>NC_067246.2:27946009-28249039 GCF_019359855.2 Lolium perenne | reverse complement strand
ATTCGGGGGACAGAACTCTGTTCCGGCACCCTGCCGGAACGGGGAAGTGCCCCCGGAAGCCATCTCCATCAACGCCACCGCCTCCATCATGCTCCGTGAGTAGTTCCCCCATGGACTACGGGTTCTAGCAGTAGCTAGTTGGTATTCTCTCCTCCATGTACTTCAATACAATGATCTCATGAGCTGCCTTACATGATTGAGATTCATCTGATGTAATCGGTGTTGTGTTTGTTGGGATCCGATGGATGATACATTATGATTAGTCTATCTATAAAGTTTGTGAAGTTATTGTTGCTGCAATCTTGTTATGCTTAATGCTTGTCACTAGGGCCCGAGTGGCATGATCTTAGATTTGAGCTCTATACTTATTGCTTAGATTGTATCTACAAGTTGTATGCACATGTCACTGTCCGGAACCAAAGGCCCCGAAGTGACAAAAATCGGGACAACCGGAGGGGATGGCGGTGATGTGAGGATCACATGTTTTCACGGAGTGTTAATGCTTTGCTCCGGTACTCTATTAAAAGGAGTACCTTAATATCCAGTAGTTTCCCTTGAGGCCCGGCTGCCACCGGCTGGTAGGACAAAAGATGTTGTGCAAGTTTCTCATTGCGAGCACGTACGACTATATACGGAAAACATGCCTACATAATTAATAATCTTGATGTTCTAGCTTAATGCTTTGATTCCTATCAATTGCCCAACTGTAATTTGTTCACCCAACACTTGTCACTTATTGGAGAGTTACCACTAGTGTAGATCGCTGGGAACCCCGGTCCATCTCTCATCATCATATACTCGTTCTACATGTCATTGGAAGTAGTATCAACTATTTTCTGGTGCCATTACTCTCATATTGCTATTACTTTCTGCTTTGTATTCTTTGTTACTACTGCTCTCATATTACTGCTACTTTCACATCACCCCTGTTGCTAGTGCTTTTCCAGGTGCAGCTGAATTGACAACTCAGTTGTTAAGGCTTATAAGTATTCTTTACCTCCCCTTGTGTCGAATCAATAAATTTGGGTTATACTACCCTCGAAGACTATCACGATCCCCTATACTTGTGGGTTATCAAGACTGTTTTCTGGCGCCGTTGCCGGGGAGGCATAGCTCTACTCATAAGTTCACCTGGGGAGTACACTCTACCTCTCTCTCTGTTTTATTTTATTTTGTTTTGCTTAGTTTACTTTTGTCTAGTTTATTTGAGCTTAGTTTATTTCTGTCTAGTATTAGTTTGCTTAGTTTACTTTTGTCTAGTTTATTTCAGTTTTGTTTTATTTTCCTCATATACCCAAAAAACCATAAAAAATTGAAAAATCGAAAAATTAAAAACTGATGTTATGGGAGAACCAACAACCGACTTGGAGCTTATAGAATGTTATAATAATTATAGAGAATCAAGAACTGGTAAAATAATGAGTGCTATGATAGAAAAATTGAATACAATGGCTAGAATCTTGCTTAGACGCCATGATATAAACTGTTGCTCTCAACAGGATACTAAACATCTTAAATTTCAATGTGGCTTTAGTGAGGAATTTTTAATTAAGAACTATAATCGGAATTGCTATATTCATTATGGGTTCGAAGAGGTAGAACAATTTTTCTTAATTATGGGAGCCTCCGAGATAGAATCCTTCATGGTTGAGAATTATGAAACTTGTGCTATTTGTAAGGACCTTAAAGATTATGTCTCTACTATCCTTAATTCTTGCATAGAATGCTACAGTAGGAATCCTTATATCCTTGATTATAAAGAGAGACACATTAATGCACAAGAATGCACTCACAATTTGCAGGAACCGGTGGAAGAAGAAACTGATGAACCTGAAAGCTCATTGGATGAAAAAGAGGAGGAAGTTGATGAACCTGAAAGCTCATTGGATGAAAAAGAAGAGGAGAGCGACGAACAAAAGGGGGAAGAATGGATTAGCTACCCATGCCAACCTTCTAATGAGAGTAACTCTTTATCTCTTACACTATTTGATTGTCCTCCATGCTTACCGAAAGAGGTTGAATGTTATGTTCCTGTGGATTCTCTTGAAATAGTACCTATGAGTAATACTTGTGAGAATAATTATGCTACTGTTATTTATGATAATCCATGCTACTTTGATAAATCTTATGATAATGCTTTGTTTGTGCCTGATGTCGAAATGCATGGTACTAAAGAATTTTGCTTGGCAAATGTTTATGATAAAGCTCTAGATGATGGTCCTATGTTACTTGATAATATTAATTGTACTACTAATGAAAATGGGATTGGAGAATTCTTGACTTATTCTATGAGTCCTATATCTCTTGAGATTGATCAATCATCATGTTATGTTATTGATAAAAGTGAGTTTGAAAGTTTTAATCCCGCTATTCTTGAACTTGATAAAAATTATGTGTTTGGAAATCATGAAAAGTATGCTACATGTGATAGTTATATTGTTGAGTTTATTCATGAAGCTACTGAAAATTATTATGAGAGAGGAAAATATGGTTGTAAAAATTTGCATGGTACTAAAACACCTCTCTATATATACTTAAAATTTTGAAGTTACGCTTGTTCTATCTTTCTATGCTTGTTACTTTGCTTTTCATGAACTTGTTTATTTACAAGATTCCTTTGCATAGGAAGCATGTTAGGCTTAAATGTGTTTTGAATTTTCCTCTTGATGCTCTCTTTTGCTTCAAATACTATTTCTTGCGAGTGCATCATTAAAACTGCTGAGCCCATCTTAATGGCTATAAAGAAAGCAACTTTTGGGAGATAACCCATGTGTTATTTTGCTACAGTACTTTATTTTATATTTGTGTCTTGGAAGTTGTTTACTACTGTAGCAACCTCTCCTTATCTTAGTTTTGTGTTTTGTTGTGCCAAGTGAAGCCTCTAATCGAAGGTTGATACTAGATTTGGATTTCTGCGCAGAAACAGATTTCTATCTGTCACGAATCTGGGCTGTTTTCTCTGTAGAAAAATCCGAAAAATATACCAATTTACGTGCGTGTTCCTCAGATATGTACGCAACTTTCATTAGTTTTGAGTTTTATGATTTGAGCAACGGAAGTATTTTATTAAAATTCGTCTTTACTGGCTGTTCTGTTTTGGCAGATTCTGTCTCTGTTTTTTGCATTGTCTCTTGTGGACTTTAAGCGAGCTTTTCTAGACATAGAGAGCTGTAGCTAATGTTTTATTGAGTTCTTGCAATGTGCCACTACAGGACCAAGGGGGATTCAAATTTATTTTTGAGTACTAACCCCTCTAATGAAGTTTATGAGAAGTTTGGTGTGAAGGAAGTTTTCAAGGGTCAAGAGAGGAAGATGATATATGATCAAGAAGAGTGAAAAGTCTAAGCTTGGGGATGCCCCCGTGGTTCATCCCTGCATATTTCAAGAAGACTCAAGCGTCTAAGCTTGGGGATGCCCAAGGCATCCCCTTCTTCATCAACTTATCAGGTTTCTTCTATTGAAACTATATTTTTATTCGGTCACATCATATGTGCTTTACTTGGAGCGTCTGTGTGTTTATTTTCGTTTGTTTGTGTTTGAATAAAGATGGATCCTAGCAATCCTTGTGTGGGAGAGAGACACGCTCCGCTTTTTCATATGAACGCTTGTTCTTCGTTTTACTTTTAATGTTCAATGATAAAAGTTGGAAGCTACAATAATTATTTTTATTTGGTTGGAAACAGAAAATGCCTCATATGTCTTGGATAATTTGACACTTGGCAATTGTTTTGAGCTTTCAAGTAGATCATGTTTAAGTTTTTTCATGTAGTTTAAACCTATTAGTGGAGAACTACCGTAAAGCTTGTTGAAATTGGTTTGCATAATTGATCTCTCTTAAGGTCTAGATATTTTACGGTAAAGTGTTTGAGCAACAAGGAAGACAGTGTAGAGTATTATAATGCTTGCGATATGTTCTTATGTAAGTTTTGTCTGTACCGGTTCATACTTGTGTTTGCTTCAAACAACCTTGCTAGCCTAAGCCTTGTACTGAGAGGAAATACTTCTCATGCATCCAAAACCTTGAGCCAAAAACTATGCCATTTGTGTCCACCATACCTACCTACTATGTGGTATTTCCTGACATTCCAAAGTAAATTGCTTGAGTGCTACCTTTAAACAATTCAAAATGCTTCTCAATTTGTGTTAATGTTTCATAGCTCATGAGGAAGTATGTGGTGTTTAGCTTTCAACCTTGTCATTTACTTTTGACGGACTCTCATATGGACTAGTGGCACATCCGCTTATCCAATAATTTTGCAAAAAGAGCTGGCAACGGGATTTCCAGTCCCAAATTAATTAACTTAAATAGACACTCCTCCATGGTTTGTGATTGATGGACGGCACCCGAAGGATTCGGTTAGCCATGGCTTGTGTAAGCAAAGGTTGGGGGGAGTTCATCATCATAATAAAACTAAAATAAAAAGGCACTCCTTCATGGTATGAGATTGTTGGCAGGCACCCGAGGATTCGGTTAGCCATGGTTTGTGTAAGAAAGGTTGGAAGGAGTGCCAAATAAATATGCAATAATTCATGGGAGCCGCTCTTGAAAGTCCGGTTGGCGAGGTAGTTAGTGTACCCATTACCATTCGTTGACAACAACATACACCTCTCAAAATTTTACCTTTGTGCTCTCTTTATGTTTTCAAAACCAAAGCTCTAGCACAAATATAGCAATCAATGCTTCCCTCTGCGAAGGGCCATTCTTTTACTTTATGTTGAGTCAGTATACCTACTTCCTCCCACCTTAGAAGCAAACACTTGTGTCAACTGTGCATTGATTCTTACATACTTGCATATTTGCATTCATCATATTACTTTATGTTGACAATTATCCATGAGATATGCATGTTGAAAGTTGAAAGCAACCGCTGAAACTTATATCTTCCTTTGTGTTGCTTCGATGCCTTTATTTTGAATCTATTGCTTTAAGAGTTAACTCTTGTGCAATCTTTTGATGCTTGTCTTGAAAGTACTATTCATGAAAAGTTTTGCTATATGTTATCTACTTGTTAGCAACTATAGATCATTGCCTTGAGTCACTTCATTCATTTCATATGCTTTGTAATAGTATGATCAAGGTTATGTAAGTAGCATGTCACTACAGAAATTATTCTTTTTATCGTTTACCTGCTCGGGACGAGCAGGAACTAAGCTTGGGGATGCTGATACGTCCCCGACGTATCCATAATTTCTGTCGTTCCATGCTTGTTTTATGACAATACTTACATGTTTTGCTTGCACTTTATGATGATTTCATGCATTTTCCGGAACTAACCTATTAACGAGATGCCACAGTGCCAGTTCCTATTTTCTGCTGTTTTTGGTTCCAGAAAGGCTGTTCGGGCAATATTCTCGGAATTGGACGAAATCAACACCAAACCTCCTATTTTTCCCGGAAGGCTCCAGAACACCGAAGAAGAGTCGGAGGAGAGCCAGGGGGCCCCACACCATAGGGCCGCGCGGGCCAGACCCTGGCCGCGCCGGCCTAGGGTGAGGCCACCCTTTCGACCCCCCTGCGCCGCCTCTTCGCCTATAAAATCCCTTTCGACCTAAAAACACCGTACCAATTGACGAAACTCCAGAAAGACTCCAGGGGCGCCGCCACCGTCGCGAAACTCCAATTCGGGGGACAGAACTCTGTTCGGCACCTGCCGAACGGGAAGTGCCCCGGAAGCCATCTCCATCAACGCCACCGCCTCCATCATGCTCCGTGAGTAGTTCCCCCATGGACTACGGGTTCTAGCAGTAGCTAGTTGGTATTCTCTCCTCCATGTACTTCAATACAATGATCTCATGAGCTGCCTTACATGATTGAGATTCATCTGATGTAATCGGTGTTGTGTTTGTTGGGATCCGATGGATGATACATTATGATTAGTCTATCTATAAAGTTTGTGAAGTTATTGTTGCTGCAATCTTGTTATGCTTAATGCTTGTCACTAGGGCCCGAGTGGCATGATCTTAGATTTGAGCTCTATACTTGTTGCTTAGATTGTATCTACAAGTTGTATGCACATGTCACTGTCCGGAACCAAAGGCCCCGAAGTGACAAAAATCGGGACAACCGGAGGGGATGGCGGTGATGTGAGGATCACATGTTTTCACGGAGTGTTAATGCTTTGCTCCGGTACTCTATTAAAAGGAGTACCTTAATATCCAGTAGTTTCCCTTGAGGCCCGGCTGCCACCGGCTGGTAGGACAAAAGATGTTGTGCAAGTTTCTCATTGCGAGCACGTACGACTATATACGGAAAACATGCCTACATAATTAATAATCTTGATGTTCTAGCTTAATGCTTTGATTCCTATCAATTGCCCAACTGTAATTTGTTCACCCAACACTTGTCACTTATTGGAGAGTTACCACTAGTGTAGATCGGGGAACCCGGTCCATCTCTCATCATCATATACTCGTTCTACATGTCATTGGAAGTAGTATCAACTATTTTCTGGTGCCATTACTCTCATATTGCTATTATCTGCTGCGTGTTATTCTGTTACTCTTTGTTCTCATATTACTGCTACTTTCACATCACCCCTGTTGCTAGTGCTTTTCCAGGTGCAGCTGAATTGACAACTCAGTTGTTAAGGCTTATAAGTATTCTTTACCTCCCCTTGTGTCGAATCAATAAATTTGGGTTATACTACCCTCGAAGACTATCGCGATCCCCTATACTTGTGGGTTATCAGTTGTCAATCTCACCGGCTTGTTGTAACAAAGGATTAGATGTATAGTGTGGATGATGATTGTTTGCAGAAAACAGTAGAGCAGTATTGCAGTAGATTGTATTTCAGTATAGAGAATTGGACCGGGGTCCACAGTTCACTAGAGGTGTCTCTCCCATAAGATAAACAGCATGTTGGGTGAACAAATTACAGTTGGGCAATTGAAAAATAAAGAGGGCATGACCATGCACATACATATTATGATGAGTATAGTGAGATTTAATTGGGCATTACGACAAAGTACATAGACCGCTATCCAGCATGCATCTATGCCTAAAAAGTCCACCTTCAGGTTATCATCCGAACCCCCTCCAGTATTAAGTTGCTAACAACAGACAATTGCATTAAGTATTGCGCGTAATGTAATCAGTAACTACATCCTCGAACATAGCACCAATGTTTTATCCCTAGTGGCAACAGCACATCCATAATCTTAGAGATTTCTGTCACTTCCCCAGATTCACGGAGACATGAACCCACTATCGAGCATAAATACTCCCTCTTGGAGTTACAAGCATCTACTTGGCCAGAGCATCTACTAGTAACGGAGAGCATGCAAGATCATAAACAACACATAGATATAAATTGATAATCAACATAACATAGTATTCTCTATTCATCGGATCCCAACAAACGCAATATATAGAATTACAGATAGATGATCTTGATCATGTTAGGCAGCTCACAAGATCCGACAATTAAGCACAATGGGGAGAAGACAACCATCTAGCTACTGCTATGGACCCATAGTCCAGGGGTAGACTACTCACACATCACTCCGGAGGCGACCATGGCGGCGTAGAGTCCTTCGGGAGATGATTCCCCTCTCCGGCAGGGTGCCGGAGGCGATCTCCTGAATCCCCCGAGATGGGATTGGCGGCGGCGGCGTCTCTGGAAGGTTTTCCGTATCGTGGCTCTCGGTACTGGGGGTTTCGCGACGAAGGCTATTTGTAGGCGGAAGGGCAGGTCAGGGGGCATCACGAGGGGCCCACACTACAGGCCGGCGCGGCCAGGGCTTGGGCCGCGCCGCCCTGTAGTCTGGCCACCTCGTGGCCCCACTTCGTCTCCTCTTCGGTCTTCTGGAAGCTTCGTGGCAAAATAGGACCTTGGGCGTTGATTTCGTCCAATTCCGAGAATATTTCGTTACTAGGATTTCTGAAACCAAAAACAGCAGAAAACAGCAACTGGCACTTCGGCATCTTGTTAATAGGTTAGTTCCAGAAAATGCACGAATATGACATAAAGTGTGCATAAAACATGTAGATATCATCAATAATGTGGCATGGAACATAAGAAATTATCGATACATCGGAGACGTATCAGCATCCCCAAGCTTAGTTCCTGCTCGTCCCGAGCAGGTAAACGATAAACAAAGATAATTTCTGGAGTGACATGCCATCATAACCTTGATCATACTATTTGTAAAGCATATGTAGTGAATGCAGCGATCAAAACAATGTATATGACATGAGTAAACAAGTGAATCATATAGCAAAGACTTTTCATGAATAGTACTTCAAGACAAGCATCAATAAGTCTTGCATAAGAGTTAACTCATAAAGCAATAATTCATAGTAGAAGCATTGAAGCAACACAAAGGAAGATTAAGTTTCAGCGGTTGCTTTCAACTTGTAACATGTATATCTCATGGATATTGTCAACATAGAGTAATATAACAAATGCAATATGCAAGTATGTAGGAATCAATGCATAGTTCACACAAGTGTTTGCTTCTTGAGGTGGAGAGAAATAGGTGAACTGACTCAACATAAAAGTAAAAAAGAATGGTCCTTCAAAGAGGAAAAGCATCGATTGCTATATTTGTGCTAGAGCTTTGATTTTGAAAACAAGAAACAATTTTGTCAACGGTAGTAATAAAGCATATGTATCATGTAAATTATATCTTACAAGTAGCAAGCCTCATGCATAGTATACTAATAGTGCCCGCACCTTGCCCTAATTAGCTTGGACTACCGGGATCATCGCAATGCACATGTTTTAACCAAGTGTCACAAAGGGGTACCTCTATGCACGCTGTACAAAGGTCTAAGGAGAAAGCTCGCATCGGATTTCTCGCTATTGATTATTCTCAACTTAGACATCCATACCGGGACAACATAGACAACAGATAATGGACTCCTCTTTTATGCATAAGCATGTAACAACAATTAATTTTCTCATATGAGATTGAGGATATATGTCCAAAACTGAAACTTCCACCATGGATCATGGCTTTAGTTAGCGGCCCAATGTTCTTCTCTAACAATATGCATGCTTAACCATAAGGTGGTAGATCTCCCTTACTTCAGACAAGACGAACATGCATAGCAACTCACATGATATTCAACAAAGAATAGTTGATGGCGTCCCCAGTGAACATGGTTATCGCACAACAAGCAACTTAATAAGAGATAAAGTGCATAAGTACATATTCAATACCACAATAGTTTTTAAGCTATTTGTCCCATGAGCTATATATTGTAAAGGTAGAGGATAGAAATTTAAAGGTAGCACTCAAGCAATATACTTTAGAATGGCGTAGAAATACCATGTAGTAGGTAGGTATGGTGGACACAAATGGCATAGTGGTTGGCTCAAGTATTTTGGATGCATGAGAAGTATTCCCTCTCGATACAAGGTTTAGGCTAGCAAGGCTATTTGAAACAAACACAAGGATGAAGCGGTGCAGCAAAACTCACATAAACGACATATTGTAAACATTATAAGACTCTACACCGTCTTCCTTGTTGTTCAAACTCAATACTAGAAATTATCTAGACCTTAGAGAGACCAAATATGCAAACCAAATTTTAGCATGCTCTATGTATTTCTTCATTAATGGGTGCAAAGCATATGATGCAAGAGCTTAAACATGAGCACAACAATTGCCAAGTATCACATTACCCAAGACATTATAGCAAATTACTACATGTATCATTTTCCAATTCCAACCATATAACAATTTAACGAAGAAGAAACTTCGCCATGAATACTATGAGTAGAGCCTAAGGACATACTTGTCCATATGCTACAGCGGAGCGTGTCTCTCTCCCATAAAGTGAATGCTAGGATCCATTTTATTCAAACAAAACAAAAACAAAAACAAACCGACGCTCCAAGAAAAGCACATAAGATGTGATGGAATAAAAATATAGTTTCAGGGGAGGAACCTGATAATGTTGTCGATGAAGAAGGGGATGCCTTGGGCATCCCCAAGCTTAGACGCTTGAGTCTTCTTGATATATGCAGGGGTGAACCACCGGGGCATCCCCAAGCTTAGAGCTTTCACTCTCCTTGATCATGTTGTATCATCTCCCTCTCTTGATCCTTGAAAACTTCCTCCACACCAAACTTAGAACAACTCATTAGAGGGTTAGTGCACAATCAAAATATACATGTTCAGAGGTGACATAATCATTCTTAACACTTCTGGACATTGCACAAAGCTACTGAAAGTCAATGGAATCAAAATATCCATCGAACATAACAAAACTGGCAATGCGAAATAAAAGGCAGAATCTGTCAAAACAGAACAGTTCGTATTGACGAATTTTATCGAGGCACCAGACTTGCTCAAATGAAAATTCTCAAATTGAATGAAAGTTGCGTACATATCTGAGGATCACTCATGTAAATTGGAATAATTTTCTGAGTTACCTACAGAGAATTTTGCCCAGATTCGTGACAGCAAAGAAATCTGTTTCTGCGCAGTAATCCAAATCTAGTATGAACTTTACTATCAACGACTTTACTTGGCACAACAAAACACTAAACTAAGATAAGGAGAGGTTGCTACAGTAGTAAACAACTTCCAAGACAAATAAAAACAAAGTACTGTAGTAAAAACATGGGTTGTCTTCCATAAGCGTTTTTCTTTAAAGCCTTTCAGCTAGGCGCAGAAAGTGTGAATCAAGTATTATCAAGAGACGAAGTGTCAACATCATAATTTGTTCTAATAATAGAATCAAAAGGTAACTTCATTCTCTTTCTAGGGAAATGTTCCATACCTTTCTTGAGAGGAAATTGATATTTTATATTACCTTCCTTCATATCAATGATAGCACCAACAGTTCGAAGAAAAGGTCTTCCCAATATGATGGGACAAGATGCATTGCATTCAATATCCAAGACAACAAAATCAACGGGGACAAGGTTATTGTTAACGGTAATGCGAACATTATCAACTTTCCCCAAAGGTTTCTTTGTAGAATGATCAGCAAGATTAACATCCAAATAACAATTTTTCAGCGGTGGCAAGTCAAGCATATTATAGATTTTCTTAGGCATAACAGAAATACTTGCACCAAGATCACATAAAGCATTACAATCAAAATCTTTAACCTTCATCTTAATGATGGGCTCCCAACCATCCTCTGGCTTTTATGAGAGCATTTGTAATATGTTTCGTGAAAGCCAAATTTATAGCACTAGCATTAGGACTTTTAGCAAGTTTTTGCAAGAACTTTATAACTTCAGAGATGTGGCAATCATCAAAATTCAAACCATTATAATCTAAAGCAATGGGATCATCATCCCCAATGTTGGAAAAAATTTCAGCAGTTTTATCACAGGCAGTTTCAGACAGTTTCTCGCGCTTTGCATTAGAAGTGGAAACATTGCTAACACCAATTCTTTTATTAGTATTAGTAGGAGGTGCAGCAACTTGTGTAGCATTAGCATTACTAGTGGTGGTAATAGTCCAAACTTTAGCTATATTATCTTCTTTTTCATTTTCTTCTCTTTCCCACCTAGCACGCAATTCGGCCATCAATCTTATATTCTCATTAATTCTAACTTGGATGGCATTTGCTGTAGTAGTAATTTTATTATGATGATTTTCATTAGGCATAACTTTCGATTTCAAGAGATCAACATCAGCAGCAAGACTATCGACTTTAGAAGCAAGTATATCAATTTTCCCAAACTTTTCTTCAACAGATTTGTTAAAAGCAGTTTGTGTACTAATAAATTCTTTAAGCATGGCTTCAAGTCCAGGGGGTGTGTTCCTATTATTGTTGTAAGAATTCCCATAAGAATTACCATAGCCGTTGCCATTATTATAAGGATATGGCCTATAGTTGTTACTAGAATTGTTCCGGTAAGCATTGTTGTTGAAATTATTATTTTTAATGAAGTTTACATCAACATGTTCTTCTTGTGCAACCAATGAAGCTAACGGAACATTATTAGGATCAACATTTGTCCTATCATTCACAAGCATAGACATAATAGCATCAATCTTATCACTCAAGGAAGAGGTTTCTTCAACAGAATTTACCTTCTTACCTTGTGGAGCTCTTTCCGTGTGCCATTCAGAGTAGTTGATCATCATATTATCAAGAAGCTTTGTTGCTTCACCAAGAGTGATGGACATAAAGGTACCTCCAGCAGCTGAATCCAATAGGTTCCGCGAAGAAAAATTCAGTCCTGCATAAAAGGTTTGGATGATCATCCAAGTAGTCAGTCCATGGGTTGGACAATTTTTAACCAGAGATTTCATTCTTTCCCATGCTTGTGCAACATGCTCAGTATCCAATTGTTTAAAATTCATTATGCTACTCCTCAAAGATATAATTTTAGCAGGGGGATAATATCTACCAATAAAAGCATCCTTGCATTTAGTCCATGAATCAATACTATTCTTAGGCAGAGATAGCAACCAATCTTTAGCTCTTCCTCTTAATGAGAAAGGGAACAATTTTAATTTTATAATGTCACCATCTACATCTTTATATTTTTGCATTTCACATAGTTCAACAAAATTATTAAGATGGGCAGCAGCATCATCAGAACTAACACCAGAAAATTGCTCTCGCATAACAAGATTCAGTAAAGCAGGTTTGATTTCAAAGAATTCTGCTGTAGTAGCAGGTGGAGCAATAGGTGTGCATAAGAAATCATTATTATTTGTGGTTGTGAAGTCAGCCAACTTAGTATTTTCAGGAGTACCCATTTTAGCAACAGTAAATAAAGCAAACTAGATAAAGTAAATGCAAGTAACTAATTTTTTTGTGTTTTTGATATAGAGTGCAAGACAGTAAATAAAGTAAAACTAGCAACTAATTTTTTTATATTTTGATTTAATGCAGCAAACAAAGTAGTAAATAAAACTAAGCAAGACAAAAACAAAGTAAAGAGATTGGGATGTGGAGACTCCCATTGCAGCGTGTCTTGATCTCCCCGGCAACGGCGCCAGAAAAATTGCTTGATGGCGTGTACAGCACACGTCCGTTGGGAACCCCAAGAGGAAGGTGTGATGCGTACAGCGGCAAGTTTTCCCTCAGTATGAAACCAAGGTTTATCGAACCAGTAGGAGCCAAGAAGCACGTTGAAGGTTGATGGCGGCGAGATGTAGTGCGGCGCAACACCAGGGATTCCGGCGCCAACGTGGAACCTGCACAACACAAACCAAGTACTTTGCCCCAACGAAACAGCGAGGTTGTCAATCTCACCGGCTTGCTGTAACAAAGGATTAGATGTATAGTGTGGATAATGATTGTTTGCAGAAAACAGTAGAGCAGTATTGCAGTAGATTGTATTTCAGTATAGAGAATTGGACCGGGGTCCACAGTTCACTAGAGGTGTCTCTCCCATAAGATAAACAGCATGTTGGGTGAACAAATTACAGTTGGGCAATTAACAAATAAAGAGGGCATGACCATGCACATACATATTATGATAAGTATAGTGAGATTTAATTGGGCATTACGACAAAGTACATAGACCGCTATCCAGCATGCATCTATGCCTAAAAAGTCCATCTTCAGGTTATCATCCGAACCCCCTCCAGTATTAAGTTGCTAACAACAGACAATTGCATTAAGTATTGCGCGTAATGTAATCAGTAACTACATCCTCGAACATAGCACCAATGTTTTATCCCTAGTGGCAACAGCACATCCATAATCTTAGAGATTTCTGTCACTTCCCGCATTCACGGAGACATGAACCCACTATCGAGCATAAATACTCCCTCTTGGAGTTACAAGCATCTACTTGGCCAGAGCATCTACTAGTAACGGAGAGCATGCAAGATCATAAACAACACATAGATATAAATTGATAATCAACATAACATAGTATTCTCTATTCATCGGATCCCAACAAACGCAACATATAGAATTACAGATAGATGATCTTGATCATGTTAGGCAGCTCACAAGATCCGACAATTAAGCACAATGGGGAGAAGACAACCATCTAGCTACTGCTATGGACCCATAGTCCAGGGGTAGACTACTCACACATCACTCCAGAGGCGACCATGGCGGCGTAGAGTCCTCCGGGAGATGATTCCCCTCTCCGGCAGGGTGCCGGAGGCGATCTCCTGAATCCCCCGAGATGGTATTGGCGGCGGCGGCGTCTCAGTAAGGTTTTCCGTATCGTGGCTCTCGGTACTGGGGGTTTCGCGATGAAGGCTATTTGTAGGCGGAAGGGCAGGTCAGGGGGCGTCACAAGGGGCCCACACTACAGGCCGGCGCGGCCAGGGCTTGGGCCGCGCCGCCCTGTAGTCTGGCCACCTCGTGGCCCCATTTCGTCTCCTCTTCGGTCTTCTGGAAGCTTCGTGGCAAAATAGGACCCTGGGCGTTGATTTCGTCCAATTCCGAGAATATTTCTTTACTAGGATTTCTGAAACCAAAAACAGCAGAAACAAAGAATCGGTACTTCGGCATCTTGTTAATAGGTTAGTTCCAGAAAATGCACGAATATGACATAAAGTGTGCATAAAACATGTAGATATCATCAATAATGTGGCATGGAACATAAGAAATTATCGATACGTCGGAGACGTATCAGTATGGTGCGTAATGTAATCAATAACTACATCCTCGGACATAGCATCAATGTTTTATCCCTAGTGGCAACAGCACATCCACAACCTTAGAACTTTCTGTCACTGTCCCAGATTTAATGGAGGCATGAACCCACTATCGAGCATAAATACTCCCTCTTGGAGTTAAGAGTAAAAACTTGGCCAGAGCCTCCACTAATAACGGAGAGAATGCAAGATCATAAACAACACATAGGTAATAGATTGATAATCAACATAACATAGTATTCTCTATCCATCGGATCCCAACAAACACAACATATAGCATTACAGATAGATGATCTTGATCATGTTAGGCAGCTCACAAGACCCGACAATGAAGCACAATTAGGAGAAGACGACTATCTAGCTACTGCTATGGACCCATAGTCCACGGGTGAACTACTCACTCATCACTCCAGAGGCGACCATGGCGGTGAAGAGTCCTCTGGGAGATGATTCCCCTCTCCTGCAGGGTGCCGGAGGCGATCTCCTGAATCCCCCGAGATGGGATTGGCGGCGGCGGCGTCTCTGGAAGGTTTTCCGTATCGTGGCTCTCGGTACTGGGGCTATTGTCGACGAAGACTTAAGTGTGTCGCCAGCTCGTGGCCCCACACGAGGGTCCCACACAACAGGCCGGCGCGGCCAGGGCTTGGGCCGCGCCGCCCTAGTGTGTCGCCAGCTCGTGGCCCCACTTCGTATCATCTTCGGTCTTCTGGAAGCTTCGTGTGAAAATAGGCCACTGGGCGTTGATTTCGTCCAATTCCGAGAATATTTCCTTACTAGGATTTCTGAAACCAAAAACAGCAGAAAACAGTAACTGGCTCTTCGGCATCTCGTTAATAGGTTAGTGCCGGAAAATGCATAAATATGACATAAAGTATGCATAAAACATGTAGATATCATCAATAATGTGGCATGGAACATAAGAAATTATCGATACGTCGGAGACGTATCATGGCACAACCAGGTTTTCGTCGATTCAGAAGTTCACCGCCATCATTGAGTGCATGTATAAGTTTTGCCGAGTTGTAGTGGGAAAGTTTGGCAAGTACAACTTGAGAGGGCCAACTGAAGAAGAGACTGCAAGGATCATGACCTAAAATGCATCGAGAGTATTTCCTGGAATGCTTGGAAGCATTGATTGTATGCACCGATCATGGAAGAACTGCCCATTTGGTATGCAAGGTATATACAAAAGGCGTCATGGATATCAGTGTGGTGCTTGAAACGGTGGCAGCTTCTGACCTATGGATTTGGCATTCTTTTTCTTTGGCATGGCGGGATCATACAATGGCACTAACATGTTGCAGCGGTATTCGGTGTTTAGTGAACTAATGTAAGGTTATGCTCCACCATGCAACTATGAGATCAATGGTCATCAATATATCAAAGGTTATTATCTAGCCGATGGTATATATATACAAAATGGGTGAAATTTGTCAAAACAATCCGGGTGCCATTAGGTCAGAAGAATTACCACTTTGATTCACCATAGGAGGCTTGTCGGAAGGATGTCGAGAGCTCCAAGCTCAATTTGCTATTGTTCTGTACCCTGCTCTAAGTTGGTCTCACGACAAAATATTGGAGGTGATGCAGGCTTGTGTGATCATGCACAACATGATTATCGAGGATGACTGCAAGAATCAACCCGGGACACATGTTGGTCCCTATGAGTGTTAGGGCCTTCTTGCGGAGGTTCAGGCCTGCATATTTTGCTGATTTTCTCGTCATGCACGTAGAGATCCGTGACAACAATGTTCACGAGAAACTTTAACGTGATCTCGTTGAGCATATGCTGAGGGTTAAAAGATTATCGGGAAATGCGGCGGTGACTCATTCTAGCCCAACTTATTATATTGTTTGGTTTGTTTTTGTTTGTTGTATTTTAATTTGAAAATAATTTTATCGAACATATTATTATATACTATGTTTAATAAATTAATAGCTTTAAACGCGGCATCCAAAAACAACGTTCGCCAAACGCTGGACTTAGGGCATCTCCAACGGGGCGACCCATCCCGCGCCCGCGCGTCCGGATGGGTCGAGCCGGACAAAATCCCGGCCCAACGCGGGGACGCACCGCAAAAGCGGACGGCCGTGGAGTCCGGAACGACGCAAACCCGGCCCAAATCTGGGCCGGGTTTGCGTGGCCGCGGATGGCACGCGGCGTCCTCGCGTGTCCGCCTGGTCCGCGTGGCTGGCCCACCTGTCGGTGCCCCAGTCCTATTAAATGTGGACTGGGGAGGGGGACTGTCCCTATCCAGTCCCCACTATCCACTCCGGCCGCACGCGCGAGCTCGAAGCTTCCGCGCCGCCATGGCCCCGAAGCGCGAGTTCGAGCCGTCCGCCAACGACCACGAGGCCGGCAGCAGCCGGTAAGTCGCGCCGGCGCCGTTCGCCATGGGCCTGCCGGCGACGCCCGACGCGACCGGATCTACGTCACCGTAGCGGTGGCGCAGATGTTCGGGACGCCGGCGTCCCAATGCCGTGGGGACGTGCGCCTCCCCCACGGCTGGCACCTGAGCCCAGATCGGGTTCCAGTGCCGCCCATCCCGGTCTCCGGCCGCGCCCGCGTCGCGGAGATCCGGAGGCGCCGCGCGCAGCTGCCGGCGGACATCCAGGAGGACCCCGCTTACAGTTGGGACTTGTGGTTCGAGGTGGAGCACGATGCGCGACGGCGCGGCCTCGCGCGCAGCCGCGCACACCGCAAGGCGGGATGGCCGCCGCCCGGCGGCCTCTACATCGGCGAGCAGCCCCGGGCCCCGCACCAGCCCCGAGCACAGGCGGAGGAGGACGACCCGGAGCTGCGGCGGCGCTCGCGGCGTCCCGCGAGCAGAGCGATCTTGACGAGCTGGCCAAATGGCCGCACCTAGCCGAGACGCTGCGCGCCTCCGCGCTGGAGGAGGCGGCCAGAAGGCCTGTGGAGGACGCCCGAGCGGAGGCGTGGGCCTTCCTCGAGCCGGCGCGCCGTCGAAGGAGGCAACGCGTCGGGCGGCGCTCCGGGAGGAGGAGGAGCGCCGGGCCGCGCGCCTGGCGGAGGAGGAGCGCCTCGCCACGCTCCGGCTACAGGCGGAGCTGCAGGCCGCAGAGGAGGAGCAGCTCCGGCAGGAGTCCGCGCGGAGGGCATGGCTGCGCAGGCCGGCGAGCCCACCGAACCCGCACTCCGCCTGGGAAAGGGCGCAGTGGTCGCCCTGGCCGGAGTCCCCGGTGCCCTCCGGCGTTTCGAGCCGGAACAGCGCGTCGCCGCCGGGGGGCGTCGTCGTCATCGACGCCGACGAGGACGAGTACTACTGGGGGTAGTACTGCCAGCGGCCACCGTGCTCGCAAACCCTGTTTAGGGTTTTCTTTTTTTTAGTTTAAAGCCCATATAGGGCTTTCTTTTGTGTAAAAATTGCCCAAAATAGGGCTAAGTTTAACTAACCAGTAGTTTAAATTTATTTTTTGTTGTTTTTATTTTTCATTTTCATTTATGTTTTTTTTATTACATATGCGGTGCGCCCGTTGGGCGCAGCGTGCGACCCAAACGGACACGCGAACGCAGGCCGCTGTCCGAGTGTCCGCTCGGCCACCCAAACGGCCCAAAACGAACGGCCCAGCGCGTCCGTTTGGGTCAGCCGGTTGGAGATGCCCTTAACATGCTCTTAGAACAATGGATTCAGCATTCGTAGCGTCGGGCTATGTTCACACTTCACACAAACTGACTCTCCTCTAGTCAAAGGTGCGGGGTCAGTTTACCAGTCACATGTCACTTCGTCTTACACGCACTGCGCAGCTGTTGGTTAGCTCAGGCTCGAGTTAATTTTCCTTCGGGAGGAAGGCTCCTCCAAATAGCTACTCATCTACCCGAAAAGATGGTGGAGCACCTGGGTGCCAGCGCACCTGGTTTCAAATTTTTTGAAAAATGTGATTTAAATATTTTAGAAAATTTTGAAATAATTCCCGCGTGTATATGCCACCTTGATACTTGCCTGTGCAAATTTTCAAGAAAAAATACAACCGTATGTGACCTGAACAAAAAAAGAGAAAACTAAACTTTGTTATACTGTAAATAGTGTACGTGTACTTCTTATACTGTAAACATTATGATTTGTTATTTTTGTGTAGGTTACATACTTACATATTTTCGGTTCAAACTTGACATGCCCATACCTGAATACATTCTCTACACACATGATTTATGCCGATTTTTTATAATTAATTTTAGTATTTTTTTTAGAAATTTATTGTTGAAAACGGGTTCTGGCGCACCCGAGAGCCAAAAATCTGCGTCCCTCATCTACCCTACGAGCTTCGATCATTCCTCACGATGCTCCAAACATTTCATCTTCCATGTCAATTTATTTTGACATGAAATTTCTCACAGCGCAGATTTACTGCAGCTGCTGAATATTTAAAAACTATGTTTATGTATTTTTAAAGATTGTAAATTTTATTACATGAAAACATATACATTTCTGAATACTCGTGCAGAAATTTTGAGCTGAAGAAAAGAAAACAAATTTGTGGTTGTATATATAGGTTCAAAACCTCATATTTTTGCTAGAATTTTTTTTATATAGCTTAAAATATGAAATATGTTACCTAAAACTTCTACCGTAACTTAGAATGGGCATATATACGTAAATATTTAATTTCATATTTTTTTAAGGTCAAGAAATACGTTTCTTAACTTGATTTAAAAAATTGGAAGCATTGGTGCTCATGAGCCAAAGGTACTTTCCACACATGTTATATTCTATTTCCATGGAAAGGGCGAAGCAAGCCAACCTAATCCCTCCGTTAGATTACTACAAGGTATGTGAGCTTTTAAAAATTGTTGCTTCCTCCGTCTCGGTTGAACAGGCGTGCATGTTGTTCAAAAAAATTAGTTTGACCATTATTTTGGGTAATTGAATATGAAAATATATGTTAAAAAACTTATACTATTCAAAACTTTTTTTAAATATGAATTTAATGGTATAGATTCTGTAGACATATAATTTATATTTTGTTGATCAAACTAATGGTCAAACTTTGTCTTAAATTACGTGTGTGCCTGTTAAACTGAGACTGAGGGAGCAGATATTGTACGGTCTCGTAACCCTTTCTCTTTTAATGTATGTTTTTCCTTTTTCTCTTATTCTCTAATGCATGTGATACTATTGGTGTAGCATGCACTAATTAATGAGGTGAGTTATGGAGTTTTTTTTGCTTACCGAATTAGCCATTGGGCCTTATAATCCCTAGTAGCGAGAGTGCTACATAGGGTATCTATCTTCACCGGTCAATATAAATGAACATAATGTGACCATTTGCGTTCGAGCATAGAGGCCTGATGCGAATTGACTGGCATATCCGTGCCGATGTATTCGCGACCCAAATTTGGGCTCGAAATGCGTCGCCACATAACAACAAGCAAGTCCGCCCATGTTCTCCACTACTCATCACAGGGGTCGCCCGCCAGGAACACGAAACCCACCACACCAATGTGCGTCCATCACTCCCCTTTGTAACCCTAGAGCGATGTCGCCGCCTACCATGCCGCCGCCGGTCATGCCACTGGTCGTTGCAAACACCTTTTGTTCGACTTGTAGCTTGTCGAAGGACACTATTGGTGTCGCCGTTGTGGAATGGCCTTATTGGCCTCGTTGCAGGCCCTTTCCCGCCTCTGTTCCACTCAGAACCGCCCACCGACATCGATGACTAGGAACTATTCAGTCAATTGCTCAATACGAAACCATGATTTATTTTCGACCACTATGCGTCTAGTAGGCATGCCATTTATTGTTGTCCAGCAGATGGACCTCAGGCAGTCGATCGACTTCTTCGTCAAGAATGTCCTTAATAGCTCGTCAAAAGAGGAGTTAGAGGCATGTACGGAGCTCATGGGTGTTGTGGCCTCACTCATCCACGAGCACACTAAGAGATAGAGGCCGATGAACACAGGCTCGACGAGGACTCGTAGGGTCAACCTTTAGCGCGATCGATAGGGTGGCCACTACCGGCTGTATCGGGACTACTTCTACCCCACCAAGTCAGTCTTCCTGGAGGTCCTCTTCCGACGGTGGTATCGGATGTTTCTTGACAATGAGGCGTGAGAGATTATGACCCCTACTATGGATGCAAGCCCTGGTAAGCTAGGCTTCACCTCTTATCAGAAGTGTTCCGCACATATTCGTATGCTTCGCGCCTATGGAGTGGCTGGTGATATCATTGATTAGTACTTGCGAATGAGCAAGACCACCTGCGTTGAGGTGATATGCAAGTTTTGTGAAGTTGTGATTGCGGTCTTTGGCGATCTTTACTTGAGAGAGCCAACTGTTGTTGATACTGTCGGGCTGTTGTTGATCAATGAGGTAAGAGAGTTTTCGGGGATGAACGGAAGCATAGATTGCATGCACTTGAAGGAGAAGAATTATCCATTTGCATGGCAATGGCAGTATACCAGGCATGCCGAGGGGTGCACTTTCATTCTTGAGGTGGCGGCATCACGTGGCATGGCCTGTTCTCACAATAATATCAACTTGCTCTAGCGCTCTCTCCTATTCTCCAGGCTTGTAGAAGGCAATGCTCTTGTGGTTACTCATAAGATCAATGATAATACATGCGACAAGCCATATTATCTTGCTGATGATATCTATCCGAACTAGGCCATGCTAGTGAAGACACTCCGTAATCCTGCAACAACAAAAACAAAGAAGTTTGCCCAGAGGCAAGCGGCTTGTAGGAAGGAGGTGGGGCAGGCATTTGGTGTGCTCCAACCTTGGTGAGCTATTATTCGTTACCCTGCTAGAACATGGAACGTTCAAACCATGCATGAGGCGATTCATACTTGTGTGATCGTGCACTAATATATATTTTAATCATCGTGGTTACATTTTTTGAACCGATAAACATATTTTTGTAACCTCGGGAACATAATTTTGAACCAGAACCCGTGAATATTTCTAAACACAGTGAACACTTCTGCAAAATTTGAACTTTGTAGAATATGTATAAATAATTTTTTAAACATGAAGGTGTTTTAATGCACTTTTTATAGTTTTGCAAATAATCTTATTTGTTAAGTAAACAATTATACATAATTAATTAATAATTATTTACACAATTAAAATACTTCCGATGTGACACATAGGAAAATAATATATATTGCCCTCAATTATTAGCAATTTAATATTCCCATTACGTTTGGCACTAGCAGATTATTGTTCAGAATTTTCTAAGCTGAATAAATTCAACACAATAATTAACCCTTGCAAATAAAGCGACAGTACCATTTATATTTTGACATGGCGAGAGGCAGCGAAATTAGCAAGACCTTACAAAAGGTCAATCCTATTTAGCCTTCATCAATTATTTGAAGAAATGCACAACACATCAATTTAAAAGTGATCCATCAGAATAGGTTCACACCATCATCGATAGTTGCTTTTATGAAAATTCACAAGATGATTGCCACTATAAAAAAAAGGATAGAAGATTCAGTAAATCTCTCGCATAACTTTAATCGAATACTTTTGCACAAAGTATTTGACAAGAACAATATAGATAGACATGTAAAATCTTAATTCTAGGCTTCTACACACATAAAAAATGATCACCTCGAAAAGAAAACTTTGTAGAGACATGACTTCTACGAAGACAAAACTAAGAGCATCTCCAGTCGCGTACCCCCAACCATCCCCTAATGGGATTTGGGGCACGCCGGACAAAAAAATGTTCCCAGCCGCTACACAGGGGACGCTCCGGGGACGTCGGGCACACCGAAAAGCGAGGTGGGGAGTGGCAGGACCGACGCGTCAGCAACACATTGAATTTTAACCTAACCGTCGCCAACCTCCTGACGGAAGTTATTGGCGCGCAACGACGGTGCAGTTCCCGTAGAGGCGCAGCGAAGCGTCTCGTCGCGCCTAGCTCTACGTGCGGTCGTTAATGAACGCCACCGCTCCCCCGCCTCCCTCCGGCCTATTAAAACGATCGCCTCTCATCGTCCCTCTCACGCACAAACCTAGCGCATCTCTTCCCAACCCTAGCCGCCACCATCTCAAGAGTCGACGCCATGGCTGGTAGAGGCGTAGGCCGAGCTCGTGGTCGTGGTCGTGGCCGCGGCAGAGCTACACGCTCGCCGTCGCCTGCGACGCTGTCGTCTTCATCGTCGGACATGCAGGACGAGGAAGGGCCCGTGCTGATCGTGTTCGTCATCGTCCTCAAGGGCTACCCACACGGCATTCAGAGGATGCCGGACACCTTCGCCGACTTCGTCGCCGGTGACGGGCGCCTGGGCTCGCTGCATCTGCGGGAGGCTGCATGCGGCTACTACCGATGGATCGTGGACGTGATCTACGACGCGCGTGGCAAGATGTACCTCCACATCGGCTAGGAGAAGTTCACACGCTACCACTGCCTCGAAGCCGGCTTGGTGCTCGTGTTCTCCTACTTTGGTGTGAGGGACATGAGCGTCAAGGTGTTCGACGAGACGCGTTGCCGCCGGCACTACCACGGTGTCAGCGCCGAGGAGGAGGACGACTGACGAGTGTTGTTTCTTCGCAGCGAAAATATGCACGGAGGTTTCTGGTTGTTCTTCCTCGGAAGAACCAACAGGGGCACCATCAACAGCTGGATTTTTCAATTTGGGTGACTAGGTGTGCCCTCGAGTGTTCTTTCTTGGCAGCGAACACACGAAACCTTCGATGACCGGTCTCCTTTTATATTTGTGACAACCATGATTCAAACTATGTATTAGTTTGTGGGAAACCATGTTCCAAACTATATCTTCGTATAAACCATATTTCTAATTATGTATTAGTTTGTGAAATGTTTCTTTTTTTATTGGAGTATTTTAATGTTTGGGGCGGCGTTTGGGAACGCGGCTAGGGACCGACGTCCCCCAGACGCGGCACGAATGAAACACCTCCCCAAAAGCGCAACCTGAGGCTGTTTGAGGATGATTTGGGGACCGACTGGAAATGCTCCTAGGCTTACACATCGATGTTGAGTGAGTACTATTTGCCAAACGATTAACACTCGGAATCTTAAGCAGAAATGATTCACATTTCAGATGAACAGATGAAGAATTTTTCAACCATGTGGACTGGCGTAACAAGGGCTGCTGCCCCAAACCTGCCACCTGCACTGTAGAGCTAGCTTCCTAGACCAGTACTTGCGCAAGCTTTTGTCAGAGAACCAGCTGATGCTCCTCGATACAGAAAGAACACACATATGCTGCCAAAAGAAGCAAATCTTGCACATATATCTTTCGCCTGTATTTTTAAGTCAACTGATACGATAAGATCTGAAGGCAATGAGGAATAAGGCCAATCTCCAGCGGCGGCGCGATGCATTTTATTATATGCGAGCGTTCGTACGTTGCGCTGTAGATGCTAAAATGTCCGTTTTTTGTTCGCGCGTCTGGAGGTGGCTCCAGCGGGGCGACGTATTTATTTTTCTTATTTTTTTCTTTTCCATTTAAATATAGTTCCAAATATCATATATTGGAACATGATTTTACACGAGCTAATACATAGTTTGGAACATGATTTACACAAAGTAATACATAGTTTGAACCATGGTTGACACAAATAAAACATTGCAAAATGAGAAAACCAGTTGTGTTGATTTTCGTATGTTCGTTGCCAAGAAAGAACATTTGAGGGCACACCCAGTCACCCAAACTGGAAAATCCAGCTGGTCTCGGTGGCCCTGTTGGTTCTTTCGATGAAGAACATCCAGAAACCTTGACTACTTGCTTCGTCTGGCCCGTAGCCATATTCGCTGCAAAGAAAGAACACTCTAAGATCTAACTACCGGTGTCCGAGCCGGATTCGCCGGTGTGGTAGTGCCTGCGGCACGCTGTGTCATCGAACACCTTGACGATCATCTCGTCATCACCCTCGTAGAGGAAGGTGAGCTGGCAGCCGGGTTCGAGCTCGAGGTCGCGGGCGAACTTGTCCCACCCCGTGTGCAGGTACATCTTGCCTTGCCCGTCGAACAAGACCTCGACAGGCCACCGGCAGAAGTTGCAGCTGGCCTCCCGTAGCTGCAACTGCGTCGGCTCGACGCCATGGACGAACTCGGTGAACTTGTCCGGGAGCCGCTTGATGCCGAGTGGATCGTCGTCAATGCGGAGGAGGAACTCGAAGCAGCGGTCCTCCTGCGAAGACGAGGAGGCCGCACTACAATCCCTTTGCGGTACCTTGAGCGGTAGTACCGCTTGAGAGCGGTAGTACTGGCCCGGTACCGCTTAAGTACCATAACATAAGTTACGGCACTACCTCTTCGGTACCGCTTGCGATCCAGTAACCCCTGGAGGCCATTGCGGTACCTCAAGCGGTACCGCAAGCGATAGTACCGCAATGTGTCCACGTGGATAAGTTCTGTCGGGATTTCGAATCCGAGCGGTAGTACCGCTTACCAAAGTGGTAGTACCGCTTAGGGCGAATCTGACCGTTTTCTCAGCCCCAACAGCTATATTTTGGAGCCCCTATTTATACCTCTTTTCCACCTCCGACCCAAACACTTCTTCCCCTCCATTCTCTCTCCTCCAATGTTGACCTTGAGTTGTTTCTTCCTCCTCTTGATCCCTCCACTATTTCTTGCATATTTTTGGGGGAAAGGAGAGAGGAGACCTAGATCTAGAGCTTCACCAATTGAATCCCTCTCCAAGTGAGGGGATCTTGCTAGATCTAGGTCTTGGAGTTATTTGGTGTTTCTCCACATATTTGTTCTTCCTCCCTTATTCCCCCAATAGCTTTTGTAGCTTTGTTGGAATTTGGGAGAGAAGAACTTGGGCATCTTAGTGGTGTTCTTAGCCATTGCATTAGGTGCATCGGTTTGGGTTCTCTCCGGGGTTTCGATCTCGTAGAGGGCGTGTTTGACCTTAGTGGTGTTGTTGCCTTAGTGGCCTTGTTGCCTTTGTGGTGTTATAGCCTTTGTGGCCTTGTAGCCTTTGTGGCCTTGTCGTCTTTGTGGCGTTGTAGCCTTTGTGGCATTGTTGCCTTTGTGGAGTGTGGTAGCCTTTGTGGTTTTTGGAGACGGTTGTGGCGCGTTGGTGTCTTCGTGGCTTTGTTGCCGGTGTGGCGTGTTGTAGCCTCTTGTGGCCTTGTACTTGAGAGCCTCCGTGTTGTGGAGTTGCCTCAAGCTTGATACTTGGGGTTTTGCCCAATCTTGTACGGGTTCGGTGACCACTGATACGTCCAAAACGTATCTACTTTCCCGAACACTTTTGCTATTGTTTTGCCTCTAATTTGTGTATTTTGGATACAACTAACACAGACTAACGCTGTTTTCAGCAGAATTGCCCTGGTGTCTTGTTTTTGTGCAGAAACTCAACTTTCAGGAAAATCCCCGGGATTAATTCCAATGGGCCTATTTTCATATAATATTGACGGAGCCAGAAGACCAGAAGGAGGGGGGCCACGAGGCGCCCACCCCACAAGGCGGCGCGGCAGGCCCCTGGGCCGCGCCGGCCTATAGTGGCGGCGCCTCGGCCAGCCTCTGACGCCCCCCTCTGGACTACTTAAGGGTTTCGACTTAAAAACGCACGAGGGTTAGACGAAATCGCCAGAAGACATCCAGAACACTGCCGCCATCGCGAAACTCCGTCTCGGGACCAGAAACTCCGTTCTGGCACTCCGCCGGGACGGGGAATTGGAGGGGATCATCACCACCGACGCCTCTCCATCGACCAGCCATGTTTCCCCCATCCATGTGTGAGTAATTCCCCCGCTGTAGGCTGAAGGGGATGGTAGGGATTGGATGAGATTGGTCATGTAATAGCATAAGATTGTTAGGGCATAGTGCCTAGTGTCCGTAATTGGTACTTTTATGATATTGTTGCAACTTGTTATGCTTAATGCTTGTCACTAGGGCCCGAGTGCCATGATCTCAGATCTGAACATGTTATTGTTTCATGATGATATTCATTGTTTTATGATCTTACCTGCAAGTTGTATACACATATTGCTGTCCGAAACCTGAGGCCCCAAAGTGACAGAAATTGGGACAACCGGAGGGGAAGGCGGTGATGTGAGGATCACATGTGTTCACGGAGTGTTAATGCTTTGCTCCGGTGCTCTATTAAAAGGAGTACCTTAATTTCCAGTAGATTCCCTAGAGGCCCGGCTGCCACCGGCTGGTAGGACAAAAGATGTTGTGCAAGTTTCTCATGGCGAGCACGTACGACTAAATATGGAACACATGCCTATGGATTGTTTAGTACCTGGATACAGTTTTATTACTATCTGCAAATGCCCTACTTTGATTGTTACATGAGTTTCTCTCATCCATGCAACGCCCGTTCATCCATCTCTGTGCCTACAATATTTTAATCCTGTTGTTTACTATAATCACTACTGCTGTCTTTGTTACACTGCTGCTGATATTTCACTACTGCTACTGCTATAAAATTGTTGCTGCTGATAAACTCTTACGAGCAAGTCTGTTTCCAGGTATAGCTGAATTGACAACTCCGCTGTTAAGGCTTACAAATATTCTTTGGCTCCCCTTGTGTCGAATCAATAAATTGGGTTTTACTTCCCTCGAAGACTGTTGCGATCCCCTATACTTGTGGGTCATCAAGATTATTTTCTGGTGCCGTTGCCGGGGAGCATAGCTTTATTTGCAAGTTCACTTGGATTGATATTGTTCGCTGCAAATTCTCCATCATGGGTAAATCTCGCGATACTAAAGTTGCCATATTACCATCCACTACAAGAAAAAGGTACAACTCTGAGTACCTCTGCTGCTCTTGATTCACCTTCTTTGATAAGTCAACTTGTTTCGCCACCACAAGCTTCACATGCTGGTACTTCTGCTGAATCTGAAAATTCTTATAATTTTGATGATGCTTCTGCTGTGCTTGATGATAGTGGTTCGTTAGGATCTTTTCTAGATGCTACAATTGCTAGGTCTAGACAAATTGAAAATACTGAAACTCCTAATGAAAATACTGTTACACCTGTTAATTCACCTGAGTCTGAATACTCTAGTGATGATCTTGATGAAGACTATGTGGAACTTGATGATGATTTTATTGTTAAATGCAATGCTACTACTGATGAAAGTAAAATTAAAAAGCTTCCGGCACAACATACTGTTAGATATAAGCTCTCTCATGATCCTAAATTTGCCACATCTCCTATAAACATTAAGGATAAGGATTATGATTTTTCTCTTGATTTATCTCATATATCTATTGTTGAGAAAACACCTTTTTGTGGTACTGAAAAAGAAAGTGTTGTAGAACACATGAATGAACTTTCTACTCTGAGTAGCTTGTTTTCTGATGATATCAAGAAGTGTACTTATTTTGTTGCTAAAAATTTTCCATTCTCATTAAAGGATGATGCTAAAACTTGGTATAATAGTTTGCCTCCTGATTCTATTGATAGTCCAAGTGGTTTGCTTGATGTTTTCTTTCGGAAATAATTTCCTGCTAGTGCTCAACATATTGCTTTGCAGAAAATTTATAGTTTTGACCAGGAAGAGGGAGAGAAATTGCTTGAAGCTTGGGCAAGATTTTGCTCTCTTATCAGAGCTCGACCTGGACATGATTTGGAAAAGCATGATTTACTTGATATATTTTATAGTGGACTAACCATTGAGTCTAGGGCATACCTGGATAGTTGTGCTGGTTGTGTTTTCAGGAAAAGAACTCCGGACGAAGCTGAAGAATTATTGGCTAGAATAGGCTGAAATCATGATGATTGTACTACACCTGAACCAACCCCGACGCCAATATTGAAGAAGATGTAGGGATTCGTTGCATAGAAAACAAAAAATTTCCTACCGCGAGAACGCAATCCAAGCCAAGATGCAATCTAGAAGATGGGAGCAACGAGGGGATGAACGAGACTAACCCTTGAAGATTTCCAAAGCCTATAAGAGTAGGCTCTTATTGCTGCGGTAGATGATCACTTGCCGCTTGCAAAAGCGCGTAGAAGATCTTGATCACGGTGCCACAATTGGGTAGCACCTCCGTACTCGGTCACACATTCGGTGTTGATGAAGACGACGTCCTTCTCCCCGTTCCAGCGGGCAGCGGAAGTAGTAGCTCCTCCTTGAATCCGGCAGCACGACGGCGTGGTGGCGGTGGCGGTGGAGATCTCCGGCGGAGCTTCGCTAAGCGTGCGGGAGAAGAGGAGGAGAGAGGGGGCGGCTAGGGTTTGGGAGAGGGGGTGGCCGGCCTCAAGGGGTGCGGCCAAGCTATGGCTCTGTGGTGGCCGGCCCCCTCCCCTATGCCCCTCATTATATAGGTGGAAGCCCCAAGAGTTGTAGTCCAAGTCTTCGAATAAGACCCCAACACCAAAACTTCCCAAAGGTGGGAAATCTACTCAAGGAGGGAGTCCTACCCAAGGTGGGACTCCCACCTTTTCCTTAGGTGGGGTGGCCGGCCACCTCAGGTGGAGCCCACCTGGGACTCCTCCCTTAGGGTTTGGCCGGCCAAGCTTGTGGAGTCCCTCCGGGACTCCACCTTCCATAGTGCCTTTCTTCCGGACTTTTCTAGAACCTTCTAGAACCTGCCATAAATGCACCGGATTATTTCCAAACTTGGAATATGACTTCCTATATATAAATCTTATTCTCCGGACCATTCCGGAACTCCTCGTGATGTCCGGGATCTCATCCGGGACTTCGAACAAAACTTCGAACTCCATTCCATATTCAAGTTCTACCATTTCAACATCAAACCTTAAGTGTGTCACCCTACGGTTCGCGAACTATGCGGACATGGTTGAGTACTCTCTCCGACCAATAACCAATAGCGGGATCTGGAGATCCATAGTGGCTCCCACATATTCAACGATGACTTCAGTGATCGAATGAACCATTCACATACGATACCAATTCCCTTTGTCACGCGATATTTTACTTGTCCGAGGTTTGATCATCGGTATCACTCTATACCTTGTTCAACCTCGTCTCCTGACAAGTACTCTTTACTCGTACCGTGGTATGTGGTATCTTATGAACCATTCATATGCTTGCAAGCTATTAGACGACATTCCACCGAGAGGGCCCAGAGTATATCTATCCGTCATCGGCGTACCACCCATTTACGCAGTGGCGTTTGATGTAATCAAAGTACCTTTCCGGTATAAGTGATTTACATGATCTCATGGTCATAAGGACTAGGTAACTATGTATCGAAAGCTTATAGCAAATAACTTAATGACGTGATCTTATGCTACGTTTAATTGAGTGTGTCCATTATATCATTTACATAATGACATAACCTTGTTATTAATAACATCCAATGTTCATGATCATGAAACGATGATCATCTATTAATCAACAAGCTAGTTATACAAGAGGCTTACTAGGGACTCCTTGTTGTTCACATAACACACATGTATCAATGTTTCGGTTAATACAATTATAGCATGGTATGTAAACATTATCATAAACTCAAAGATATTATAATAACCATTTTATTATTGCCTCTTGGGCATATCTCCAACAGTCTCCCACTTGCACTAGAGTCAATAATCTAGTTTACATTTATAAAGATGTAACACCTTGGTCTTCTGGTGCTTTATCATGTTTGCTCACGGGAGAGATTTTAGTCAACGGATCTGACACGCTCAGAAACGTATGTATTTTGCAATTCATTTGCGTCTCAACGCATCACTCATTTCCAAATGAGTCGGCATTAAATATGTTTTAGTCTTCTGGTGGAACCTTAATTTCGCAGTCTGAAATATGTCACTAATATTGTCACACACAATATAGCTTCAAAGTTCTGACTCTTGTCGGAACTACACCAAGTTCTCAAATAACCTCTTGACTTTAACATCCTTTGTCATTGTCAAAACAATGACATACTCTGCCTTCTTTTGTAGAATCTGTCATGATATTTAGAACTCATCTAAATCTAGCATAGACAACTTCTAGCTCATTGTGCTACCTTTTTAAACAACACTTAGTCTAATTTGAGATTGAAATTCTATTTTTATATGTGACAAAACAAATATCGGTGTAATCACCTTACAGCGATTTGTTTGTCATTTCTCCATGCAAAACTGTATATATATCCTTGGTTCTTCTAAAGTGCTCAAGGATACTCTTACTGTCGTCCAATGATCATCTCATGAATCATTCTGGTATATGCTCATAACATTTTAGAGCACAGGACATCTGATTGTGTACATATTATTCGTGATCCATAATCACTCATGTGTTTTTACTCATTGAGTATCAGATACACTCAAGTCTTGTTAAAACTTCACATGACAAGAACATTTTCTTAATATTTCTATATTGAACTATTTCAATATCCATTCTATGTACTTTGACTTAAACTTATTTTGTGTTTTAATCTATCTTCATAGATCTTGACACTAGATATGTTTCAGTCCATATCCTTTCATTGAAATTAATTTCTCAATGAAACCTTTTAATCAAGTATATATAATTACATCATTTATAATCAACTATATGTCATCTACATAAGTATTATAAATATGTCTCAGCGCTCCCACTTAATTTCTTGCAAATGCAAGCCTCTTCATCATCTCTAATGAAATCAAAAACTCTTTGACTATTTCATCTGGTGAAGATTCCAACTCCGTGATACTCACTTCATCCAATTGAAGTTTGTATACCTATCTAGTATTCCACGGACCAGCAAACCTCTTGGTTGTATCTTGTATACACCTTTTAATACACACTTCTGATAAGTAATGTATTTTGCCATCCTATTAACATATCTCATAAAAGAAATATGTAGTGATTACTAAAATAATCCACATAGACTATAAGCATTGCTACAGAAGATCTAATCTTATCGTAGTCAACTCTTTGAACTTTGTCGTAAACAACTTTTCGACAAGTCGAGCTTCTTCAAGGATATTTCATCCAAGTCCATCAATTTCATAGATCCATTTACTTTCAAAAAGTATTCATCTATCTTGGATTTCATGGCGTATAGCCATTTTTAACGGAGTCAGGGCCCATCATAACTTCTTTGTTTGCAGTTGGTTTATCATTGTTCAAAATCAATCCTTTGTCAACAAATCATTTATTTGATCTGTTATCACCAGAATTTAACTGGATCAGAGGTGGGCCGTGATTAAGATGGGCTTGGAGAATATGCACGGAAGATATACATGAATCGGCCTTGTACACGAAGATTGAGCTAGTTTGCCCGTGTATCTGTAAATATAGTAGGATACGTGTCGGTTAGGTAGAATTTGGCTCGTACACGGTTGGGATTATTCCCATGTTAGAAAGTCTACGGACTATAAATATGTATCTAGGGTTATTGAGAAAAACAACAACCACGTTCACAACAAACCAATCTAGGCGCATCGCCAACCCCTTGTTTCGAGGGTTTCTTCCGGGTAAGCATCATGCTGCCTAGATCGCATCTTGCGATCTATGCAGTATACGTTTATTCGTTATTCATGCGTTGCTCGTGCTGAAGCCTTGTTGCTGGCGAGCAACGTAGTTATCGTATATGTGTTAGGGTTAGCATTGTTTTACCTTTATACATGCTTTTATCCATGCTATCCCTAGACATCTAGCCACCCTTGTACCGATCTGAGGTGCAAGGGTGGCACCCTGCTTAGTCATTGTTTAGTAGATCCGATCCGTTACGATTGCTCCTTGTTCTTCAAGGATTAGTTTAATATCTGCATAGTTAGGCCTTGCAAACGGGTTGAAGGATCCAGTAGCACGTAGGGTGTAGTTTGCTAACCCTAGATAAGATGTTCCGGGAATCAACTTCATGTTGGTTTTTAGGCCTTATCTAGGGCTGGTTTATTATCATCTTGCGTGGCTGCCAGGCTCAATCACGTGTAGGATGTTCCGATTATGTGGTGAAAACCCTAAATCGTCGTGGGTCGTTTTAGCTTTATATCGATCAATCAGGACCACCATGTTATCGTAGACCTCATACGAATCATGGGTGGATCGGCTCCTTGAGCCGATTCACAGGACAACCTGAGAGCCGATCGAGGCTCGTATTTAATGTTTACGTGTATGCCATGCAGGAAACTAAGCGAAGCAAATCATCACCTTCCTGACCAGGTATAGGTCAGGTGGCACGCCCTTGCACCAGCATCGGACGTGCGTGCCGGAGCTTTGCGGGCCGTCGCTCGAGGGACCAGGGCCAACCGCAGTTCTGGGAGCCTCCCGGCTCTACGTGTTGCCCGTCGCTACTCGCCGGTGGGTTTCGGACGCCAACACATTCTGGCAGGCCCGGTGGGACAGTCTTCGACATCAACTGCATCGTCATCCGCATCAGAGATGGCGGAAGATCCAGTCACTTACGAAGATCTGACTGAGGAGCTCAAGAAGAAGTATGACGATGTCAAAGCTATCTTCGAAGCCGACCTCATCGGCTCTTTCCAGAGGACCCGCTCACACGGCATCAGGTGGAAAGGGTTCTCACCCGAAGGCGCGCTCGATGGAGTGGATCTGTCTACCCCTTCAGAAGAACGCACCAGGTCTCTGCGTCAGGAGGTTAATCACATGGTAGCTCATTCGCTACACCGCCATTCTGAGAGCCTGGTGAACGCTTTGGAGCGTGTCGCGCTTCGGGTGATCCAGGAAATCATGAGACATCAGTACTCTCCGTCAGGACCTGCTCTAGGGACTCACCAAGGAGAGATACCGCTCCAGACCCGACCACCGCTGCCGTTCGTGCTGGCAGCACCAGAAGTGCCGAGTTCACCGGCATTCATCGTCTACAAGATCGGTGGCGATCCTAGTGATTACCAGTTCTTGTATGAGGCGCCTAAGGAGATCCCGCACGGATACACGTGCACATATGTGCCGCATCGCAGAATCGGGCACTCACGAACCAGTCTGCACAAAGCAGGGATTTCTCGGGAATGCAGAGGAGCTCGGATCAGATCTTGAGAAGCAGGCGTGGCTAGCTAAGTATGCCACTCCAACAAACCTTCAAAGCTCAACTCCCGCAGCTAGCTCAGATCTTGAGAAGCAAGCGTGGCTAGCCAAGTATGCCACTCCAGCGAATCTTCAAAGCTCGACTCCTGCAGCTAGCACCGCGGATCAGATCAGTACAATCTTGAGAGACCAGTTCGGCATGGTGCCGAAAAGGAGGGCAATCGGCTACTCCAAGCCGTACCCCAACGAGTACCATTTGATCCCACTACCACCCAAATATCGGCTCCCTGAATTCTCCAAGTTTAGTGGGTCAGTTGGCTCCAGTTCAATCGAGCATGTGAGCGGATATTTGGCGCAGTTGGGCACCATCTCAGCATCAGACGCACTACGCGTGAGGTTCTTCGCACAGTCCCTCACAGGATCGGCTTTCGGGTGGTACACCTCGCTGCCACCAGATTCAATCCGGACTTGGAAGCAGATGGAAGAACAGTTCCACATGCAGTATCACTCATAGGCTTCTGAGGCTAGCATTGCCGATCTAGCACAAGTACGACAGAAGCGCGGAGAAACAGTGTCAGAATACATCCAGCGCTTCAGGACCATCAGGAACCGATGCTATTCGGCTCATTTGACTGAAAAAGAAGCAGTCGAGTTGGCGGTGGTGGGTCTCGCATCGCCGATCAAGGATATGGCTTCCCAAGCAGAGTACGCTTCATTGGCGCATATGGTTCAGAAACTGTCATTATATGAACAGCGCCACCCAGAGTTGTACCAGGACAAGTTCAAGCGAGCGGTAGTCCTGGTAGAGACAGAGGAAGATGAAGGCTCTGCAGGAGATCAAGAGGTAGCAGTGGCTGAATGGGCTCGGGGGGCAAGCCCCGTGTCCTGCAAGTGGGTTAAGCCACAATGTCCTCCAAGAGGGTTTGACTTCGACGTGACCAAAGCTGAGCAAATTTTCGACCTCTTAATCAAGGAGAAGCAGCTAAAGTTACCCGAAGGCCACAAGATCCCCACGGCACAGGAGCTGAACGGAAAGCCATACTGCAAGTGGCATAACACGTTCACCCATACCACCAATGACTGCAGGGTGTGGCGTCAGCAGATCCAAATGGCGATAGAACAAGGGCGTCTAATTTTCAGCCAGTACGCAATGAAAGTCGACACACACCCCTTCCCCGCCGTTAACATGGTGGAGTACACTTACCCCGGAAGGTGCCAGCCAGGTTTCTCGTTCAGCATTAACATGGTCGGGCCTGTGCACCACCCTGGTAAGGACAGAGACGAGGGCAGCCGCTCTCGTGGTAAGTACAAAGAGGAGGCCGTTCCACGCGATCGGTCCCGACACGATGGCAAGCGCTACATCACAGAGGGAGAAGTGAAGAATGTGCGATATCAGCGACCTCTCTCTGATCATCTCCTCAACAAATATGAGCGTCAGTATGACCAACGCCGGCGATACAACGACTACGACGACAGAGGTCGTCGGTCTAGCAGGGACAACAGGAAATATCGTCGGCATGATAGAGACGATGAAAGATATGAGCGCCATGCCAAGGAAAAGTCAAGAGAGCAGGATGACGTGGACAGGCACTGGGATTGTCCCTTCTTCAAACACTGCTGGGATTCAGGAATGAGCCGATTGCCCACAATCGGCAACTGCCCAGAATGTAGACAGAAGAAGAAGGGCATGGGAGACGTGTCAGTATTCAAGCGTCTAGGACCTCTCCCATCTTGGAACAAGCAAGCTGAGTCCTCTCGGGTGGAAGATCTCGAGGAGTTAGAAGACGAAGAAGAAGAAGAAGATAAATACCACCGTCCAAGGTGGTGCCCTGATGGACTCAGCCACTCTCAAAAGCGTAGAGTTCAGCGACTACGTTGCTTGGAGGAAGCCGAAAGGTTATACCTGCATACGTTGAGAAAAGCGCGGCCTGATCTGGCCGTGAAAATTCAACGAACTCTGGACGAGGAGGGTAGACCACAGAAGAAAGAGTGGCGCCCCAAACAGAAGAAAGCCGATGATGAGACATCGGCTGGCACCAACATGGTGTTCATTCTTCCGGCGGAGTTTCGTGCTCCTGGAACCGAAGAGGCACCTGTGGCACAACTTGACTGCGGCCCAAGGCCGGTTATCTTTGAGAAACCACGAGAAAGAAGCTACAGACACCTGAAGGCCCTGTACTTATGAGGTTATATCAATGGGCAGCCTGTCAACAAGATGCTGGTTGACACCGGAGCGGCAGTCAACATCATGCCATACTCCATGCTACGTCGTCTAGGACGCTCTAGCTCGGATCTGATCAAGACCAACGTCACATTGAGCGATTTCAACGGCCAAGCATTAGAGGCACAAGGTGTTCTGAACGTGGATCTGACCGTAGGAAGGAAAACCATCCCTACGACATTCTTCATCGTCGACAGCAAGAGCACCTACGCTGTCCTGCTAGGGAGAGATTGGATCCACGCCAACTGCTGCATTCCATCCACGATGCATCAATGCTTAATACAGTGGGATGGAGATGAAGTAGAGATCGTCCACGCAGATGACTCAGCCGAGATCTCAATGGCTGGCATGAACGTTTGGGGGACGGCAGGCCAAGAGCCACTCTCCGGCATCACTTTGGACGACTGTGAGCGCATCGACGTGACAAAAAACGGGGTGAGGCTGGTCTTATCCACCGGCCTGACCGTGTAACAAGAGCAAAGGCTATGGATGTACGTGGCAAGGCCGATCCCTGCGATCGGCCCCAAAAAATAAAACGTGATGATCTTGTCTCAAGCATGTCACGTAGTCGTAGTAAAGCACGAACAAGATGTAAACCTTCATTGAGCAATGCAATCAAAATGGGGGCCGATTCCAGCAATCGGCCCATACTATCCTCGCCATACGTTTTGCCTGTGTTCAACGTCGATCTAACAGGTGACGGAAAGCTAGGGTATGGGTTTACATCGGCTGATGAGCTAGAAGAAGTCGACATTGTCCTGGGGATAAGCCACGACCAACTTTCATCAGCAAAAAGTTAGATCCACATCTCAGGAGCTAGATGATAGCTCTGTTAAAAGAATACCCAGATTGCTTTGCATGGGATTACACAGAGATGCCTGGGTTAGACAGGAGCATCATTGAGCATCGGCTCCCTCTCAAGAAAGGATTTCAGCCATTCCAACAACGAGCACGTCAGATGAAGGCCGAAATTCTGGAAGAAGTCAAGAAAGAGATCGAGAAAATGTTGGCCGCCTGGTTCATCAGGCCATGCAGGTATGCTGAATGGATCTCCAATATCGTACCTGTAGAGAAAAAGGACGGCCGATGGCGTGTGGCCATAGATTTCCGAGATCTCAACAGAGCCACTCCAAAGGATGAATATCCAATGCCTGTGGCAGAAACATTGATCAATGCAGCTGCTGGCCACAAGGTGTTAAGCTTTATGGATGGCAATGCCGGCTACAACCAAATCTTCATGGCTCCGGAAGATATACACAAGACTGCATTCAGAGTACCGGGATCAGTGGGCTTGTTTGAATATGTGGTCATGACTTTTGGGCTGAAGAATGCCGGTGCAACATACCAACGAGCCATGAATTACATTTTTCATGATCTGATCGGCAAGTTGGTAGAAATTTACATCGATGACGTGGTGGTCAAGTCTGTCTCCATGGAAGAACACTTGGATGATTTGCGACGCATCCTAGACCGAACTCGGAAGTTTGGGCTGAGAATGAATCCAAAGAAGTGTGCCTTTGGTGTGACGGCCGGTCAGTTCCTAGGTTTTTTGTTTCATGAACGAGGAATTGAGATCGGCCTGAAAAGTCAGGAGGCAGTACGTACCATGCAGCCGCCTACCACGAAGAAGGAACTCCAACGTCTTATCGGCAAGATCAACTTTGTCCGACGGTTCATCTCTAATCTGTCAGGACGAATTGAGCCGTTCATGGCGTTGGTGAAGATCAAATCTGATGACGAGTTTCATCAAAGGGGGCGTAACAGCAGTGAGCGTTTGACGAGATTAAGCGGTATCTAACAACGCCGCCTGTGCTAGTTCCACCTCAGCAAGACAGGCCGTTCTATATCTACTTATCCGTAGCTGACATGTCCATCGCTTCAGTGGTGGTGCAACTCTACGAGGGTGTTGAAAAGGTCGTTTTCTACCTCAGCAGAAGGATGTTGGATGCAGAGACAAGGTATCCTGAGGTCGAGAAGTTATGCCTCTGCCTATTCTTCACCTGCACCAAGCTTCATCATATCCTTTTGACGGCAGAAATCATCATCATATGCAAGTCAGACGTTGTCAAGCACATGCTGTCAGCCCCTGTTTTGAAAGGCCGACTTGGTAAGTGGATGTTTGCGTTATCGGAGTTTGATCTCCGGTATCAGCCTGCGAAAGCAGTCAAGGGACAAGCGTTGGTCGATCTCATAGCTGAACGGAACAATACTAATATAGCAGCACTATCTGTACGTGCATGGGCTATGTTCTTCGATGGATCGGCTTGTGACGATGGTTGTGGCATCGGCATTCTGCTCGTGTCGCCTCGGGGGGCAACATATTTCTTCTCCATCAGGCTATCTACCCCTTGCACCAACAATGTCGCTGAGTATGAGGCGATACGCAAGGGAATGGAGTTGCTTTTGGAAGCCGGGGCAGAAGCGGTGGAACTTTTTGGAGACTCGAAGTTGGTGATCTCCCAGCTCACGGACGAATACAAGTGCGAAAGTGAGTCACTCTTCCCATATTGGATGGAATGCCGCGAGTTGATGGCACAATTTCGGTACATCAACTTCAATTGGGTCCCAAGATCTCAAAATACCGAGGCCAACGATCTCGCACAGATGGCGTCAGGCTACAAGGACATAACAGACCGGTCAGAAGTTCAGGTGCAGTTCCTGGAACAGGATGACTGGAGAGCCGATATCTTTAATTACTTGAAGGATTCGGCTCGGGGGGCACCTAAACGGATAAGGTACAAGGCCATGAAATATGTCCTTATAGGAGATGACATGTTCTACAGGACGTTGGAAGGGTTATTACTCAAATGCCTGGGACCAACTGAGTCTAATCGGCTCTTACATGAGGTGCATGAAGGCGCCTGTGGAACTCACCAATCGGCTCATAAGATGAAGTGGCTGATTAGGCGATCAGGGTTTTATTGGCCCACCATGCTTGAGGACTGCTTCAAGTACTACAAAGGATGCCAAGCGTGTCAGATGTTCGGGAAGATTCAGATGGTACCCGCATCAGCAATGAACCCCATCATCAAGCCTTGGCCATTTCGAGGTTGGGGCATGGATATGATCGACAAAATCCATCCTGCGTCGAGCAAAGGCCACGAGTGGATTTTGGCCATTACGGATTACTTCACTAAATGGGTGGAGGCCGTCCCTATGAAGAAGGTAAAATCAGAAGATGTTATCAAATTTGTGAAAGAACATGTCATTCATAGGTTCGGGATTCCTCAAACCATCACGACCGATGGAGGTTCGGTCTTCATCTCTAAAGAATTCAGAAAGTTCTGCGATGACATGGGAATTAAGCTGATCCGATCATCTCCATACTATGCTCAAGCTAACGGAGGCAAGCTGAAGCGTCCAATCAGAGCCTGATCAAGCTGATTAAGAGGAAAATTGACGAGAACCCTAGGGTTTGGCATGAAACATTGTCAGAAGCTTTGTGGGCCTATCGCATGCCATGCCATGGAGCTATAAAAACTTCGCCATACCAGCTCGTCTATGGGCAGGAAGCCGTATTGCCTTGGGAAATTACGGTTGGATCGAGACGTGTCACGTTTCAGAATGATCTAACAGCTGAAAAATATGCAGCCCTGATGAGTGATACTATTGAGGATGCAACGGAACTTAGACTTTGGTCCTTGGAGAAGATTAAAGAGAACAAAGCCAGGGTAGCTCGCGCATACAATAAGAAGGTGAGACCAAAGGAGTTTCAGGTTGGTGATCTAGTATGGGAAGCCGTGTTACCATTAGGAACTAAGGATAAAGCATATGGCAAATGGTCTCCTAATTGGCACGGTCCGTACAAAGTCGATCAGGTATTGAAGGGCAATGCATACATGCTCGAGCAGCTGGACGGTGTTAAATTCCCAGTAGCCGTCAATGGTCAACACCTCAAGAAATATTTCCCAAGCATGTGGGACGATGGACAGTGAAACATGGGGGCCGATGTATAAAATCGGCCAGTAAAATTTTTTTTATATGCAAATCACAGCCGATGCACAGACATCGACTTTAGGAACATGGATACCAGTACAGCCGATGCTCGGACATCGACTTTAGAATAATGAAAGAGCCGATGCATGTTCATCGACTCTAGAGGAACAAGCTCAGTTGAGCAGGTTAACAGATCAGTTTCAGGCCAGAGTCCATGGCATTTGAGATGATTCTCCCATTGGATTTGCTGAGGAGTTGAATCTGTGCGTTTGAAATGGGAGGATGGCGTGGACACGGATTGGACCTATTGTGGCCTTAAATCGCGTTTTTGAGCAAAAGCCGATGCCCTGCCATCGGCTCTTTGCGCGTTGACTTCGTTTGGCAATCGGCAAAAATTGACAAAAAGCAAAATCAATAGAGGAATATTTTCTTCATTAATAAAGGGGATTTCTTACAAAGGAAGAGCCGATTGCTCGAGGAAGGAAGAACAAAAGAAAGGTCTATTGACCAATCTGCTACTACTACTAAACCTATACTAGTATATGCTACCCTACGGGCCGTCGCTGCCCTCGTCGTCGCCATCGGAGCTCTCGTCTGCGCTGCTGCCGGCGGGCTCCTCGTCGCTGCTCCAGTAGCCCTCATTGGGGGCCTCCTCCTCTTCATCGTCGTCGTCGTCGTCATCATCATCTGACCCGGCGCGGAAGCGCTTCGCCGGCGGGTAGTCCTCGAGGGAGTCGTCGTCGTCTTCTTCTTCCTCCTCCTCGGAGGAAGTGTAGTCGTCCCAGGAGAACGAGTCGTCCTCGCTCTCCGGTTCCAGTTCCCCATCGGCGAGGAACTGGAGGTCTTCGTCTCCGCTGGTCAAGGACTTGTCGCCCTCTGACCAGACGGAGGAGTTGTGCTCCTCTTGGTCCCATTCGTCTGGGGCGCGCTGGTTGTGCGCCGCCGTCAGAACATACTCCGGCGTGGGTTCGCGGGAGGAGGAGGACGAAGAGGAGAAGGACTGGGAAGAAAGGTCTGACGAGGCGGAGGAGGAAGAAGAGGAAGACATTGCTACAGGAGATGGGGAATTTTTGGGTGCCGATGGCTAGAACAGAGCAAGGGGATGAAGAGGCGAACTGTTCGGCGTGGTTAAATAAAAGGGGGTATTGTGGATTTAATGCCACAACAGTTTCCGAGGAAGTGGTGCCAAAAGAAAAAAAACAAATGTCAAATCACGCGGAGAAGTTGAGAAGGCAAGGCATCATGATGAAGGATACTGCGGCGGTTTTTGCCCTGCCACGACGTGACCCAACGAAGAAAAGGCAGAGTGGTTTTGGAATTATCATTTCCAAAACCAGGGAGGCATGTGTTATCACCAGAATTTAACCGGATCAGAGGTGGGCCGTGATTAAGATGGGCTTGGAGAATATGCACGGAAGATATACATGAATCGGCCTTGTACACGAAGATTGGGCTAGTTTGCCCGTGTATCTGTAAATATAGTAGGATACGTGTCGGTTAGGTAGAATTTGGCTCGTACACGGTTGGGATTATTCCCACGTTAGAAAGTCTACGGACTATAAATATGTATCTAGGGTTATTGAGAAAAACAACAACCACGTTCACAACAAACCAATCTAGGCGCATCGCCAACCCCTTGTTTCGAGGGTTTCTTCCGGGTAAGCATCATGCTGCCTAGATCGCATCTTGCGATCTAGGCAGTATACGTTTATTCGTTATTCATGCGTTGCTCGTGCTGAAGCCTTGTTGATGGCGAGCAACGTAGTTATCGTAGATGTGTTAGGGTTAGCATTGTTTTACCTTTATACATGCTTTTATCCATGCTATCCCTAGACATCTAGCCACCCTTGTACCGATCTGAGGTGCAAGGATGGCACCCTGCTTAGTCATTGTTTAGTAGATCCGATCCGTTACGATTGCTCCTTGTTCTTCAAGGATTAGTTTAATATCTGCATAGTTAGGCCTTGCAAACTGGTTGAAGGATCCAGTAGCAGGTAGGGTGTAGTTTGCTAGCCCTAGATAAGATGTTCCGGGAATCAACTTCATGTTTGTTTTTAGGCCTTATCTAGGGCTGGTTTATTATCATCTTGCGTGGCTGCCAGGCTCAATCACGTGTAGGATGTTCCGATTATGTGGTGAAAACCCTAAATCGTCGTGGGTCGTTTTAGCTTTATATCGATCAAGCAGGACCACCATGTTATCGTAGACCTCATACGAATCATGGGTGGATCGGCTCCTTGAGCCGATTCACAGGACAACCTGAGAGCCGATCGAGGCTCGTATTTAATGTTTACGTGTATGCCATGCAGGAAACTAAGCGAAGAAAATCATCACCTTCCTGACCAGGTATAGGTCAGGTGGCACGCCCTTGCACCAGCATCGGACGTGCGTGCCGGAGCTTTGCGGGCTGTCGCTCGAGGGACCAGGGCCAACCGCAGTTCTGGGAGCCTCCCGGCTCTACGTGTTGCCCGTCGCAACTCGCCGGTGGGTTTCGGACGCCAACATGATCACAAAGTAAACCATACCTACAAGGTTCAATATGTACTTCGATCTCCATGGCTAAAACACTTTGTAGTCATGGGAGCCATGATCGTCGTGGCCGCTTCCGAAACCAATTCCGATGCTGCGCTACTCTGATCATTATGCTCAGGTTCATAAAACTTATTAAATTATATTGTCCTCCCACTCAAATACTTCACTAGAAACAATTTCTTGAAAATAAGAAACATTGACAAATACTTTTGTCTTTGTCTCGTGGGAAGAATTCCCAATTAAATCTCTGGGATAACCAACAAAGACATTCATCCGATTTTGGTTGTAAACTCTTAAACCAAAATTTAAAGAAAAAACTATTAGGGTTTATACCCATACCATAACTTGTATGGTGTCATTTCAACGGATCATGATGATGCTCTATTCAGTGTAAAAGCGGTAGTCACTAAAGCATAATCTACAAAAATATAATGGCGTCATAATATTTTATCTCATCATTAATCCAACAAGGTTTGGATACATCTCTCGGATACTATATCATCATTATGATACTCCAAGAAATGTGAGTTGTAGAACAATTTTATGACTCTCTTAGATGTTCGCTAAAACTCGTAATTCAAATATTTTCACCATGATCCAATCATAGATATTTGACTTTTCTATTACGATGATTTCCACTTCATGCTGAAATTTATTTGAATCCATTCAAATGTTTCAAACTTCTTCCTTATAGAATATATCCACATATATACTCAATTCATTGTTGAAAGTTTTCATGAAGTAGAAGAATCTCCCGCACACAACTATGCCTACATACATCATCATGTATTTTTCCACTAAGTTAGTTGCCCGTTCAACTCTTGGCCTATGAACGGTATTTCAGTCATTACTTTTAGAAAAGATTTTGCAAGCGCCAAACGATTCAAAAATCAAATGACTCCAAAAATCCATTTGCATGGAGTTCCTTCATGCGTTCCTTTCTAACATGACCTAAATGGCGGTTCCACAAATAAGTGGAATTCAAATCATTTGCCTTACGGCATATTAGCGTCAGTGTTATGTATGTGTGTTTCACCATTAAGATTTATAATAACTTATCCATCGTACATGGAATAAGGTCATAATTTGAACAACTCATTGTTTTTATTTGACCAGAGCAAAATAACAATTATTAAGTTTTTTATTATAAATTCTAAGGGATAGATAGAATGCCAACGACGAATATAATAACACTTTATTTTTTGTCCCAGACGTGCATTTCTATCATATTCCTTGTCAGTCATTTAGGCCATTGTATTCTTGTATTGTGTTGTTTTGTATGACACTTCATACCAACCAATATAGTGCTAATACCCAAGAATTTCATAGTGTGACTTAACTAGGAATACAACCATAACATGTATATCATTTATATACACCTGAGCTAGACTTTCTAGTCTTTTCTTTTCTTTTTGCCAATAATCTTTTGTAGTTTATCTTTTAGCTTTCCTCATTATTCAGAAAAACACTTCAACATCATTAACTTCTAGGTTTGTTTGTCAAATACCAATAACTTTGAGGTTCTTACTTTGAAGTTGATCATCATATGACAAGTGTTCCGGATTTCACTATTAGTAACCTTGTAATATGATGAACAATTTCACTCATAATTTTATCCATCATATCATGATGACTTTCCGAGACCATGTCTGTACATGCTAGGCTCGTAAAGTTTTAACCTTGGTATTCGCATGTGCAAATCTGGCTTGCACCCGTTGTATGCACACGTAGAATCTATAACACCCGATCATCACGTGATGCTTCGAAACGACGAGTCTTAGCAACGGTGCATACTAAGGATGATAACTTCATGGATATGCTAATATTATTAGTGCCCCAATAGTTGGAGGGTTGTGACGCCTGGCGTCTACAACCTTCATACATTCCCATAAAACTTATGAGTTTATGTAGTCTCACCAAATTTATATTCTATCATCTTGCAATAAGGTCTTATATATCACATATATCTCATACCTTGATTATTTCTGAAAACTAAATTTTCAGCTCCTTACTTTTCAAACAGATTTGAACTTCAAGTTTCATGGAGACAAGATAACTTTAGGTACTAATTGAAACCATAGCTGTTTGAATCAACAATGTGAGGTTTACTAAAAGTTTGCAATAGGACTTAATCAATTCTTGATTCTTTAACAATACGGTACCATTCCGTAAAGTTTCTTGTCAAATTTTAACAGTATTTCTATCTCAATAACATGACTAGCGCATGGTAGAAAACGGATGCCAATACTACAAAATTAATTCAAAATACTACTCAGACTATGTTTATGATAATTAGTTCATGTTTTAATCTAATTACTAATGAACTCCCACTTAATACAACATCCCTCATAGTTGTTAAGTGGTACACGATCCAAATCCACTACACCAAAACCGATCACACGTGAGATGATGTAGCTTCAATGGTGAACATCAACATGTTGATCATATCATCCATATGACTCGTGTTCAACCTTTCGGTTTCCGTTGTCCCGATGCCATGTCTGTACATGCTAGGCTCGTCAAGCAAACCCAAGTATTCTGCGTGTGCAACATGGCTTACACCCGTTGTATATGAACGTTGAATCTATCACATCCGATCATCACGAGATGCTTTGAAACGACGAACTTTGGCAACGGTGTATACGAGGGGAGAACACTTTATTATCTTGATATTAATGTGAGGGATCATCTTATAATGCTTGTTTGACACGAGAAAAACGCACAAGCACGACTCCCGCGAGTAGGGCGGAAGGGCGTGGTTTCTCTCGTGCGCTCCGGGGATCGGTAAAAGAAAAAGAGTGCGGGCGTGCCAGTGTATAATGATACACAAAGTAACAAAAGAGATGCGGGAACAGTATTTCATTAATCATATAGTTAACAAATACAATTCCCATGTGTTGCGCTCCGTGGCCTACTAGCGCGGCCAGCCTGACTAGGGCGATTGCAGTCTCCTGATTCCCGGGGTCTCGGAAGGCTCCCGGTTAATTACTCCCGCGGGTTACGCCGCGAGACACCTCCGATTAAGCCGTGTGGTCGTCTTCGTCGTCTTTGCTTCACGTCCTGCATGCATGATGGTGGTGAAGATGTGTGTGGGCAGCGGCAGAGCCCGTGTCCTCGTCGGTACACGCGCCGCTGTAAGCGTGGCCTGTGCTGCGGCCTCGCCCGCCCTCGCCGTCGCGCCTCGTCGGTCTTGAGCGGCGATGATGAGTGTTGTTGAAGTAGCATGATGCAGTCCGTTTAGCTAGGACTTCTTGACGACTTAGCGGCATCGTCGGGGTGCGCAAGGGGTATGCCTCGCGAGAGTATTTTTATCAGGAGACCGGCGTCGGTGTAAAACCAACACACGCTCATGTCGGCATGGCCGGTGTGGTCGGCGCCGTGACTGGGTCCAACGCCGAGTATACAGCAGTCGGCGCAGCTTGGGCGCCATCTCACGGGGTCACGATGAAGTGGTGTCATAGCCGCCATCCAGCGGCGTCCCGAAGTGGTGCGGTCCATGAAGCAGCACCACGGCGACCTGTACGCCGCAAGCATCCGCAGCTCTTGGTTGTTATCCTGTTGGCCACGCACGCACTCGCCAAGTCCTGTGCATGAGACATGCGTGAACGTGTGTTCGGGAGCCATCATCCATCCACTTCAACCTGTACGCCTGTTCGCCGAGCTGAACCACGCCCATCCGCCGGTTTAATTTGCACACCAAGTGCCGCCTTGAACCTGTACGTCGGCTTGTTCTTGTGCGCTCGCTGGGCTGTACACCATCAACCGAGCCATGCCTATCGGTCACGGCCGAGCTGCTCCTGTCCGCCAGCGCCGAGCTGCACCTATATTGTTGTGTCGCCCGCTGCACCTGTACGTCAAGCGCCGAGCTGGACCTATATCGCCGCGTTGCCCGCTGCACCTGTACGCCAAGCGCCGAGCTGGACCAATATCGCCGCGTTGCCCGCTGCACCTGTACGTCAAGCGCCGAGATGGACCTGTACGCCAAGGGCTGCACCTGCATGGTGACCGCGTGGCTCTCCTCGGTCACTGCCTTCAGCCTCCGATGCATCGCGGCTTGTGGTTGTGTTGATGGTGTCGCGCTGCATGCCGGCAGCCTCGTCGCGGACGCCGTCGCCGCGGCTCGTGGGTGTGTTGATGGCGCCGCGCTGCACGCCGGCAGCCTCCTCGTGGGCGTCGTCGTCGAGGCTCACTCACGGGTGGTGGAGTTGGCGCCGCGCTGCATGCCGGCAGCCTCCTCGCAGGCGTCGTCGTCGCGGGTGCCATGGAGATGGCGCCATGCTACGCGCCGACAGCCTCATCGCGAACGTCGTCGTCGAGGCTCACTCACGGGTGGTGAAGTTGGCAATGGGCTGCGCGCCGACAGCTCCAGCGCCTGCACTTCGTCGTCGTTCGCGGTTGTGCAAGATGAGGGCGAGCGACACCGGTTGACGTGTATGCTGCATGGAGAGGAAGAAAAAGAGAGAGAGAGGCTGACTATATCAGCCATGATTCTCACCGTAGGAAAACGATAGCTTCGCCTCCATTGATCTCGTCCGATTTTGCTCCTGACCTGCACGTGCACGTAGTGCTGCTCTTGCTCTTGGCTTGGTGGATGTATAGAGATTGGATCGGTTTTGTACGAGAGCTGAGCTTCTTCTCCCGGACGTCTTTTCTCTTCTTCTCCTCTCTTTTCTCTCTGTCCTTGGCACGGTGCATGGTTGCTTCTATTTATAGGCGGCCCGGCCAGCATCAAGATAAAGATCGCAGCGTGTTTTCCGGAACAAACTCTCCGATGGATTCCTCTGATTTCTTTCGTCGACCGCACGTCTACTGTTTAAAATTTTATCTGTTTTGCTTCTAGAAACTCCACGTACGTATACAACATATTCTCTTCTGAACCAAGTTGTTATGCATCGGACTCTCGGCTGATTGGCTCGTCGCGTGCGCGGGGAGATGCTGGGCCGGACAGCATCATGCTCGTATACGTGCTAAATCCATTAGCATACCAGAGGTATAAATACACACGTATTTAAATGGTTTCTTGGCTGACGAGTGGACCTGGCCGATCGATACGACGCTCGCATGTACGTGACGAGCTAGCTCGCGTATTCGTTAGATCCTTTCAGACTAACAGAGCTACTCATACGTGTATATACCTGGTTGCACTTGTACAGCACAACTCTGACAATTAAACGCCAAAAATCCATCGAACAGATTGCCCCCTCGCCAAGGAAAATTCGAGCGCGGAGCTGATCGAACTTGGCTTGGTGAAGATTTTATTTTACTGGTGTCTTCAGAGACAACCATTCGTGTCTCATCACTAGAACAAGGAACAGTCGTGAGGCATAAGAGCAACACTTTGGCCAGAATGCAGTCACACAGCGCAACGCGTCCTGAACGTGCTGCGACCGGCACCGCTTGTCAATCGGCGGCCGGCCGGCCAATCCGCCGACGGTGAGCACCATGATCTGTCGCTTCTTTTTTTTTTTTTCTCGAACACATGCCAAAGCATGCGTCATTATATATTAGAAGAAGCCGTCAAGAACACGGGAGCAAACCAAAGTACAAAAGGCAAGGGCCAACAGAAAGAGAAAAAACAACAAAAGAAAAGAACTATACAGGTTAACTTTGTTAACCTAAACAGATGGATCATCTGACAGAAGGTCAGGAGGTCTAGCATGTAAAGGCAAACGGCGCAGCGCAGAAGCACCAGCTAGCGACCAGGATTTGGCTTCCTCGAGAATGGTTTGGACGACGTGCTGCCTGTTGGGTGAAACATTGTTGAAGATGGCGTCATTTCGTGTTCTCCACAGATTCCACATGGTGAGTATGACGATGGACTTTGCTCCTTTTTGAGAGTCAGAACGGGCATTGGCAGTGGCCGTCGCAAACCAGTCCTTGAACTCTGCTGTTTGGTTTGGCATGCAGGTTTGGAGGTTGAGGCCAGTGCAAATGTCGAACCAAACCTGTTGGGAGAAGGAGCATTGAACCATGAGGTGTGCTATAGACTCGGAGCCTTGATCGCAGAGGGCACAAGTATCGTCAGTGGTGAGGCCGTGTCTCTGTCTTCGCTGATTGGTCCAACATCTGTCCAGGGACGCCAACCAAGCGAAAATTTTGCACTTGAGGGGGGCCCAGCACGTCCAAATGGCATCATAGTGGGGTGAGGTGACCGTTCCTTCGAAGAGAGCTCTATAAGCAGATTTGGATGAGTAGTCCCCGGATTCGGTCAAGTGCCAAATCAAGGTGTCCGGGGTGTCGGGAGAGAGCTGTGTGGACTGAAGAATGTCGACCAAATGCAGAAACTGGATGATCCCGTCAGCAGAGAGAGCAGCGACGATGTCCTGGATCCAAGCGTTGCCAGGAAGTGCCGTGGCCACTGTCCTTGTATTCTTGGCACGTGTTTTGACAGCAATCAGGACCTCGGGAGCAATGTCGGCGATGCAATGTTTGTCAATCCACCTATCAGACCAGAACAGGGCCGTCTCACCGCTGCCGAGGTGGATGTGGGAAGCAGCATGAACTAAGGCGTTGATGTGCTTGTTGGTCTGGATAGGGAAGTTAACCCAGGGCTTCTCAGTGTTTGATCGACGGAGCCAAAGCCACCTAGCTCTGAGAGCCCAACTCATGCGCTTGATATCTGGAACGCCGAGGCCTCCGAGGTCTGTAGGACGACAGACATCGCTCCACGCCACGGCGCAAGAACCACCACTGTCAGAACGACCATTAGCCCAGAAGAAAGTGCGCTGGCATTTGATGATAGCTTCGGAAATCGCCGTAGGCAGGTCAGTGGCCAGCATGATGTGTATGGGGGTTGATGCAAGGACAGATTTGATGAGCACCAACCTATCGCCCTTGGAGAGGAGACCAGCGCGCCAGCCTGCGAGTTTGCCGTGCAGGTTATCAATGAGGGGCTGTAAATCCTGGGCCCGAAGCTTCCAGATGGAAAGGGGAACACCAAGGTAGGGTATGGGGAAATCCTTGACCGGGCAGAGCAGGTGCTGAGCAATGATCTGCCGTTCCTCGGCGCTGCAGCGAATAGGCGTGGCAGAACTCTTAAGGAAATTAGTGTGAAGCCCAGTAGCTGTGCCAAAAATCTGCAGGAGATCTCGGAAGGTTGCACAGTCAGAGATGGAAGGCTTGATGAAGACGACCGTATCATCGGCGTATAGAGAGGTACGACAGGCGCCACGGCTGCCAGGGAGCGCAGACAGCAGCCCCAGGCGAGCAGCGAAATCGACTATCAGGTGGAAAATCTCCATCACTAGCACGAAGAGCATGGGGGACAGGGGGTCACCTTGTCGAACCCCCCTGTGATGGTAAATCTCATCTCCAGGCACAGAATTGACGAGAATCCGCGTGGATGCAGTGGATAATAGCAGGCACACCAGATTGATCCAAATCTGCCCAAAACCTAGATGTTGTAGGAGCTCAATGATGAATGGCCAGGAGACCGTGTCGAAGGCTCGGGCGATGTCGAGTTTGAGGAGGACAGTGGGTGCTTTGGCGCGGTGGAACGACTTGGCAAGCTGCTGTACCAGCATGAAATTGTCATGAATGGCTCTGCCTTTGATGAAAGCTGATTGGTTCGCAGAGACGAGCGTTGGTAGCACAGGGGCAAGCCGCCTGGACATGGTCTTGGCGATTAGCTTAGCCACGCAGTGGACGAGACTGATTGGCCTGTAGTCGTTGACAGAGGAAGCTTCTTGCTTCTTGGGAAGAAGCGTGATGAGGGCCCTGTTGAGCTTAGCGAAGCCATGAGCTCGGCCAAGGCGAACAGCCCTGAAGACGTTCATCAAATCGACCTTGATCGTACCCCAACAGGCTTTGAGGAAGGAACCGGTGAACCCATCAGGGCCGGGCGATCTGTCCCCAGGCAAGTCCTTGATGGCGGCCCAAACCTCCTCCTCGTCGAATTCATCGTCCAGGGAGGCAAGATCATGCGTAGGAACTCCAATGGCGTGAAAGTTGATCGTGAATTCACGGTCAGGAGGTGCACTGAATAGTTGCTCGTAGTGATCAGCAAAAGCTTGCTCTATGCGCTCTTGATCGATCAAAAGCTCGTTGTTGTGAATAATCTGAGGGATGTAGTTTTTCCGTCGACGATGGTTGGTGTGTAAGTGGAAAAACTTGGTATTGGCTTCCCCTTCTCTGAGCCAAAGGATACGAGATCGCTGACGGGCAATGGTTCGTTGCAGAGAACAGAGCCCCAGATATTTTCTTTTCAGTTCCCGCCGGAACCAGGCTTCCAGGGGGCTAAGCTGACGATCTTCCTGGGCCGTATCGAAGCGCAGAATAAGTTCCTTGGCCCATTCGATTTGCAGCCTGATGTTGCCCACCTTCCTATCACTCCAGGATTTCAGCCTCCGGCCCAGAGTGCGCAGTTTATGATCAAGAATGGTGATGGGATTACCATGCGCCGGTTCCTCCCAAGCAGCTAGAACAGTGTCATGAAAGCCAGGGATCCGGGGCCAGAAGGACTCGAAGTGGAAGCGTCTGTGTTGTGGGGAGGATAGCTCGGTGTGCAAGACGAGGGGGCAATGGTCACTCATAAGAGTGGCAGTGCAGGTAAGGAAGCAATTGGGGTGGCCAGTCTCCCAATCAACAGTGCAGAAGACACGGTCCAGACGCTCGAGGGTTGGAGTAGCACGCTCGTTGGACCAAGTGTAACGACGACCATGAAGAGGAAGCTCGCGGAGCTCGAGATCATCAAGAGCACGACGAAAACGTCCCATGACACGGCGGGAGACGTTAGAATTGTTCTTGTCGCAGGCCTGGTAGATCATGTTGAAGTCGCCCATCACAATCCAGGCCCCATTGTGAGAAGCACGAATATCACGCAGCTCGTCAAGGAACTCAACCTGCTCGTCATCAGAATGAGGCCCATACACGGTGGTAAGCCACCAGGAGCTGGAGCCATTAGTGAAGCGGGAAGTGACAGAGAATCTGCGAATGTCATGGTCAGATCCGGAGACGTCGTCAGGTTTCCAAGCAAGGAGGATACCACCGCGGGTACCAGAGGCCGGCAAGTAGACGAAATCCAGGAATGCATTACCCAGAGTTTGCATTACAATGGTAAGGGAGATGTGCGCAAGTTTAGTTTCCTGTAGGCAGACAATGGAAGCCCCTGCGGACTGAACCATGTTACGTACACCAGAGCGACGACCAAGGGCGTTGAGCCCCCTAGGATTCCAGTTAACGACCAAGACGGGTTGAGCTACCATTTATCTGCGCGAGCGACCAGTAACGACCAGAGGATTGTTGGCGGCAGAAGTTTGCGCCGCGAGCTCATCGTCAGATGGCAAATCCCAGCCATACAGAGATGCCAAGGCAGCGATCTGATTACGCCCCATGATTCTCCTGAATTGCTGCTCATATCGAGCCAAGGCAGCTGGCGAAGGCGCGGCCCTGTCATCGTCTTCAACGCAGATACCAAGCTTCAGAAGAATGGCTTTAGTGCAGCTACGGGAGGGCCCTTCCGTTCGAGCAGCGCCACGGGCCTGGACCCTTTTGCTGCGTCGTGGGATGAAGTTGTCAGGAATGACCTTACGCCTGGTTTTTTGGACAGTAGGCCGTGGCAGCAAGTGCTTTGCAGGAGAGGTCAACATTTTGAGCTTAGCTGCCCGGGAGCAATGGTCGGCAGAAGGAGTGGGGGTGGGAGAATCCGGCGTTGATGGATTCCTGGATTGGCGACTGTAGACCGTCCAGGAGGGGCTGCCGAAGTGCAGGTGGCGCCGGGCCGGAGTTGGCGTTGGTGCGAGCGAGAGCTGCTTGTCCTCAAGGGCGGAGGGTGGGGCCGCAGGCGAAGCGGGTGGGTCTGGCGGTGCAGACTCAGGGATGACCATGTCAAGGATCGGTGCGTGGGTGGAAGACGTCTCGGGGGAGGTGTCCCAGCGAGGAAGCGGAGGTGGGCCTGCGGCAGTTTCAGTGATGGGAGACGGGCCGACAGCAGTAGAGAGAAGGACAGAACCAACGAGGAACTGGACAGGAGGTGGATCTGGATGGGGATCAGAGCAGCAAAGAGTCGTTGTGTCTTGTGGCAGCAGAGGCGGTTGCATGTTTTGGTGATGGGTGGCAGGCATGGAGTGGTTGGTGGTGGGTGTAGGCGGGCTGGTGGTGTGCTGGCTAAGCATGGGATCTGCCAGACTCAGGGGTGGAGGATCGACGTGGCTAGCTGCGGGCGGCTCGTTTGAAATTGCTGCGGCTTCGCGCGCTGCAGCCGATGTCAGGCCAACGCTTTTGACCACCCATCTTTGCAGAGATTTGTCGGGCGACTGACAGGTGGCCGTTGTCCTTTTCCGGCCCTTTTTGCCACGGCGGCGCCGCCGCGGAGAGGGAGCTGTGCTGGAAGCCGGAGCAGCCGAAGCAGCCGAGCTCGCCGCCGGCGGCCTCGACGAGGGGGCAGAAGAAGACCCGGAGGAGGCGGATGATGAGATGTCGATGACTTGCCGGTGCCGCGGCTGGCCTTGAAAGCGAGAGGAGGGCGGAGGTGCGCCATTGCCGTCACGACCATGATCAGGGAGGTTCACCGAACGACCATTGCTGTGGCTGGAGTCATACTGCCGCCTCGAGTCGTGTCTGGACCAGCGGTCGCCGCGGTTGCTGGAAGGCGACGGTGAAGGAGAAGGAGGCGGCCCGGAGGAAACACGCGTGACCTCGCGGACCTTGATGGATATGTTGTAGGCCAGCATATGGAGCTGGGTGTCGTCACCGGCGGCGTTGGGAGATGGCTCTTCCACGAAGAGGACGGAAGAGAAGGGGATCGTGGTGGGATCCAGCGTCCAGACAGCCACACGAAACTTGGATCGGTCAGAGCGATCTGTGAGGATGCGCTCGTAGACAGAGCATGGTGCCAGGATGGAGCTGGCGGTGCCCAAGCAAGAAGCGTTCGGTGGTATGCCGTAGATGTCGACGACCGCCCTGTAGTGGCAGACGCAGGCCTGAGCGTGGGCGAGGCGAGTCCAAGGCTTGATGGTGCATTTAAACGTCGGAGCAGAGAGAACGCCGGCGACGGCGAGGGTGCGGTTCCGGTCGTCGTTGTTGGAGAAGTGAACAAGAAAATCCTCGGGAGCATAGTCGTAGATGTCGAAGGAGCCCGGCGCGATGCTGAACCTGGCCGAGATGAACTCAGCGAGCTGGGCCCGAGAGACCGCCGGCCGAGAGCCGACGATCATGACGGTCACCGCGTCCGCAAGAGCGCTCTCCGCCTCCGAGATAGTAGGGGAGCGGCGGATGTAGCAGAGCGTGCGCTCAGGCCGATGCTGCATGAGTTCCTCGAGGCTGGGAGGTGAAAGTTGCGCGGCGACGCCCGCGGCAGGGGCAGTAGCAGAGACGACCTGGTTGTTGGCGGGGGGGGCTGCCGGTGCAGCCCGTCTGGACACGGGGGGGTCCCGGTTGTCCAAAGCAGGGGTGCGGGCGCGGCCGCTGTCGTGGGGCTGGCGCGCAAGGATGGTGGTGGGCGGCGCCGGCGCCGACCTAGGAGCCTGCCGAGGAGGCGGTGGCGGAGGAGAGCTCGCCCTACGACGTTGTGCCGGCCTTGGGTCCTCGACGGCAGGAGGGGAATGTTGTCGCGTGCAGAGCGCGACGTCGGCAGCGCGGTGCCCTTCCTCATGGCATCGGAGGCATCTACTGGGATACCAGCATTCGACGGCCTTGTGACCCGGGCGACAACAGTTGAAGCAGAGGCCCCAAAGATCTGCCGGCACCGGCCGGCCAGAGCGGGGCGGCGGCGGCGGAGGTGGAGGTGGTGGCGAGGCAGAACGCCGGTTTCGCCGGCGATAGAGACGACCGTGAGGTTGCACGAACCCGTCAGCGTCCGCGTCCACACGGGGAGCGGCGGAGCGGGGAGACGCAGCAGGTGTCGGAGAGAGGCGGTGAGGGGACGCGCCTCTCGAGGGCCCGGCGGCCGCGGCGCGGCGCGCAGGACGGCGGGGCGGAGACGGCTCCGGCACGGGGAAGCGGACCGGGGAGGCGTGGAAGCGGCGACCAGGTTGGGGCAGAGGCTGCTCCGCCGTCGCCGCCGGCGAGACCGGAGAGGCGGGAGACGCGAGAGCACGCTGCACGGCGGTGGTGAAGGAGTTGTCGGAGGAGGAGTCCGAAGAGAGCGGGCTGTCCAGATCGCCAAGCCAGCGCCTTTCCTCCGTCCCTGCCGTCGCCGGAGTGTTGGCTGGCGTGTCAGAGACGTGGGAAGGGGTGGGGGAGGCCATGGGAGGCTTGCCGGAGGCCGGCGGCGACGACGGCGGCGCTAGGTCAAGGGGTGGTAGGTGGGAGGAGGGAGGTGGGAGGAGCCATTCTCCTATGATCTGTCGCTTCCGTTTCGCTGCCCGGCGTGTCAACAGTACATCCACCATGTGCCAGTAACAATCGGTGACTTCATTGTGCTCGGCGGCGTGGACATTGAGCCAGAACCTGCATAAACAAAAGATTACGTGTACGTACCATGTGCCTTAAGTCTTCTCTTAAAGCCTTTGCACCCGAGAAAAGTGCGTTGACATGCGTCGGGGGGGATGTCGATCGGTGACTGACGCAGTCCGACGCTGGTAAAGGTGCGTCTGTGGTTGAGCTTCCTGGAGCGGGTTGGGACCGTGTATGGTGCCAGCCAACCAGCTACATTTTCTTCAACTTCCCTCCGTGGCGAAATACCTTGCCATTTTCTGAAGAAATTTTTATCAATCTAATCGCGACCACCTAGCCATGCGGTGCCAGCCGACTAGGTCGAAGGGTTTCACAGCTTCACGCTAGCCGCACTGGCGCGCTACACTGCTCCCGTATCTTGATGTGTTGATGTAGCCGAGACACCAAAAAAAACCGTCGGTGTGAACATCGTTGTGTGGAGGCACCACCTGCAAGGTAAAGAGACATCCTGCAGTGCTGGCGATGTCGTAGACGAGGTGCCTCGGTGATGTATACGGACTAGAGATGGAAATGACTCTCGTGTTGTTGATGTAGGTTGGTGTAGAGACCTAAAATCGAGACTTCTCATTGCTGGCCTCAGGTCTATCATGTTGCTGTTTTTCCTGCAAAAGCTAGGTTGTACCTGCGCAGGCTTATGGCTTGAAGCAACCAAGAGCGATAAACATGCAAAAGGCGGAAGACAAGAGAAAAAAAAAGGTTTTGGGGTTGTGTTTTTAAAATGTTGGCTTTCCCTTTATACACTAGCTATATGTGTGATATCCGAGAAGGCTGCCGAAAGACTTGTCATTGGGAACCGTCGAAAGGCCATGACGGTCATAATCCGTCCTTCTGTGTATGTGTGTGGAGACGCCGTCTTCGGAGATGCTTCCGAGAGGCAGTAGAATGTCATACCCTAGCCCATCATGATACCGAGGAGTCCAACAGCCGGACCATGCCCCCTGCATGATGCCCCACAAACCCAGAGACTTGGGCGTGGTAGGTTGAGGCTGAATGGTTTTAGGACGATGGCTTGAGGATTTCCATGCCTTGTTGAGGGGTGGTGAACGGCTACCTTCCGCCTTCTTTCCAGTGGTTCCCTTGATGCTTCGGGTTATTGGACTTCTTCATATTTGGATATTTGCCCTCTTGTGAGGACGCTTTGTATAAGCCACTTGAACGACTTCATGAGATTTCTTGTACTTCTTTGTGATTTTCTTGGATTGCTTGAACTTCTTTCGGATTCTTCGTTGCTTGGAATTCTTCGAGATTCTTCTTTGCTTGATGGGGGACCCACCTTGAGAACTTGGAAGGCAACCACTCACATTGGTGGACTAAGGAACCCTCTGGCACTTTATCTGGAGCTTATGGTGGCACACCCCAGGGTTGTCACGCGGCTTCGCACCCAGTCCAACTTGCGTTGGGTTGGGCGGCCGTTCAATGATCTTTTTCCTAGGGTTTTCCCCGGGGCGTGAGCCTCTGTGAGTGAGTGGCCCACCGGGAGGCATAGGGGCGCGGAGCCTCGGTACGATGAAGTGCCCAAGTAATCTTCTCCACTGCCTCCAGAAGCATACACTTGGTACGTGTCGTGATTTGCGGGTGTGTTGGTTGCTTTGTTTGCAACACTTTGTGCCGCCCTCCGACGAGTCCTAAGGCAGCCCAATCTTCCATCACTAGCCTGGTATGTTGAGGGAAAGCCTTTTTTTGTTTGAAAATGGGGAAAATGAATATCCACGCAATGCATATGTGAATGCACCGTGGATTCGAGCCGACTGAAGAGTTCCCCATCACAAGAAACGCCAAGGGAAAAAAAAAGAAAAAAATGGCAACGGAAGAGGCAAATTCAACAAAAATACTTCTTGAGGAACCTTCCGTTGATTGGAGGCATAGGCCGGGATCCTTGAGAATCAACCAGCTGGTATGCACCCCCGTCGTAGACTTGCTCGATGGCGTAGGGTCCTTCCCACTTTGGCTCGAACTTCCCTTTCGTCTTATGCGTGACAAGGATAGGACGCCTTAGCACAAGGACTAGTTCACCTTTCCTGAACACGCGATGCTTGACGAGCTTGTCGTAGGCTCTCACCATGTTCTGGCGATAAAGCTCCAAGTTCTGCAGGGCATAAGGACGCTCCTCCTCGAGGGCGTCAAGCTCCTGGAATCGCAGGTGTACCTGTTCATCCTTGGTGAGTTCATCTTGAATGGCCACCCGTAGTGAGGGTAGCTGGACCTCCAATGGAAGTACAGCTTCACTTCCATAGACGAGGGAGTAGGGAGTAGATTGAGTTGGGGTACGGACCGTGACGCGGTACGCCCATAAAGACTCGAAGAGACGGTCATGCCAGTCTCTTCTATGTCTTGTCACCGTCTTCTTGAGTATCTTGCTGAGCGTCTTGTTGAAGGCTTCGATGGCTCCATTGGCTTGAGGGTAGTAGCCGGTGGAGTAGTTCCACTTGATCTTGTACTTCGCCATGAACCTGTACATCTTCTTGGACTTGAAGGCCTTGCCGTTGTCCGAGGTGATGCGGTGTGGAATCCCAAAGCGATATATAATATTTCGCTCTAGGAAGTTGATGACGTTGTCGCTCTTCACCTCCCGCAGCGGGACAACTTCCGCCCATTTGGAGAAGTAGTCTGCCGCTGCAAGGATAAAACGATGGCCCCTCGAGGAAGGTGGATTGATCGGGCCGATGACGTCGATTCCCCAGGCGTCGAATGGCCAGGAGGGAACAGTGGGGTGTAGAGGAACCGGCGGTTGATGCTTGAAGTCGCCGTGGATTTGGCAGCCGTGGCATGACTTGGCTACCCGAAGGCAGTCCGTCATGATATCGGGCCAATAGTATCCAGCTAAGCGTATGCCGTGGTACATCTTTGCTCCGCCTTGGTGTCCGCCGCAGACTCCGTGGTGCATTTCCTGCAAAATCTTTTCGGCCTCACCTCTGTTGACACACCTAAGTAGGATCTCCCGCCCATGAGACCGTTTGTATAAGACACCGGCCTTATAGACGTAGGAGGGCAATCGTCTTTGGAGTTGGCGCCTCTTGACGGGGTCGTCGGGGAGGCTGCCGTGCTTGAAGTAGTCGAGGAAGGGTTGCAGCCACTCATCCTCTTCCACCACGTTTGTTGTGATAGAGTTGACTTCATACTCCGGCGGGATGAGTTCCAAAACAGCGGGAAGAAGCCACCTTTCTTCGACCGTCACCTACATGGATTTATCATCTGGAAGCACCAGTGCTGCCGCCAGTTTCGCCAAGGCGTCTGCAGGCGCATTTCTGCTTCGTGGCACATGGAGAACTTCAACCTGAAGAAATTTCCCCATGAGATTCCGGGCCGCATTATAGTACGGCACCAGTTCAGGCTTGCGTACTTCATAGATACCGTTGACCTGCCTGACGATGAGATCCATAGAGAGAGCCAGGAGGAGGCCAAAGATGAGTGCCTCGTACTCCGCCTCGTTGTTGGAGCACTCCTCCTTAAGAAGGGAGAAGGAGTGATACATCACCTCCCCTCGTGGAGTCTTGAACACCAGTCCTGCGCCAGCTCTTCGTCTTGGGGTTCCGTCTGAATTGGCCTCCGTACGGGAAGCACCATCGAAGTAGAGCTCCCATGGACCTTCGAGCTCGGCGGTGAACACCTCCTCATCAGGAAGGTTGGTGATGAGCGGGGAGTCCTCGGGGATGGGGTGCGCTGCAAGGAAATCTGCCAAGGCTTGCCCCTTGATTGCTTTCTGGGGGACAAAGGTTAGGTCAAACTCCATCATGAGGAGTGCCCATTTTCCTAGTCGCCCCATCAACGCAGGCTGGCTTAGTACGTACCTTATAGGATCCGCTCTTGCAACGAGCTGGATTTGTAGTGCTAGCATGTAGTGTCTCAACTTCTTCAAGGAGAAAATTAGCGCTAAGCATAACTTCTCTATTGGAGAGTAGTTCCGCTCGGCACCCACCATGGTGCGGCTTAGGTAGTAGCAAGCCACCTCCTTCCCTTCATCATTGTGTTGAGCGAGTAGAGCGCCTATCGAAGCAGGTTGCGCTGCAATGTACAGAATAAGGGGGCGCCCTTTTACAGGAGCTGCCAAGACGGGTGGACTAAGCAAGTACCTCTTGATGTCGTCGAAGCCTCTTTGACAAGCTTCATCCCATACGAACGGAGCTCCTTTCTTCATAAGGCTTGAGAAGGGCTGAATGCGTCCGGAGAGGTTGGAGATGAAACGACGAATGTATGCCAGCTTCCCCTGCAAGGCCCGCAACTCCTTGAGGTTGCAGGGCGGTGGCATGTTGAGGATGGCCTTGATCTTCTTGGGCTCGATCTCTATGCCGCGGTGGTGCACGACGAAGCCGAGGAAGAGCCCTGATTGTACGGCGAAGGCGCATTTCAACGGGTTCATCTTGAGCTGGTGTTGACGTAGACGCTCAAAGACAACCCGCAGGTCCTCCTTGTGATCTTGGCGTTCTTTGGTCTTGACCACCATGTCGTCGACGTAGCATTCCACTGAATGATGGATGAGGTCTCCGAGTATGTATGTCATGGCGCGCTGGTAAGTTGCACCTGCATTCTTCAAGCCGAATGGCATGACAGTGTAGTAGAAGTTCCCCTTTGGGGTCCTGAACGCGGTGTCGATGGCGTCTTCTGGGTCCATCTTGATCTGATTATAGCCAGATGAACCATCCATGAAGGACAGTGCGCCATGGCCCGTGGTGGAGTCGACGACCATCTCCGTGATGGGCAAGGGAAAGTCGTCCTTGGGGCATGCTCGGTTTAGGTCGCGGAAGTCCTGGCAGACCCGTACCTGGCCATTCTTCTTCTCCACGGGCACGATATTTGCGAGCCACCGGGTGTATTTAGCCTCCTTGATGAAACCTGCAAGGTTAAGTTTGTCTACCTCGGCGATGACCTGGTCTTCAAACTCTGGACGTAAGCGTCGCGGAGGTTGCTTGACCGGACGGTGATATGGGTCAATCGCCAGCTTGTGAGTGGCGACACGAGGGTCGAGGCCCGGCATCTCCTTGTAGTTCCAGGCAAAGCAATCCCTGTACTCCATTAGAAAGCATCGATAGCCTTCTCGCTCCTCTTCTGTCATCGTGGCACTAACAAAAGTTGGGTGTGGATCATCTTCCGTCCCAAGGTTGACTTCAACGAGCTCGTCGACGGTGGGTTGTCCGCCATCTTCTAACTCTGGTGGAGCTGATGTAGACCCGAGCTCCTCCTCTACCTCCGATGGCTCACCGTTGTGGTAGCTTTGTCGGTGAAGACCGCGATGTGAAGTTTTGGCGTCGTCCCCTGAAGAAACGAAAGTAGCATGGCAAGTGAATCGTGAGCCCTCCTCTTCCTCGTTGGATCTTTCGAGGTTGATGTAGCCAAGCCCGAACTTGGGACGAGCCTTGTGCTTCCTTTTGATGAGATCTTCTGCTTGCCTCCACCACTCCTCGCACACCGCGGGTGGTGGAGGTATCCTGTTGTTTCGCTGAAGAGTAAAGCCGGCTTTCTCCATCAAGCGAGCCATCTTGGGCTCAGCCTTCATAGTGGATAGCGCTTCTTCTGTATCACCGCAAGGTTGAGGAAGTTCGAATATAGAATCACAATGTTGTACCTGTGGAACTTTATAGAAAATGGTTTGGGTTTTAGACCCAGACAAACTTGGGATAGCCCAAACCTCCAATGGGGAAGTCATAGATACATAAAGAGATGGGGGCTGCATGCATTGAGCTCCCCTTGCTACCTCTTCCATCTCTTGTATTCTTCTTCTAACCACCCCTCCTTGTGCGGGCATGTGCTCGTCCTTTCGGGCGCCGCGTGCTCGCAGCGTGATGGGCGCCGGCGCATCACTGATGCCGATAGGAAGCTTCGAGTCCACCTGGGCACCTCAAAGTGATCGTTTTCGGTGATGGTAATCTCGCCTTCAATAGCAATGGTGCCGATGGGGTAGGCGTCGAAGAGCCTGCCCCCAGCGAGGTTGGAGTAGAACCTCCCGCCCCCGGTGGGAAGGAGTGCTTGTATTGATGTTGCGCTGTTGAGGAAGATCGTCTACGCCCAGCATGTTTGCGACTCCGAGAGGAAGCGCCCTGTATGTCAGCCGGAGAACACGGCATGATGAGGCGCCTTGCCTCCGCTTCGGATGTGACACCGGGTTTGACTAAAACGTCAACCGCTGGTGTTGTACGCCCCATCTTCTGGTCGCTATCTTCGACGGGGAAGTAGTACTTCGCATCTGCATGATGTGACTCTTGGACGGTGTAGGGGTTGGTGTTGCCAATGATGCGTTGCTGTGTGCCGTTGCCGTCGAGGAACTTCAGGCATTGGTGAAGAGTAGAAGGCACCACGCGATACTTATGTATCCATGGCCTCCCCAAGAAGGCCGAGTAAGAGGTGTTCGCTTCGATGACGAAGAACCGCACCTTGAAGCTGAAAGTTGACATTTGGATCTTCATCGTGATGGCGCCCAACGTCGGCTTTCCTTGGTTGTCGAAGCCACATATCATCACGTCTGTGGACTCCAAGTCTTCTTCCGTGAAACCGGCCCGCTTCAGACTCCGAAGGGGCAAGATGTTTACCGCAGATCCTGGGTCGATGAGGATCCGACGAAGGTATGCAACGCCAATGTTTCCCTCCACATAGAGCGGACGGTTGTGGGCGCCATCTTCTATGAGGTTGTCCTCTTCGTCAAACGTGATCTCATTCACGAACAAGGGGTTGGAGAAGAGGCGGTGTTTTGCCATGCTCACCTCGTAGAGTTCTGGAGCTTGGAGCGCCTTGACAAGGGCTTCGCGAAGGTCCGGGACCATCATGAGTGCATCATGCACACTCAGAAGTGTAGGGATCCTCTTGAGGTGGGCGATGATGTTGTAGTCGATGTCATGTGGCTTCGTCTTCCCTTCGCCATGACCTTCTGGCGCTTCCTCGTGCAAAGGAACCTCCTTTTGGACCGCCGGCTTGTCAACTCTAGCTTGCTTGGTCTTCACGGGGTCGGGTAGAACTTTGCCTCCACGCAGGTTCATGTTCACCTCTTCCACCTGCAAGTTCTTCATGGCGTCTTCAGCAAGGAAAGACTCCTGTTCTTCGGGAGTAAGCACGCCATCGGAATCGGAACTAGGCGTGTCCTTGTAGTCAAGGATGACGTTGCAGCTCACGACGTTGGATGATTGGGAAGAGGTAGCTTCCGCTTGTACTTCCTCCGTCCCATCGCTTGGCACCTTCTTCTTCGGCATGAACTCTGCCAAAGTGGGCAGAACGTGCCCCCGGCGAGGGAAAGCCTCGTCTCCCTCTGATCGAGGGACAAACCTTGACGGAGGGCGGCGTTGACTTGGGTTGAATCGTTTTGAGATTGTTGGGGGCGCGCGTGTTGATGATGTTGAGCGATAAGGCGGAGGTGGAAGGTTCCTTGAGTACGACCTTCTACGCGCCATGCTCCATGGCTCCTCCTTGCATGCGGTCGGGGTCGCATGCCTTTTAGAGATGGGCATGGGTACCGCCGCAAGGACAACGTTGGATAGCTGGCTCTCAACTTGTGAAAGCGGCACCCATGCATCTTCGCACTCTATGCCTTGGCTTGGTGTAGAGGTTGGCGTGACGCTCACCATGTTCACCGCATGGTAGTCGGGATTGATGGCTTCCGGGTCCAGGTTGATCCTCTTTTCGTTGACAGCTCTTTGTAGCCATTCTTTGAAGGCGATGCAGTCCTCGATGACATGACCCACGTACCTATGATATGGGCAAAACAGAGCATTATCCGTCATTCTCACCTGGTCGGGTCTTTGAGGTTCTGGTAGGTTCAAGGCTCGATGTTCCATCAGTTGATTGAACATGTCCTTTACTAGCTCCCTGCGGAAGATGTATTGCTTCTTGAGGAGTTCCTGTAATGATGGGCGTTGCCTCCCTCCGGCTTGATCACCTCTTGCACCCAAGAAGGGCACATTGCCTTGTGGTGTCGAGGAGAAGACCCTGGTGGCGTTCGCCTCCTCATGTGCCTTCATCTTGCCTCCATTGTTAGTTGGCTTGGATGTTGATGCGAAGCGTCTATTGGGGTCGAATTCGCTGGCGTTCTTATAGAGCTCCATGATCTGCGGTGATTTCTCGAACTCTAACTTCGTTGCTGCCACCGCCGAGCTTAAGGCACTAAAGGATCTCGGCTCACGCCGAGATACCTCAAGCGACCAATGTTGCTGCATCCCATGGACGCACATCTCGATGGCGTCCTCAAGGTGCATCTCCCGAGCGAGACGCACGTAGCTGTTGTGGAAGTGGATGATGTACTCATCGATGGACTCTTCTCGACGCTGTCGGACCTGCGATAGTTCAACAATAGAGAAGTCTTTCTTCATGGCGACGAAGTGCTTTTTGAAGACCTCCTTCATGCCTGCCCAACTTCCGATGGCTCCGACCGGCAAGCGGCTATACCAGTGGAAGGCGGGGCCGGTTAATGACCCTGAAAATTGGCGAAGGAGAAGGGATGAGCTATTTGCGGTGTCGCCACACGCTGCCTCAAAGTATGCCAAGTGCTTCCTTGCGTCGCCAGTCCCATCAAATTGACGGAACTTCGGTGGGTGCCATCCAGCGGGGAATGACACCCTGTCGTGCCATGCTTCGTATGGCTTTTCTAGCTCGCTCTCCAAGGTTTGAGGGGTTTGATCGACCGTCAGCTGCTTGAACCTCTTGGTCACCATGTCCTCAATGAGGTCGTGGTACCCTTTTAACACGCTTGGTTGTGGTGCTTCATTGGAAGCACCTGCCGGGCTTGCCCACTATCGAGCGTGTGTGCTTGATTCTTGAAGTTGGCGCCCATCGTTGAGCTGCGTTGCTGCTACAGCGCCATCTTGAAGCTCCTTCTCCTGTGGGTCTACCACTCTGTGTGGCAAGCTTGATGGTGGAGCGCCGTTGTTGGTGATGTTCGTTCTATTCATCATGACCTTGATGAACGTGTCGAGCTTTGTCGTCAGGTTGTCAAGCGTCTCGCCCTGCTTCTTCACTTGTTCTTCCAGGGCCATCTCTCGCCCTGTTGGCGCGCTTGCTTCCACCGATGCGGTGCCATCCTTGTTCACTTCGTCTATCGCCATGTGAGCAGGTGCAGTGTGGAGATCTTCAAGTCCGTCCTCGTGATCCGACAACTCGGAAGGAGCGAGTTCGTGATATGGCAGAGAGTGTGGAAGGTTCTGCAACGAAGATGATGAAGAGGCATCGGAGAAGCTTTCTTCGTCATTGTGGTCGTCGTCCGTGCTCTCCTCTCCGGCCGACCCATCCGTCACACTTTGAAGTGCGATGGACTTTAGTCGTGTGCTTGGTCCAGGTCGACTTGCTACCTGCAAAAGTTCATCTCGATCCTGCGGAAGTCTCGAGGTTATGTCGGTGTAGTGGCGCGGTGATATATCCGGATGATATCCCGCGTCTCCATCGGAAAGTGAGCCCTTCCCGGTCATGATGGGCAGACATGGGGCAGTCGATCTTGCTCCCTCCTCTGACGTGGATGTGCTTGACTTCGCCCCTGCATCGGCGCCCTTGAATCATGAGCGTACATGGCCAAGACGTGGTAGGAACGCCATCTTGAAGTCCGCTTTTGGGTTTGGGACAATCTCCTCATCTGAGGGATAGTCGAACTCGTGGGTGACTTGGGGAGGCTTCCATTCTTCATTTTGCTCCAGCCGTGGGCGCACTGCTACGGTGCCGCATAAAGCGAGGTTCTTCTCTGAGGACGCCTTCTCATCTTCAGCCTTTTGTCGTGCGATAGCTTCCTTGTCTTGTTCTACACCTGAAAGTAAAACAAGAGAAGGTTCCGCGGAGAGCATCGTGCCTTGTCCCGAGGCGGCATTGGTTGCCGCCCCAAGATCCACTCCGTTGTTGGAGGAGGACGGGGCATGAGTTCCCTCGACGCCTTCCATGGGCGTAGGTGTTGACGTTGGCGCCTTCTTGTTTGCCGAAGATGCAGGTGTCGTGGTAACCTTCACCTGTTCATCATCTTGTCGAGGAGTTGCTGAAGGAAGCGAGGGTGGAACCTCTGCACTCTTTGCCTCCGCTGGTCCTGGGGGTGTCTTGCGTGGCTTCGGTGTTAGGCGGTTGAGCAGGTAATTGTACCGCTCATGACGCTCCAACTCGGGGGAGATGCGGAAGCCGATCCTGTCATTTTCTTGCACGACCCCGCCATCGGGTCGCACACGAACTTGGGTGTACCGCAACACCAAGTCCTCGAGTTCTTTGTACAGAACTCGTCGGTTCCTTCGGCGTCTCTCACGCTTGCGTTGGTTTTCCGTGGCGGCCCTCGAAGGTACCTGTGGGGTGGGAAGAATTGGTGGTGCAACACGGGTAGATGAAGTGGCCGCTTCTCTTGGTAAGCGCGCCTGAAGTTGCTCTCCCCGCCTATGAGGGGAAGAAGGTCGAGGGGGAAGTGGCGCCCTTGGAGGATCCCTTGGTCGCCACACCTGCGTGGGGCGGGAGTTCCGCTCCTCGTCTTGATGGCGTGACCATCGGTTCCATCGCGGGGGCATGTTAGGATGCCTCCCATAGATGGGTCGAGTTGGTGAAGGCGGACGTCGAGGCGCCAAGGTTCGACGCTCATGTTGAGGTCGATAACTCGGGACTTGGCGCGTCGTCCTGCCCCCAGCTCGTGTCGGCGATGTACGTGGCGCCCCTTGATCACGAAGCCGCCGTTGGATGTTGTCCATTTGGTCCTGCAGTTGACGAAATTCTCGCCGCAGGTCCTCGTTGCGTGGCGCAGGTGCCTCGCTCCGAAGAACGGAGAACCTATTGTCATTGGGAAGTGACCTCCCGTCCACCGCCCGCCTATAGTCTTCAAGGTTGATGGAGACCGTAGGACCTGGAAGAATGGGCTCTTTGCGTGAGCGCCGTTTCCAAAATTCCTTCATGATGGTTCGCCGCACCATCTCCTTGACCTTCAACGGCTCGTTCGCCCATTCATCGGGGAACAAGTTGTAGGGCGGGGTCAAGGTATTCGCATAGGTGAACACCTTGTCAGCAAGGTCCTTTGCATCAAGGGACCAATCTTCCTCCGGCACCGCGCATTGAGCGATGCGGGAGCTTATCTGTTGTTGGAGGTTTTGTACCTTACGGTACTTCCTCCTGTAGTTTCGAAGTGGGTGCGGGTTATCGGACAAGCGTGCACTCGCCATTAGCCTCCGTAGGTCGTAGGACGCCGCTTCCAAGCCCTCGAGGAGCTCGACCTCAGTGCGCCCGGTCGATGGTGCAGGCAGCGCTGGAGGTGGTGTCGAGGTAGGCGCGCGCAGTGATGCCGCACCTGTTCGCCTATTTATGGTCATGACGCGGAGGCGTTGGGATGCCTCCACATCTCCTCTAATTTCGGCCCTGGTTGACTCCTTCAACAGGGCACGGGCCTCGAGCATTAGCTCGCGGCGCTGCTTCTTCGCTTTGGCGGCCGCCCGCCTTTGCGCCTTCTTGGACTGCACAACTTGGAATTGTGCAGGGTCCTGCGCTTGGTGCATGTACACCTTGGCGCCGACCTCGAAGAACACTGTCGGAGGCCGGGTCCCAAAGTGGATCGTCATCGGCTCCGTGTACTTGTATAGTCCTCCTGCATAAGATATCTTCGATCAGCGGAGCTCTATACCTTTGCCTTCTCATGCAGCATGATGTGCAGATGGATGGACGGGCGAAGACGATTCCGACGACCACAGCGAAGCAAAGATGGGAGGAGAACCATGTCCCACCGGGCGTGCCAATTTGTTTGACACGAGAAAAACGCACAAGCACGACTCCCGCGAGTAGGGCGGAAGGGCGTGGTTTCTCTCGTGCGCTCCGGGGATCGGTAAAAGAAAAAGAGTGCGGGCGTGCCAGTGTATAATGATACACAAAGTAACAAAAGAGATGCGGGAACAGTATTTCATTAATCATATAGTTAACAAATACAATTCCCATGTGTTGCGCTCCGTGGCCTACTAGCGCGGCCAGCCTGACTAGGGCGATTGCAGTCTCCTGATTCCCGGGGTCTCGGAAGGCTCCCGGTTAATTACTCCCGCGGGTTACGCCGCGAGACACCTCCGATTAAGCCGTGTGGTCGTCTTCGTCGTCTTTTCTTCACGTCCTGCATGCATGATGGTGGTGAAGATGTGTGTGGGCAGCGGCAGAGCCCGTGTCCTCGTCGGTACACGCGCCGCTGTAAGCGTGGCCTGTGCTGCGGCCTCGCCCGCCCTCGCCGTCGCGCCTCGTCGGTCTTGATCGGCGATGATGAGTGTTGTTGAAGTAGCATGATGCAGTCCGTTTAGCTAGGACTTCTTGACGACTTAGCGGCATCGTCGGGGTGCGCAAGGGGTACGCCTCGCGAGAGTATTTTTATCAGGAGACCGGCGTCGGTGTAAAACCAACACACGCTCATGTCGGCATGGCCGGTGTGGTCGGCGCCGTGACTGGGTCCAACGCCGAGTATACAGCAGTCGGCGCAGCTTGGGCGCCATCTCACGGGGTCACGATGAAGTGGTGTCATAGCCGCCATCCAGCGGCGTCCCGAAGTGGTGCGGTCCATGAAGCAGCACCACGGCGACCTGTACGCCGCGAGCATCCGCAGCTCTTGGTTGTTATCCTGTTGGCCACGCACGCACTCGCCAAGTCCTGTGCATGAGACATGCGTGAAGCGTGAACGTGTGTTCGGGAGCCATCATCCATCCACTTCAACCTGTACGACCTGTTCGCCGAGCTGAACCACGCCCATCCGCCGGTTTAATTTGCACACCAAGTGCCGCCTTGAACCTGTACGTCGGCTTGTTCTTGTGCGCTCGCTGGGCTGTACACCATCAACCGAGCCATGCCTATCGGTCACGGCCGAGCTGCTCCTGTCCGCCAGCGCCGAGCTGCACCTATATTGTCGTGTCACCCGCTGCACCTGTACGTCAAGCGCCGAGCTGGACCTATATCGCCGCGTTGCCCGCTGCACCTGTACGTCAAGCGCCGAGCTGGACCAATATCGCCGCGTTGCCCGCTGCACCTGTACGTCAAGCGCCGAGCTGGACCTGTACGCCAAGGGCTGCACCTGCATGGTGACCGCGTGGCTCTCCTCGGTCACTGCCTTCAGCCTCCGATGCATCGCGGCTTGTGGTTGTGTTGATGGTGTCGCGCTGCATGCCGGCAGCCTCGTCGCGGACGCCGTCGCCGCGGCTCGTGGGTGTGTTGATGGCGCCGCGCTGCACGCCGGCAGCCTCCTCGCGGGCGTCGTCGTCGAGGCTCACTCACGGGTGGTGGAGTTGGCGCCGCGCTGCATGCCGGCAGCCTCCTCGCGGGCGTCGTCGTCGCGGGTGCCATGGAGATGGCGCCATGCTACGCGCCGACAGCCTCATCGCGGACGTTGTCGTCGAGGCTCACACACGGGTGGTGAAGTTGGCAATGGGCTGCGCGCCGACAGCTCCAGCGCCTGCACTTCGTCGTCGTTCCCGGTTGTGCAGGATGAGGGCGAGCGACACCGGTTGACGTGTATGCTGCATGGAGAGGAAGAAAAAGAGAGAGAGAGGCTGACTATATCAGCCATGATTCTCACCGTAGGAAAACGATAGCTTCGCCTCCATTGATCTCGTCCGATTTTGCTCCTGACCTGCACGTGCACGTAGTGCTGCTCTTGCTCTTGGCTTGGTGGATGTATAGAGATTGGATCGGTTTTGTACGAGAGCTGAGCTTCTTCTCCCGGACGTCTTTTCTCTTCTTCTCCTCTCTTTTCTCTCTGTCCTTGGCACGGTGCATGGTTGCTTCTATTTATAGGCGGCCCGGCCAGCATCAAGATAAAGATCGCAGCGTGTTTTCCGGAACAAACTCTCCGATGGATTCCTCTGATTTCTTTCGTCGACCGCACGTCTACTGTTTAAAATTTTATCTGTTTTGCTTCTAGAAACTCCACGTACGTATACAACATATTCTCTTCTGAACCAAGTTGTTATGCATCGGACTCTCGGCTGATTGGCTCGTCGCGTGCGCGGGGAGATGCTGGGCCGGACAGCATCATGCTCGTATACGTGCTAAATCCATTAGCATACCAGAGGTATAAATACACACGTATTTAAATGGTTTCTTGGCTGACGAGTGGACCTGGCCGATCGATACGACGCTCGCATGTACGTGACGAGCTAGCTCGCGTATTCGTTAGATCCTTTCAGACTAACAGAGCTACTCATACGTGTATATACCTGGTTGCACTTGTACAGCACAACTCTGACAATTAAACGCCAAAAATCCATCGAACAATGCTACCGTCGCGTTCTAAGCAAAATAAGATGCATAAAGGATTAACATCACATGCAATTCATATGTGATATGATATGGCCCTTTTGTCTTTGCGTCTTTGATCTTCATCTCCAAAGTACGGACATGATCTCCATCATCAACGGGCATGATCTCCATCATCGTCGGCATAGCGTCAAGGTCCATGGCGTCGTCTTCATGGTTGTTCACCTCATGTAGCAACTATTACAACTACTTTGAAATACTACTCAACATGAAATTTAAAGACAACCATAAGGCTCCTGCAGGTTGCCACAATACAATAATGATCATCTCATACATATTTATCATTACATTATAGACATATCACATCACCAAACCCTGCAAAAACAAGTTAGACGTCTCTAATTTGGTTTGCATATTTTACGTGGTTTAGGGTTTTCGAGTAAGATCTAATCTACCTACGAATATGAACCACAACGGTGATACTAGTGTTGTCAATAGAAGAGTAAATTGAATCTTCACTATAGTAGGAGAGACAGACACCCGCAAAGACTCTTATGCAATACAAGTTGCATGTCGAACGAGGAACAAGTCTCATGAACGCGGTCATGTAAAGTTAGTCCGAGCCGCTTCATCCCACTATGCCACAAAGATGCAAAGTACTCAAACTAAAGATAACAAGAGCATCAACGCCCACAAAACCATTGTGTTCTACTCGTGCAACCATCTATGCATAGACCTGGCTCTGATACCACTGTAGGGATTCGTTGCATAGAAAACAAAAAATTTCCTACCGCGAGAACGCAATCCAAGCCAAGATGCAATCTAGAAGATGGGAGCAACGAGGGGATGAACGAGACTAACCCTTGAAGATTTCCAAAGCCTATAAGAGTAGGCTCTTATTGCTGCGGTAGACGATCACTTGCCGCTTGCAAAAGCGCGTAGAAGATCTTGATCACGGTGCCACAATCGGGCAGCACCTCCGTACTCGGTCACACGTTCGGTGTTGATGAAGACGACGTCCTTCTCCCCGTTCCAGCGGGCAGCGGAAGTAGTAGCTCCTCCTTGAATCCGGCAGCACGACGGCGTGGTGGCGGTGGCGGTGGAGATCTCCGGCGGAGCTTCGCTAAGCGTGCGGGAGAAGAGGAGGAGAGAGGGGGCGGCTAGGGTTTGGGAGAGGGGGTGGCGGGCCTCAAGGGGTGCGGCCTAGCTATGGCTCTGTGGTGGCCGGCCACCTCCCCTATGCCCCTCATTATATAGGTGGAAGCCCCAAGAGTTGTAGTCCAAATCTTCGAATAAGACCCCAACACCAAAACTTCCCAAAGGTGGGAAACCTACTCAAGGAGGGAGTCCTACCCAAGGTGGGACTCCCACCTTTTCCTTAGGTGGGGTGGCCGGCCACCTCAGGTGGAGCCCACCTGGGACTCCTCCCTTAGGGTTTGACCGGCCAAGCTTGTGGAGTCCTCCTTCCATAGTGCCTTTCTTCCGGACTTTTCTAGAACCTTCTAGAACCTGCCATAAATGCACCGGATTATTTCCAAACTTGGAATATGACTTCCTATATATAAATCTTATTCTCCGGACCATTCCGGAACTCCTCGTGATGTCCGGGATCTCATCCGGGACTTCGAACAAAACTTCGAACTCCATTCCATATTCAAGTTCTACCATTTCAACATCAAACATTAAGTGTGTCACCCTACGGTTCGCGAACTATGCGGACATGGTTGAGTACTCTCTCCGATCAATAACCAATAGCGGGATCTGGAGATCCATAATGGCTCCCACATATTCAACGATGACTTCAGTGATCGAATGAACCATTCACATACGATACCAATTCCCTTTGTCACGCGATATTTTACTTGTCCGAGGTTTGATCATCGGTATCACTCTATACCTTGTTCAACCTCGTCTCCTGACAAGTACTCTTTACTCGTACCGTGGTATGTGGTCTCTTATGAACCATTCATATGCTTGCAAGCTATTAGACGACATTCCACCGAGAGGGCCCAGAGTATATCTATCCGTCATCGGGATGGACAAATCCCACTGTTGATCCATATGCCTCAACTCATACTTTCCGGATACTTAATTCCACCTTTGTAACCACCCATTTACGCAGTGGCGTTTGATGTAATCAAAGTACCTTTCCGGTATAAGTGATTTACATGATCTCATGGTCATAAGGACTAGGTAACTATGTATCGAAAGCTTATAGCAAATAACTTAATGACGTGATCTTATGCTACGCTTAATTGGGTGTGTCCATTATATCATTTACATAATGACATAACCTTGTTATTAATAACATCCAATGTTCATGATCATGAAACGATGATCATCTATTAATCAACAAGCTAGTTATACAAGAGGCTTACTAGGGACTCCTTGTTGTTCACATAACACACATGTATCAATGTTTCGGTTAATACAATTATAGCATGGTATGTAAACATTATCATAAACTCAAAGATATTATAATAACCATTTTATTATTGCCTCTTGGGCATATCTCCAACAGAAGAGGGGTTTGATTAAATTAAATGATGAAGATATGAGGGAAGCCAAGAAATCTCTTAAGGAGAAAGGTATTAAATCTGAAGATGTGAAGAATTTACCTCCCATAGAAGATTTATGTAAGATAACTCCCCCTTCATCCATGATTGAGGTACATTCTCTTCAACGCTTTAGTAGGGAAGATATTCCGTATTCAAAACCTCCTGATCAATCCTTAGATGAGTTTGATAATTATATTGTTAAGCAAGACAATTTTAATATGAGAGTAGAGAATCATTTAATGGAAATTTCTCAAGCTATTAGTAAATTGCATGATATTGTGGAGAGAACCTCCAATGATGTTAAGATGCTTGTTAAACATTTTCATATGATTCAAACTCAAATTGATCAACTCACTAAAGTGCAAAATGATTTGTTAAAAAATAGTTCTAAAGAAAAACATGCTTATGAAGTAACAACTAGAGGCGGTGTTTCTACTCAGGATCCTCTATATCCTGAGGGGCATCCCAAAAGAGTTGAACAAGATTCTCAACGAACTGATACTAGTGCTCCTTCTAAGAAAAAGAAGAAGAAACATAAAACTGTTGTAGAATCCTCTGAGCCTGTTAATGATCCTAATAGTATTTCTATTTCTGATGCTGAAACTGAAAGTGGTAATGAACATGATAAAGATAATGATAAGAATGATGCTTCTGATAAAGAAGAGGTTGAAGATGAACCTGAAAAGCATGCTAAAAATAAAAAGTATACTAAAGAAGATTTTATTGCTAAGAAACATGGTAATGAAAGGGAACCTTGGGTTCAAAAGCAAATGCCTTTTCCTGCTAAGAAACTAAAATCAAAGGAAGAAGAACACTATAATAAATTTTGTGATTGGATGAAACCTTTGTTCTTGCAAATCCCTTTGACTGATGCTATTAAATTGCCTCCTTATTCGAAGTATATGAAAGATATTGTCTCTAACAAAAGGAAAATTCCTAATGAGGAGATTTCCACTATGCTTGCTAATTACTCTTTCAATGGAAAAGTTCCAAAGAAGCTGGGCGACCCAGGTATACCGACTATTCCTTGTTCCATCAAAAATAATTATGTTAGAACTGCTCTATGTGATTTGGGAGCAGGAGTTAGTGTTATGCCTTTTTCTCTTTATAAGAGACTCTATTTAGATAAGTTGATACCAACTGATATATCTTTGCAAATGGATGATAAATCTACTGCTATTCCTGTTGGTATATGTGAGGATGTTCCTGTTCAAGTTACTAATAATTGCTTAATATTAACTGATTTTGTTGTGTTGGAAATGCCTGAAGATGATAATATGTCTATTATTCTTGGGAGACCTTTTCTTAACACTGCAGGGGCTGTTATTGATTGCAATAAAGGAAAAGTTACTTTCAATGTTGATGACAAGGAGCATACTGTTTATTTTCCCAAGAGGATTTATAAAGTATGTGCAGTTAACACAATTTCTAATGTGAGAACTATCAAAGTGGGAGTTATTGATTGTCCTATATATGAGCCTAAAGAAGGATATCAAAATATTATGATTGGATCCATATCAATACAATACAAGGTAACATGATTGATTTGAGGTTTATTTCTTCTTATGTCATGTAAAATTTATTTGATGGAAAGACTTGATCAACCTTGTTAACAAGTACATTTTATATACATAGAGGAGCTAAACAACATTTCTTTCTTCCTCCACTTGTTCTATTTGCTGTAGCACTACTTGTTTTGCAAGGTTCTTTAGTTGTTTAGAGGTTTGAAAATCTTTCTCTGCCCTGTAATAATAATTTTAACACCCAGAAATGTGCATTTTTCAAAGTTTTCAAAAATTTACAAAAATTATACCGTTGGTCTTATTTTTCGAAGAGCTACCTGGGAGTGCCTGGGCCTGACCAGTGGGGCACCCCAGGGCTGCCCCCCATGAGCCGGCGCGGCCAAGGAGGGGGGGCGCGCCACCCTATGGTGTGGGCCCCTCCTTGCCCCACTAAGTCATCTCTTCCTCTCTCTCTCCCGAAAAAACTCGTACCAACTTTCTCTCACTCGCATTTTTGCTCAAGAGCTCAGGATTTCTCGTCTTTGCTCAGCCCAGATTTCCGTCTGAAATTTGGCACATTTGCTCTCCGGTATGTGACTCCTCCGATTATCCAAATAGAATTTTGTTTGGTTGAGTATATCTTGAGTATTTTGCTGCTGTAGGTAACATGTTAAGTGAGCTTGCATGCTTGTTCTAAGTTGTAAAAATTAGTTTTGATGCATGTTTAGTACTCTACCAAGTTCCTATAGTAGTTTTCCTCATTTATATGTCTCCAAATCAACTTTTATAATGTTTGTTGAAAAATTTCAGAAAAAGAAGATGCATAACCATACCTTTGGAGAAGTGTTCGAAAGAGAGACGACAGGCACGGGGAGGCCCTCAAGGGTAGCCACTCGAATTAGACGATCCTATAATGAGGATGTCATTGCACCGAGCTTCGAAGTTGAAGAGGATAATGGAGTTCCTAATGCTTCATCCTTTCCATGCTATGACTTTCTGCGTAATGCAGGACTGCTTGATGACTTCTTGTTCCTCATCAATAATGTGGGCTTATCTACCTATATGGAAGATGAGACGAGTCAATACTACATGCTAACTAAAATCTTTGTTGAAAGCTTTCAGTTCAACAACACACACTTCCAACCATCAGTTACATTCAGGATTTATGATAGGCCTATTACTATGAAGTTGAAGGATTTTTGTGCTGCATTGGATATTGCTCCTGTAGGTACAGCGAAGAAGATCGAAAAAAGTTCCAAGGCTTTGACGGAGCTCTATCGAGAAGTTACCAATGATGATAGCCGCACCATTCAGCGCGGCAAGATAAGAAACATTCAACTCCCTGCCATTAGATATTTTGCTTACTATCTTGCTACTAGCATTCTTGGTAGGGAGAACACTAGCAACATTTCTAGTTATCATCTTGCTTTTATAGTTTCTGCACTTACTGGAAAGACACCTTATCATCTTGGTGCTCTTGTTGCTCGTCGTTTATCCAACAAGGGGCCTATTTTTGGAGGAATTGTTGCCTCACGCATTATGGCATATCTAGATCTTCCTCTTGACCCTACTGATGAGAAATTAACTCCTATAAGGCTTGATATTGCTGCTATGAAGAGTCACCAATTTGTTACAACTGACTCTAGTTTAGAAAATATTGTCTATAAAATGTTGTTTATTGACGGGGATGAGAGGGAAATCCCTTTGCCGCAGACCGATTTGTTCAGTGTTCACAGGAGACCGTGATCGCGCTCTAAGGAGGAGGTGGATGAGCAGCTGATGATACATGGTTTTCACCAGCAGCATGACTCCGAGGACGCCGAGCCCTCCTACGGGTACACCGTCACGTATCCTGGTCCGTCTTCCAGCACATACCCAGAACAGGATCCTTCTTCGTCATACTACGGAGGTTCCACTTCATGGGCACCGTGGGATTGATCTCCACTTAGGCCAAAAGCTTAAGCTTGGGGGGAGGTATACCGGCATCACTCATTCATTGCATATTACAATTGCTGGATACTTGTACATACTTGTTTAGCTTCTTAAGGTGGTTTCTAATAAGAGGGAGATGATATTTGGGGAAGTGCTGTTTGAAAACAGATTCTGGACTGATACCAAAAAAAATTCCCAAAAACAGCAAGAACTTTATTTTGCAAAGCCAATTTTTCGAGTTGAGAATTTTTCGAGTTGAGAACTTTATTTTGCATGTTCCCCAGGTTATTATCTAACTTTCATTAGTTGAAAACTTTTCGAGTTGAGCAGCGGAAGATTTTCGTAAAAATTGATTACTGTACTGCTGTCAAGTTTGACGAAAATCTGCTACTTTGTGTTTATGTGACTCTTTTAGCTTTCATTTTCTTGTTTTTGCTTTGTTTCCTTCCTAAAACACAAAAAGACCAAAAATATTTTTGTTGTTTCTCTTTACCATTTGTTTATCTTGGTTTCTTGCTCCTGTTTTGCTTTATTTGCTATCGTTGGTTTGCTATAAGAAAATCCAAAAAGATTTTTCTTTGTTTGCTTGTTTCCTTTTGTTCTTGTTTCCAATTCGAAAACACCAAAAATATTTGTTGTTCTTCTTTGGTTTTGTAAATTTCATTATGGCGTTCACCGGTCTTCGGTGGCTGGAGTTTGGTTTTCATTCCATATTATTCAAGCTACACAAGTGAAAGGCAATAATGACGATCTACGACAATTCGACTGTGGTGAGAGGATGGTATGAACTCTATTTGTTTTCATTTTTGTACATATACTCATCCATGTGAGCATGCTTAGTTGGTTCATGTGAGGTATATGTCATTTAATGAAAGTCTAGTAGTTCATGATCTCTCATGTTTAGCTCAAGTTTATTAATATGAGTAGCATCTTATAGATATTTGCTTGCATTGTCTTATTCATAAATGGGTATGACATTGTGGTATCCTCCTCTGAATAATTCACTTGAATCGACTTGGCACATGCTCACGCATGCATATGACTGAACAAAAGTCAATTAAGCCTCGATGATTTACTTAGCCTCAGAGTTCTTGTATCACTTTTATGCCTCCGTTAATTTATTTTGCCGCAAGCATGATTATGACAGTTATTGCTCTCTTGATTGTCGCTCCCCAGTCTATTGCTAGCCTTCACTTGTACTGAGCGGGAATGCTGCTCGTGCTTCCAAACCCCTGAAAACCAAGTTATTCCAAAGTTTCCACCATACATACCTATGCATGGCATTTCAAATCATTCCAAGTAAATTCTCATGCGCTACCTTTAAACCTTCAAAATGCTTCTCAATTTGTGTCGATGTTTTATAGCTCATGAGGAAGTATGTGGTGTTTATCTATCAACCTTGTCATTTACTCCAGACAGACTTTCATAATGGACTAGTGGCACATCCGCTTATCCAATAATTTTGCAAAAAGAGCTGGCAACGGGGTTCCCAGCCCCAATTAATTAACTTTCATCAATAATTCTCTTCACATGTTTTGCCCTGATTTATCAGTAAGCAACTTAATTTGCAAATAGACACTCCTCCATGGTATGAGAATGTTGGAAGGCACCCGAGGATTCGGTTAGCCATGGCTTGTGTAAGCAAAGGTTGGGGGGAGTGTCATCCATAATAAAACTAAAGTACGTGTGTAAACAAAAGAGAAGAGGGATGATCTACCTTGCTGGTAGAGATAACGTCCTTCATGGGAGCCGCTCTTGAAAGTCTGGTTGACGAGGTAGTTGGAGTGCCCACTACCATTCGTTGACAACAACAAACACCTCTCAAAATAATTTTACTCCTGTTTAAAAAAAATGAATAGCTCTACCGCATGTTAATCCCTGCTTCCCTCTGCGAAGGGTCAATCTTTTACTTTTACATTGAGTCACCATCCTTTCTTTGAGCACTTTCTTGAGAGCACAACTGTCATTCTTAGTATAATATGCTTGTCCCAAAATGTGATTAACTGTGGTATAACTTTGATGCTTTTATATTTGATAATCTCTACTTCCAGTCTTTCCATGAACTTCAAAGGTGCCTGAGCATTTATGTTTTGCTGTACAAATACGGGCAAGCGAGATACCACTTTATCATATCCTTTTATGAACATTGCAATCTTGCTGATAGACATGATTCATGATGCTTATTATTAATTTGTTGGTACCTTTTCCATGATTGACATAGCTATTAGATGACTTTATTTGCATGTATCTTATTATGAATTGCCTGAGTACTTGTCCATATCATGAGAATATTTACATCATATGAGCAAATGTGTTCGTGAAAGTTCTTTTATCGCACTCAGTTGTTAACTGAATTGCTTGAGGACAAGCAATAAGCTAAGCTTGGGGGGAGTTGATACGTCCAAAACATATCTACTTTCCCGAACACTTTTGCTATTGTTTTGCCTCTAATTTGTGTATTTTGGATACAACTAACACAGACTAACGCTGTTTTCAGCAGAATTGCTCTGGTGTCTCGTTTTTGTGAACTTTCAGGAAAATCCCCGGGATTAATTCAATTGGGCCCATTTTCCCATAATATTGACGGAGCCAGAAGACCAGAAGGAGGGGGGCCACGAGGCGCCCACCCCACAAGGCGGCGCGGCAGGCCCCTAGGCCGCGCCGGCCTATGGTGGCGGCGCCTCGGCCAGCCTCTGACGCCCCCTCTGGACTACTTAAGGGTTTCGACCTAAAAACGCACGGGGGTTAGACGAAATCGCCAGAAGACATCCAAAATACCGCCGCCATCGCGAAACTCCGTATCGGGACCAGAAACTCCGTTCTGGCACTCCGCCGGGACGGGGAATTGGAGGGGATCATCACCACCGATGCCTCTCCATCGACCAGCCATGTTTCCCCCATCCATGTGTGAGTAATTCCCCCGCTGTATGCTGAAGGGGATGGTAGGGATTGGATGAGATTGGTCATGTAATAACATAAGATTGTTAGGGCATAGTGCCTAGTGTTCGTAATTGGTGCCGAGTGGATCGTCGTCAATGCGGAGGAGGAATTCGAAGCAGCGGTCCTCCTGCGAAGACGAGGAGGCCGCACTACAATCCCTTTGCGGTACCTTGAGCGGTAGTACCGCTTGAGAGCGGTAGTACTGGCCCGGTACCGCTTAAGTACCATAACATAAGTTACGGCACTACCTCTTCGGTACCGCTTGCGATCCAAGAACCCACAGAGGCCATTGCGGTACCTCAAGCGGTACCGCAAGCGATAGTACTGCAATGTGTCCACGTGGATAAGTTCTGTCGGGATTTCGAATCCGAGCGGTAGTACCGCTTACCAAAGTGGTAGTACCGCTTAGGGCGAATCTGACCGTTTTCTCAGCCCCAACAGCTATATTTTGGAGCCCCTATTTATACCTCTCTTCCACCTCCGACCCAAACACTTCTTCCCCTCCATTCTCTCTCCTCCAATGTTGACCTTGAGTTGTTTCTTCCTCCTCTTGATCCCTCCACTATTTCTTGCATATTTTTGGGGGAAAGGAGAGAGGAGACCTAGATCTAGAGCTTCACCAATTGAATCCCTCTCCAAGTGAGGGGATCTTGCTAGATCTAGGTCTTGGAGTTATTTGGTGTTTCTCCACATATTTGTTCTTTGTAATGTCCCAGGTTTAGAGACGATCGAGGGGTGGATTTTAGAAAGGGATGTGCATTGCATAGTAAATTCTGGGGAAATTTCGCGCTTTTAAACAAAAACTGCATCGAAGGGGGACAAGTTTCTCTCTCGACACCTTACAGGGTTAGGGTTTCGAGAGTGCGACAAACTTGTTTCTTACTTCACTAGTTTAGGGTTTTGAGATGAGAGAGGAGGGTTTACTTGATTGAATTCCAAATGATATGACATGGTTGAATTCAAACCAAGGTTGAATTTGAATTTCAAATTTAAACAGCATATGAATATCTCATAATTCAAAATTGAGGAAATTCATTAAACAAATATTAATAATCAAGAATATAAACATTACATTTATTTAGTAAAGCTCATTAAGGAAACTTTGAGCTTTATTGATCATCACACACATTACAATGTCATTACAATATCCATAAGTGAAATAAAAGAACAATACAACACATTACAAGAATTGAAAATAGAAAATGAAAATTACAAAGATATTGTAAATGGCTAAACTAGATAAGAAAATCTTCATGAATTTCTTGGACATCACTTGATTGAACTTCTTGATCATTTCCTTAAACCTGTATAGCAAGACAACGAAGACAAGAAAATAGGGATTATGCCAAGTGGTAAAACCACTTGGCAGGTTAGCAAATATGATCAAATTGAGAGGATAACTCAAACACTGCCGGGGTGTCAAGCCAAAGGACCAAGTCCCAACCTGTGAAGCACACAGGCAGCTCACAGGGATAGCTGCATGCCTCACAGCACACACAAACCAGGGGAGAGTCACCAAAGTGACCAGACACAAGCTGTCGACCAGGGAGAGTACAGCAGCATCATATATAACCTTTTCAGTGCTCAAACCCTAGCCATTTGCTCATCCATCGACAGCAGCAGTAGTAAGAACACCAAGAACAGCCAAGAACACCAAGAACAGATGAACAGCTAGAGCTGTTTTATCTATTCCCAATCACCAGAAAATAAACCAAGCTTCACAAGCTCACCAGGAGGAGCAGGGCAAGCAACTCAACCATCAGATCAACACTGAAGAAAATCCTCTACACCAACACTCTATTTCTAGGAGCTGGAGTGAGGTATACAACTCAACATGAACAAACCAGATGGTTTTGTTCATAAATAAGCATATGCATCAAACACACAGAAGCAAAAGGGTGTGAGTACCCTGTTTGTGTCATCATCTGGCTACTAAGCCATATGGTGCAAGCAAGAGTAGATAGGCCACTGGTTAAGCATCTAAAGGGAACAACAGCCATGTAAATTAATGCATAACTGAAGAAATCCAGCAGCAGATGAAGACACAGCTAGCCTGGCCACATACTCAACACCTATAGCTATTGATTCCATCGGATCGATAGACAATATATGTCTATTTAAGTTTGTCAACAGCAAAGAGCCACTGGAAGTCCAAATCTGGATCAACCAGTAAGCATCCAGTAACCACAGCAAGCCAACAAGATGTGGGAGCTTCCTGAACAGTCAAGAATGGCTGTTGAGGCAACCTCTACCACTTAAGCAATCAAACCATCAAATCAGCACATATATCATTACCCAGAAGGGTTCAAGTGAAGCTAGGGTTCCCAATATATGATTGGCATCCCTCTAGCTTAATTAAATTCATTTATAAGATCATTACTGCTAAACAGTTCACATCATTTATCCATCTAATAAAGCCAGGAAACACAGATAAATGAAACAGTCAAGTAATCCAAGCATCAGTTGATGCTTGAGCAAGCATCACCTGGCACCAGCACAAGATATGGTGTCACACAACTCAAAAACAAACACCAGAGAGGCACATACAGTAGATTAGCCAGCAACAATCAAGCAGCTGATGATCATAGGATCATCAGAGCTTGGCATGCTATGCAAGTGATTGTCAGAGACAAGCCTTGCATCCATTCATGAATTATATAAACCAAACAGTCACAGTTAAGCAACAATTGAATTACAGATAATTACATAAATCATTTTATGTTTGTATCCAGAAGCATATCAACAAGAAGTTAATGTATATGGATAACAATGAAGCAAGGCAGAGCCTACCATGAGCCATCAATATTTAATCATCACACAAACAACACTGGTTCTTGCTAAACAGCAAGAATCACTCACAGTAGTGAACCAGGGGAGCCAGAGCATAAGCATAGCACCAACAGGCAAGCCACAGCAGTGGTTAGGGATGCTCAATTGAGCATCTAGATAGATCATACCATGCATAACCACTAGGGTGAGCAGAGTCAGTAGACAAAGGAAGCATACGCCACAGTAGGGTGAGCACACGCGTTTAGACTAGGGCAAGTAGAGTAGCAAGACAAATAAGAAACAGCAAGAAAGACGCAAGCTTGCACAAATAGCTAGACTGGGCGGCAGAGCATGGGCACGGCAGGCATCTCCACGGATTGGAGCAGCCGTGGCCAGAGCTAGAGATGGAAGAAGGTCAGGCACAGGAGGGGAGCAGGAACGGAGGCGCACTTACCCGGAGTCGAGGAGAACAGCGCAGCCATGGTGGCCACGGCGGCACACGCCGGAGCGCGGCAGCGCCAGGCCAAGCCAGGCCATGGCAGCACCATAGCACCACGGCCTGGCACAGCAACACCGCAGCATCAGGGGCGCCGGCAGGCGGCGCATCGCCATGAATCCATGCGGCCAGGGTTGCAGGCGAGTTGGGGCCGCATGGTAGCGTGGATGAAATCCAGATCGACGCGGACCACCGTGTCCGCCGTCGAAAGGCGGATCAGATCCATCTGATCTCGCCGGTGGCGGCGGCCTGAGTTGGCCGGAGAAATTCCGAGAAGGGGGCGGCGACGAGGAAATCGCCAGAGAGGCGAAGGGGATTAGGGTTAGGTCGAGCGGCGCGGGGAGAGGAAGTGAGCGACCGACCGCTCGGGTCGGTTGGACCCGAGCTAGTCTAAACCAACCCACTGGGCTCCACTGACATGTGGGCCCAGGGGCAAAATTGGTATTTCACAAATTCTATAAATACTGAAACTTTGAAAATTCATACTAAATGTTTAAAAGCTCCACAAAAATAATTAAAAATATGAAAATCACTCAGTATAAAAATCTCTATCATAATAAAATATGAAATAGAATTTTTGGAGTTAAACAAGAATAAGTTAAAATTTGATGATTTAAATAATTATTTAAATCACATATATTATTTTCAATAAGGAAAATAAGTCCATTAATGCATTTGGACTCCAAAAACACCTTGACAACATTTCAAGGTTGTATTTTACTTTAAATCAGGTATTCCCAAATTATTCTTAGTATTACCCTCTTACATGAAATAATAACGATATCGGAAGGGGGGAACAAACCCTAAAAATGGAATCATGCATAATTGCTTCTTTAACCATTGCCCTTATCGGACAATGATGCTATTTTTTAGAACAAGAGGACAAGGGTCAGTCCATACCTACCAACTCCAGAACTTTGCAGTGTTCAGGCAAGTTCATCACTTGCTCATGTCATTTGAGTATTTCTATCAAATTACTTGCAAAGTATTATGGTTATCACTATTGCATAAAAATCAAAACCACTACTTTCATAACTATGAATATGACTATGTGGTGGGCAATGGAACCATGGATTGTGTTGAAATGGTGGAGGTTCCATTGCACGGGCTTATATCCATCTAGGATTAAACAACAAATGTCGCCAGTGATTCTTGTGCCGTAATATCCGTGTTAACCATAAGATCCGGAGTGGGACGGAATAGTCAAAAGTGTTTCCACCTCTCGTTCATCAACGGATGCGCTTTACCGTAGACACTTGTATCTGTCAGGGCAAGCGGTGGGCTGGGGAAGCCTAAAGTCCCCACGGCATAGTCCGTAGACACTTGTCGCTCGAAGTGCAAGCGGTGGGCTGGGGAAGCCTAAAGTCCCCACGGTATCGCGGTCTATGATGGGTTGCAGCTACCGGCGAAGGAGTTTGGTTAACGAGTCCCAAACTGTTGTCGTGGTCGGGGTCCATCCTTAAGTGGTATAAGAGGACCGACGAGGACCCAGGGTCGGGGTATGCAACAAAGGGTGGGTGTTCGAGGTAGCGGAGGAACATGATTGGCTAGACCTTATACCGGGCCTCACACCTAAGGAAGTGTGGACGGGAAAGCTGCCCGGTTGGCACCAAGGTTAAGATCTCTTATGGGTAAAGCAACACACCTCTGCAGAGTGTAAAGAACTGTGACCTGTCACTCCCTGTTCCGGGATTGAGGAACTGCGAACGCGGCCGGAAAGGAGCTCCATGAAGTTCTAGTAAACCGGTGAAGGCTGACGGACATAGCTCTTTGAAATAAAAGCAATCTCTTGAAGAAATGTTTATCAAAACTTGCATTGGTATTAGACTTTCTGGTCTAATATCGTAGCTAGTGCATTAAACACCTCTTATCTATAATGAACTTGTTGAGTACGCTCGTACTCATACCACTCTTAAACCCCATGCTTAGATTGTCTGAACCGTCTGGAGGAGGAGGACAACGACAGCAATGATGGAGCCGAGATCATCGGCTACGAGGAACCAGACCTCTCAGGAGGAGTGGAAGGCGTAGACTACATCATCGTCTACGGATCCGGGGAGGCTTCCGGAGGAGAGCAAGCCTAGAGATCTCTGAGGAGTAGTAGTAGCCAAGCAGCACAAACTCTTACTACAGAGCTGCTTGATTAAATAAATGTTTAGTTTAATGAGACAATGGTATTGTAAGTTAAGTTGGGTTCGCCTTGAACCCAGGAGTTATCCTCTTAGGACCCAAGAGGAGCTCCGAGACGACTTGTGTATGATGATTGTAATAATATGTGAATGAGTTATGGACCTTGCTATGTTCTGTTGTACTACTCTGAGGGATGTAATATTTGCGGAATGGTACTTCGCGAATGTTATATCAACGAATGTCATACTACAACATGCTGTGGTATGCGGGGTCACCACGGTTGAGTATCGAGCAAAAGCTTTGACCTTAGGTTGGAACCTAGTAAATGGGACTAAACGTTAGGAGTCTAATAGGATTAGTAAAGAATTCTCTAAAAATATGGTGTATATTCAATTGAGAATACCACAATCATATCTTTTAGTGCGATAATTCTTTATTATCTCTATTATGATGCATTATTACTAATCTTATAATCTTTCTATTTCTACAGCCAACATGGCAAGTGCACGACCTGGAAGAAATGTGAAAGTTATGGATTCCACATTGAACGAGTACCAAGGAGGACTTGCTGATATCCTACGATCCATGTTGCTGGAATTTGGGTGTGATCCCCAGATTCCGGTAAAGAAGTACATGTTCTATGATGGACCGGTGTTGGCCAAGTGCAGAGTAGGACTGCGACTTCCCGAATCTTTGGGAATGAGCGTAGTCATGCCAGCTGGAGAAGCTAGGACAACCAACACAGCCTATCATATCGCTGTTATGAGAGCCATAACCGACATACGGGAACATAAGACAAAAGAGCTTATGGATTCCGAGTTCTCCCATATTCCTCATAATCAGGAGGAGGAAGATCCCTTGCTCAACCACTACAAATACGCCAAACGCAAACCCATAGCAGCGGCAAAATATATGGATAATAGCCGTAACTTCATATCATTACTCTTTCAGCTGAATCATCATCTGATAGGAGCTATTGATACGATGCTAGAGGAATTTACCGAACCCAAGGAGGAGAGTAGGGGGAAAGAACCTATGGAGAATGTAGTGCACACACCAGTTTATTCAGCTGGTGACTACATCAGCTTTGATCCACTTGCACGTGAACCTACACCTGCTACACCTGGGAACTACCTGAATAGTTCCTATGGGGATACGAAGGCGGAGCGGAATCCGGAAACAACCAGCGTTCCGAGACTCCGATCGAGAATTCTAGGGGTTGGCGTTGGGGTAGTGATACTGGAACCCATAGTACTACTGAGTACTATGATAGAGAGATGAACGATGATGCAACAACCCAGAACCAGAGCTATCCTAGTAATGAAGGAGTGGATGGAGGATATCCGACACAGGTTGAGTCGGGTATGGGTTTTGGTAACCCTTATGGTGGGGCTACAGGAGAGTACACCCGATGGGTGGACTATGATGCACTCAACGATCAGTTTGTGAACACTGATTTCTCCTTAGGGTCATCATCGGATTCGGACTACAAGCCAACGGGGAGACCTTACGTTCCAGGGTCTATCAGGAGGACGACACGTTCGACCGGATGGAAGCCTGGAATGTATCGGGAATGAAGACCGAATAGAAGTCCACCAAGGGAGGCGTGGCTATAATACACAAGTACCACGTGTATTATAGTTTGTAATATTTGTATAAATTTGTACATATACTTTAATAAGTGAGTTTGCATACTCACATCGACTTGAGTATTGTAATAAGACCACTTATGTATGTATATACAGGGTATATGTTTTGTATGATTTGGATTTGCTTCTTGATTTCCATTGCGTGACTAGTTCTGTGCACAAAGTTGAGCTCAGAAAACTTGCGCATGGAGTAATTATGAGTATCATCTTGTGTTGCAGAACTAGGGGGATATGTCGGGAACGTTAGGAAACGAGACGGAAGCGCAGCGCATGGAGCGCGAAGCAAAGGAAAAGGAAGAGGCTGAGGGTGCAGCTAGAGATCAGTTTCCACCACCACCACCACCCATGACGCAGCAAAACTTTATCCAGTACATGCAACTGGCGGAAGAGAGGCAACGTGTAACACTGGAGCTGCAGAACAAATTCCTTCAGGATCTGATGCAGCAGAATAGGGTGGAGAGACCTGAGAACCAGGGAGTCACATTAGCAGACTTCCAAAACACCAAGCCGATATCTTTCGCATACGCGCCCGAGCCGATGGACGCGGAAGATTGGTTGATGGATACTGAGCGCAAGCTCAACACTGTTGGATGCAATGACCAAGAGAAGGTCCGATATGCTACCCATCTGCTATGTGGACCTGCCGCATCATGGTGGGACAACATTGTAGCCGTGTATCCGGCAGGAAAGGTATTCACCTGGGAGGAGTTTGCAAGGAAGTTCAGGGAATCCAATGTCCCTGAAAGTATTGTGGAACTGAAGCGTCGAGAGTTTGAGAGTCTCGAGCAGAAGGATAAGGCAATCCTGACTTATGTCAGGGAGTTTTCAAAGCTGTCCCGGTATGCGGTTGAGGAAGTCAATACCGAGGACAAGAAGAAGAAGAGATTTCTGAGGGGGTTAAGTCCCCAGTTTAAGGTGCAGCTACGGATGATGAGAGCAACGGAATTCCAAGAGTTGGTGGATGCAGCCATCACTCTTGAAGATGACTTCAAACAACTGCAAGAAGAGAAGAGGAAGAAGGCCAAGTATGAGCCTAAGAGGTTTGTTAGTAACAAGCCCAATACCAGCTTGAGTTTCAAGCCACGGTATAACAACAACAACAACAACAACAACAGCAATCAGAGGAGGAACCAAGGATATCAGTCTGCAAATCAGATTATATGCCATTCCTGTGGTTTAAAAGGACATGTCATGAAGGATTGTAAGAAACCAAGGATTATATGCTTTGGTTGTCGTCAGGAGGGGCACATGCTGAAGGACTGCCCCAAGAAGAATAGTGGAGGAGGAGGAAATCGAGGAAACACCGGAGGGAATTGGAAGAATAAGAAGCCCTTCGGCAAGCTGAACTGTACCAGTCTGGAGGAGGTGGTCAACTCTGACCAAGCGGTGATAGGTACGCTCCAGATACTCACTCATCCTGGCAAAGTACTTTTTGATACTGGTGCAACTACATCATTCATTTCTCAACAATTCATCATCAAACATGGGATTAGTTGCACTAAGTTAGATACACCCATAACTATACTTTCTGCGGGGGGAACGATATTAGTAACCCATGCCAAACAAAAACAAGTCATTATGATCAATAAGTGCGCGTTTGACGCGGACCTGTTCATTTTACCGATGAAGGACATTGATGTCATTCTTGGTATGAACTGGTTAGAAGCTAATGGAGCATTGATCGACTGTGTAAGCAAGACGGTGTCATTGAAAAGTCCCGATGGAAGTAGAATGATCTACCAAGGCGGCAAACATACTCAGATTGAAGTGGAGCTACAGCTGAATAGCATGAAGGAGGTGAAGTTAGAAGATATACCTGTAGTAAATGAATTCCAGGATGTGTTTCCTGCGGAATTACCTGGTATGCCACCAGATAGGGAGATAGAATTCACTATCGACCTAATTCCAGGAACAGCTCCGATTGCTAAAGCACCATATAAAATGGGGCCTAAGGAATTGAAAGAACTGAAGGAGCAATTGGATGACTTGGAACAAAAGGGATTCATTCAAGAGAGTGTTTCACCATGGGGATCACCTGTGATCTTCGTGGATAAAAGGGATGGAGGAAGAAGGATGTGCGGAGACTACAGGAATCTGAACAACGTCACAATCAAGAACAAGTATCCACTTCCAAGAATACAAGATCTATTTGATCAGGTTAGAGGAGCGGGAGTCTTTTCCAAAATTGATCTAAGATCGGGTTATCACCAGATAAAGATCAAGAAGGAAGACGTTCCGAAAACGGCTTTTGTCTCAAGGTATGGACACCATGAATACCTTGTAGTACCTTTTGGATTAACCAATGCCCCAGCAATATTCATGAATCTCATGAATAAGATTTTCATGCCATATCTAGACAAGTTTGTCATCGTATTTATCGATGATATCCTGATATATTCCAAGAGCAAAGCTGAACATGCTGAACATTTGAGGTTAGTGTTGCAAACACTAAGGGAACATCAACTCTATGCCAAACTTAGTAAGTGTGAATTTTGGCTAGATCAAGTGGAATTTCTGGGTCATGTCATTAGCAAAGATGGAATTGCTGTCAACCCGAGTAAGGTAGCAGCAGTTCTAGAATGGGAAGCACCCAAGACTGTCAAGGAAATCCGAGGATTCCTAGGAATGGCAGGATACTATCGGAGATTCATTGAAGGATTCTCTAAGATAGCAGGACCTATGACAAAGTTGCTAAGGAAGAATACACCATTCGTGTGGTCAGAGGAGTGTGAGAAGAGTTTTCAAACTCTGAAAGAGAAACTCACCACAGCACCGGTGTTAGCAGTTCCGGAAGTTGGCAAAGATTACACCGTGTACTGTGACGCATCCAAACATGGATTGGGTTGCGTACTCATGCAAGATCGGAAAGTGATATCCTATGGATCGAGGCAACTCAGACCTCATGAAGTAAACTATCCAACACATGACTTGGAATTAGCAGCGGTCGTGTTTGCATTAAAAACTTGGAGACATTTTCTTTATGGAGCTAAGTGTGAGCTCTATACGGACCATAAAAGCCTCAAATATTTCTTCACTCAGAAGGAACTCAACATGAGGCAGAAAAGATGGCTAGAATTGATCAAGGATTATGATCTAACGATCAACTATACACCAGGGAAGGCTAATGTTGTAGCAGATGCCCTGAGTAGGAAGAGTACGGGAGGAGTGGAACAAGAAATATCACCGGAGTTGAGGAAGGAAATAAGCCAAGCCCAAATACAACTTTGGGAGAAGGAAGCCCATGAAGGATTATCGGCGTTGCAAGTAGCCGATGAACTTAATGTTAACTTGAAGAATGAGATAATGATGGGTCAGATGGACGATCCATTCATTATAGAGGAGATGAGGAGAATAGATGAGGGAAGACCATCAGAATTTCACCGAGGAGAATCTGGATCTTTGTGGTTCCAGAAGAGAATTTGCGTTCCGGATATTGCTGAAATTAAGGAAGTAATACTCCGGGAAGCTCATCAAACACCATATTCCATACATCCGGGAAGCACAAAGATGTACATGGATTTAAAGGAACTATTTTGGTGGAATAACATGAAGAGGGAGATAGCACAGTATGTGGCAGAATGCCATACCTGCCAGTGAGTGAAGGCTGAACATCAGAGTCCGGCAGGGAAGTTACAACCTCTACCTATTCCGGAGTGGAAATGGGAGGAGATAGGGATGGATTTCATCACCGGACTACCCATGACCAATAAAAAGAAGGACATGATATGGGTAATCGTGGACCGGTTGACGAAAAGTGCACACTTTTTAGCGGTAAACCAGCAGGATAAAGGAGAGAAACTTATCGATCTTTACATCAAAGAGATCGTGAGTAAGCATGGAGTGCCTAAGAAGATAGTGTCGGATCGAGGATCCGTGTTCACATCAGCATTCTGGAAACAGCTTCACGAAGCTTTAGGATCCAAGTTAGACTATAGTACCGCTTATCATCCACAAACTGGTGGACAAACCGAGAGAACCAATCAGATCTTAGAAGATATGCTTAGGGCTTGTGCCCTAGACTTCGGAGGATCATGGGAGGAGCATCTACCTTTAGCAGAGTTTTCATACAACAACAGTTATCAAAGTAGCATCAAGATGGCACCATTTGAAGCTCTGTATGGAAGGAAGTGTAGATCACCCATATGTTGGTATGAAGCCGGAGCTAGCAAAGAGTTCAATCCTGATTATGTCAAAGAAAAACAACAAATCATTGACATTATCAGAGACAGGCTCAAAATAGCCCAGAGTCGGCAAAAGAGTTATGCCGATCAGAAGAGAAGGACATGGGAGCCACAAGTTGGAGACATGGTTTATCTTAAGGTAAGCCCGATGAAAGGACTTCAGAGATTCGGAGTAAAAGGAAAGTTGAGCCCTAGATACATAGGACCTTTCAAGATACTGAGTCAGAATCGAGGTTTAGCCTTTGAGTTGGATCTACCGGGAAGGTTAGCTCAAGTTCATAATGTATTCCATGTGTCACAACTTCGGAAATGTTTGAAGACTCCAGATGAACCAATATCACATGAGGAGCTTGCGTTACAACCAGACTTGACATACATCGAGAAGCCAGCCAAGATTCTCGAGGAAAGCTGGAAACAACTCAGAAATAAGGCAATCAAGTATTGCAAGATACAATGGAAGCACCACCCCGAGAGGGAAGCCACCTGGGAAAAAGAGGAAGATCTGAGGAAAACATACCCCGAGCTGTTCAGGTATTACAACCACAACTTCGGGACGAAGTTTTCTTTAAGGGGGAAAGGCTGTAATGTCCCAGGTTTAGAGACGATCGAGGGGTGGATTTTAGAAAGGGATGTGCATTGCATAGTAAATTCTGGGGAAATTTCGCGCTTTTAAACAAAAACTGCATCGAAGGGGGACAAGTTTCTCTCTCGACACCTTACAGGGTTAGGGTTTCGAGAGTGCGACAAACTTGTTTCTTACTTCACTAGTTTAGGGTTTTGAGATGAGAGAGGAGGGTTTACTTGATTGAATTCCAAATGATATGACATGGTTGAATTCAAACCAAGGTTGAATTTGAATTTCAAATTTAAACAGCATATGAATATCTCATAATTCAAAATTGAGGAAATTCATTAAACAAATATTAATAATCAAGAATATAAACATTACATTTATTTAGTAAAGCTCATTAAGGAAACTTTGAGCTTTATTGATCATCACACACATTACAATGTCATTACAATATCCATAAGTGAAATAAAAGAACAATACAACACATTACAAGAATTGAAAATAGAAAATGAAAATTACAAAGATATTGTAAATGGCTAAACTAGATAAGAAAATCTTCATGAATTTCTTGGACATCACTTGATTGAACTTCTTGATCATTTCCTTAAACCTGTATAGCAAGACAACGAAGACAAGAAAATAGGGATTATGCCAAGTGGTAAAACCACTTGGCAGGTTAGCAAATATGTTCAAATTGAGAGGATTACTCAAACACTGCCGGGGTGTCAAGCCAAAGGACCAAGTCCCAACCTCGTGAAGCACACAGCAGCTCACAGGATAGCCGCATGCCTCACAAAGACACACAAACCAGGGGAGAGTCACCAAAGTGACCAGACACAAGTCGTCGACCGGGGAGAGTACAAGAAAGATCATATATAACCTTTTCGGTGCTCAAACCCTAGCCATTTGCTCATCCATCGACAAAGCAGCGGTAGTAAGAACACCAAGAACAGCCAAGAACACCAAGAACGGATGAACAGCTAGAGCTGTTTTATCTATTCCCAATCACCGAGAAAATAAACCAAGCTTCACAAGCTCACCGGGAGGAGCAGTGGCAAGCAACTCAACCATCAGTATCAACACTGAAGAAAATCCTCTACACCAACACTCTATTTCTAGGAGCTGGAGTGAGGTATACAACTCAACATGAACAAACCAGATGGTTTTGTTCATAAATAAGCATATGCATCAAACACACAGAAGCAAAAGGGTGTGAGTACCCTGTTTGTGTCATCATCTGGCTACTAAGCCATATGGTGCAAGCAAGAGTAGATAGGCCACTGGTTAAGCATCTAAAGGGAACAACAGCCATGTAAATTAATGCATAACTGAAGAAATCCAGCAGCAGATGAAGACACAGCTAGCCTGGCCACATACTCAACACCTATAGCTATTGATTCCATCAGACTGATAGACAATATATGTCTATTTAAGTTTGTCAACAGCAAAGAGCCACTGGAAGTCCAAATCTGGATCAACCAGTAAGCATCCAGTAACCACAGCAAGCCAACAAGATGTGGGAGCTTCCTGAACAGTCAAGAATGGCTGTTGAGGCAACCTCTACCACTTAAGCAATCAAACCATCAAATCAGCACATATATCATTACCCAGAAGGGTTCAAGTGAAGCTAGGGTTCCCAATATATGATTGGCATCCCTCTAGCTTAATTAAATTCATTTATAAGATCATTACTGCTAAACAGTTCACATCATTTATCCATCTAATAAAGCCAGGAAACACAGATAAATGAAACAGTCAAGTAATCCAAGCATCAGTTGATGCTTGAGCAAGCATCACCTGGCACCAGCACAAGATATGGTGTCACACAACTCAAAAACAAACACCAGAGAGGCACATACAGTAGATTAGCCAGCAACAATCAAGCAGCTGATGATCATAGGATCATCAGAGCTTGGCATGCTATGCAAGTGATTGTCAGAGACAAGCCTTGCATCCATTCATGAATTATATAAACCAAACAGTCACAGTTAAGCAACAATTGAATTACAGATAATTACATAAATCATTTTATGTTTGTATCCAGAAGCATATCAACAAGAAGTTAATGTATATGGATAACAATGAAGCAAGGCAGAGCCTACCATGAGCCATCAATATTTAATCATCACACAAACAACACTGGTTCTTGCTAAACAGCAAGAATCACTCACGATAGTGAACCGGGGAGCCAGAGCATAAGCATAGCACCAACAGGCAAGCCACAGCAGTGGTTAGGGATGCTCAATTGAGCATCTAGATAGATCATACCATGCATAACCACTAGGGTGAGCAGAGTCAGTAGACAAAGGAAGCATACGCCACAGTAGGGTGAGCACACGCGTTTAGACTAGGGCAAGTAGAGTAGCAGCACAGCAGCGCAAACAGCAGCAGCACGCAAGCTTGCACAGCTAGCTAGACGGCGGCAGAGCATGGGCACGGCAGGCATCTCCACGGATTGGAGCAGCCGTGGCCAGAGCTAGAGATGGAAGAAGGTCAGGCACAGGAGGGGAGCAGGAACGGAGGCGCACTTACCCGGAGTCGAGGAGAACAGCGCAGCCATGGTGGCCACGGCGGCACACGCCGGAGCGCGGCAGCGCCAGGCCAAGCCAGGCCATGGCAGCACCATAGCACCACGGCCTGGCACAAAGAACACCGCAGATCGTGGCGCCGGCAGGCGGCGCATCGCCATGAATCCATGCGGCCAGGGTTGCAGGCGAGTTGGGGCCGCATGGTAGCGTGGATGAAATCCAGATCGACGCGGACCACCGTGTCCGCCGTCGAAAGGCGGATCAGATCCATCTGATCTCGCCGGTGGCGGCGGCCTGAGTTGGCCGGAGAAATTCCGAGAAGGGGGCGGCGACGAGGAAATCGCCAGAGAGGCGAAGGGGATTAGGGTTAGGTCGAGTGGCGCGGGGAGAGGAAGTGAGCGACCGACCGCTCGGGTCGGTTGGACCCGAGCTAGTCTAAACCAACCCACTGGGCTCCACTGACATGTGGGCCCAGGGGCAAAATTGGTATTTCATAAATTCTATAAATACTGAAACTTTGAAAATTCATACTAAATGTTTAAAAGCTCCACAAAAATAATTAAAAATATGAAAATCACTCAGTATAAAAATCTCTATCATAATAAAATATGAAATAGAATTTTTGGAGTTAAACAAGAATAAGTTAAAATTTGATGATTTAAATAATTATTTAAATCACATATATTATTTTCAATAAGGAAAATAAGTCCATTAATGCATTTGGACTCCAAAAACACCTTGACAACATTTCAAGGTTGTATTTTACTTTAAATCAGGTATTCCCAAATTATTCTTAGTATTACCCTCTTACATGAAATAATAACGATATCGGAAGGGGGGAACAAACCCTAAAAATGGAATCATGCATAATTGCTTCTTTAACCATTGCCCTTATCGGACAATGATGCTATTTTTCAGAACAAGAGGACAAGGGTCAGTCCATACCTACCAACTGCAGAACTTTGCAGTGTTCAGGCAAGTTCATCACTTGCTCATGTCATTTGAGTATTTCTATCAAATTACTTGCAAAGTATTATGGTTATCACTATTGCATAAAAATCAAAACCACTACTTTCATAACTATGAATATGACTATGTGGTGGGCAATGGAACCATGGATTGTGTTGAAATGGTGGAGGTTCCATTGCACGGGCTTATATCCATCTAGGATTAAACAACAAATGTCGCGATGATTCTTGTGCCGTAATATCCGTGTTAACCATAAGATCCGGAGTGGGACGGAATAGTCAAAAGTGTTTCCACCTCTCGTTCATCAACGGATGCGCTTTACCGTAGACACTTGTATCTGTCAGGGCAAGCGGTGGGCTGGGGAAGCCTAAAGTCCCCACGGCATAGTCCGTAGACACTTGTCGCTCGAAGTGCAAGCGGTGGGCTGGGGAAGCCTAAAGTCCCCACGGTATCGCGGTCTATGATGGGTTGCAGCTACCGGCGAAGGAGTTTGGTTAACGAGTCCCAAACTGTTGTCGTGGTCGGGGTCCATCCTTAAGTGGTATAAGAGGACCGACGAGGACCCAGGGTCGGGGTATGCAACAAAGGGTGGGTGTTCGAGGTAGCGGAGGAACATGATTGGCTAGACCTTATACCGGGCCTCACACCTAAGGAAGTGTGGACGGGAAAGCTGCCCGGTTGGCACCAAGGTTAAGATCTCTTATGGGTAAAGCAACACACCTCTGCAGAGTGTAAAGAACTGTGACCTGTCACTCCCTGTTCCGGATTGAGGAATCGCGAACGCGGCCGGAAAGGAGCTCCATGAAGTTCTAGTAAACCGGTGAAGGCTGACGGACATAGCTCTTTGAAATAAAAGCAATCTCTTGAAGAAATGTTTATCAAAACTTGCATTGGTATTAGACTTTCTGGTCTAATATCGTAGCTAGTGCATTAAACACCTCTTATCTATAATGAACTTGTTGAGTACGCTCGTACTCATACCACTCTTAAACCCCATGCTTAGATTGTCTGAACCGTCTGGAGGAGGAGGACAACGACAGCAATGATGGAGCCGAGATCATCGGCTACGAGGAACCAGACCTCTCAGGAGGAGTGGAAGGCGTAGACTACATCATCGTCTACGGATCCGGGGAGGCTTCCGGAGGAGAGCAAGCCTAGAGATCTCTGAGGAGTAGTAGTAGCCAAGCAGCACAAACTCTTACTACAGAGCTGCTTGATTAAATAAATGTTTAGTTTAATGAGACAATGGTATTGTAAGTTAAGTTGGGTTCGCCTTGAACCCAGGAGTTATCCTCTTAGGACCCAAGAGGAGCTCCGAGACGACTTGTGTATGATGATTGTAATAATATGTGAATGAGTTATGGACCTTGCTATGTTCTGTTGTACTACTCTGAGGGATGTAATATTTGCGGAATGGTACTTCGCGAATGTTATATCAACGACTGGCATACTACAACATGCAGTGGTATGCAGGGTCACCACATTCTTCCTCCCTTATTCCCCCAATAGCTTTTGTAGCTTTGTTGGAATTTGGGAGAGAAGAACTTGGGCATCTTAGTGGTGTTCTTAGCCATTGCATTAGGTGCATCGGTTTGGGTTCTCTCCGGGGTTTCGATCTCGTAGAGGGCGTGTTTGACCTTAGTGGTGTTGTTGCCTTAGTGGCCTTGTTGCCTTTGTGGTGTTATAGCCTTTGTGGCCTTGTAGCCTTTGTGGCATTGTCGTCTTTGTGGCGTTGTAGCCTTTGTGGCATTGTTGCCTTTGTGGAGTGTGGTAGCCTTTGTGGTTTTTGGAGACGGTTGTGGCGCGTTGGTGTCTTGGTGGCTTTGTTGCCGGTGTGGCGTGTTGTAGCCTCTTGTGGCCTTGTACTTGAGAGCCTCCGTGTTGTGGAGTTGCCTCAAGCTTGATACTTGGGGTTTTGCCCAATCTTGTACGGGTTCGGTGACCACTGATACATCCAAAACGTATCTACTTTCCCGAACACTTTTGCTATTGTTTTGCCTCTAATTTGTGTATTTTGGATACAACTAACACGGACTAACGCTGTTTTCAGCAGAATTGCCCTGGTGTCTGATACGTCTCCGACGTATCGATAATTTCTTATGTTCCATGCCACATTATTGATGTTATCTACATGTTTTATACACACTTTATGTCATATTCGTGCATTTTCTGGAACTAACCTATTAACAAGATGCCGAAGTGCCAGTTGCTGTTTTCTGCTGTTTTTGGTTTCAGAAATCCTAGTAACGAAATATTCTCGGAATTGGACGAAATCAACGCCCAGGGGCCTATTTTGCCACGAAGCTTCCAGAAGTCCGAAGAGGAGACGAAGAGGGGCCACGAGGGGGCCACACCCTAGGGCGGCGCGGCCCCCCCCTTGGCCGCGCGGCCCTGTGGTGTGGGGCCCCCGTGCCGCCTCTTGACCTGCCCTTCCGCCTACAAATAGCCTCCGTCGCGAAACCCCCAGTACCGAGAGCCACGATACGGAAAACCTTCCAGAGACGCCGCCGCCGCCTATCCCATCTCGGGGGATCCAGGAGATCGCCTCCGGCACCCTGCCGGAGAGGGGAATCATCTCCCGGAGGACTCTACGCCGCCATGGTCGCCTCCGGTGTGATGTGTGAGTAGTCTACCCCTGGACTATGGGTCCATAGCAGTAGCTAGATGGTTGTCTTCTCCCCATTGTGCTATCATTGTCGGATCTTGTGAGCTGCCTAACATGATCAAGATCATCTATCTGTAATTCTATATGTTGCGTTTGTTGGGATCCGATGAATAGAGAATACTTGTTATGTTGATTATCAAAGTTATATCTATGTGTTGTTTATGATCTTGCATGCTCTCCGTTACTAGTAGATGCTCTGGCCAAGTAGATGCTTGTAACTCCAAGAGGGAGTATTTATGCTCGATAGTGGGTTCATGCCTGCATTGACACCTGGGACAGTGACAGAAAGTTCTAAGGTTGTGTTGTGCTGTTGCCACTAGGGATAAAACATTGATGCTATGTCTAAGGATGTAGTTGTTGATTACATTACGCACCATACTTAATGCAATTGTCTGTTGCTTTGCAACTTAATACTGGAGGGGGTTCGGATGATAACCTGAAGGTGGACTTTTTAGGCATAGATGCAGTTGGATGGCGGTCTATGTACTTTGTCGTAATGCCCAATTAAATCTCACTATACTCATCATGATATGTATGTGCATGGTCATGCCCTCTTTATTTGTCAATTGCCCAACTGTAATTTGTTCACCCAACATGTTGTTTATCTTATGGGAGAGACACCTCTAGTGAACTGTGGACCCCGGTCCAATTCTCTTTACTGAAATACAATCTCTTGCAATCTTTGTTCTACCGTTTTCTGCAAACAATCATCTTCCACACAATACGGTTAATCCTTTGTTACAGCAAGCCGTTGAGATTGACAACCTCACTGTTTCGTTGGGGCAAAGTACTTTGGTTGTGTTGTGCAGGTTCCACGTTGGCGCCGGAATCCCTGGTGTTGCGTCGCACTACATCCCGCCGCCATCAACCTTCAACGTGCTTCTTGGCTCCTACTGGTTCGATAACCTTGGTTTCATACTGAGGGAAACTTGCCGCTGTACGCATCACACCTTCCTCTTGGGGTTCCCAACGGACGCGTGTTGAACGCGTATCAAGCAGCTTTTTCTGGCGCCGTTGCCGGGGAGATCAAGACACGCTGCAAGGGGAGTCTCCACTTCTCAATCTCTTTACTTTGTTTTTGTCTTGCTTAGTTTTATTTACTACTTTGTTTGCTGCACTAAATCAAAATACAAAAAAATTAGTTGCTAGTTTTACTTTATTTGCTATCTTGTTTGCTATATCAAAAACACAAAAAAATTAGTTACCTGCATTTACTTTATCTAGTTTGCTTTATTTACTGTTGCTAAAATGGCCAACCCTGAAAATACTAAGTTGTGTGATTTCACAACCACAAATAATAATGATTTTTTATGCACACCTATTGCTCCACCTGCTAGTACAGCAGAATTATTTGAAATTAAACCTGCTTTACTGAATCTTGTTATGCGAGAGCAATTTTCTGGTGTTAGTTCTGATGATGCTACTGCCCATCTCAATAATTTTGTTGAATTATGTGAAATGCAAAAGTATAAGGATGTAGATGGTGACATTATAAAATTAAAATTGTTCCCTTTCTCATTAAGAGGAAGAGCTAAAGATTGGTTGCTATCTCTGCCTAAGAATAGTATTGATTCATGGACTAAATGCAAGGATGCTTTTATTGGTAGATATTATCCCCCTGCTAAAATTATATCTTTGAGGAGTAGCATAATGAATTTTAAACAATTAGATACTGAACATGTTGCTCAAGCTTGGGAAAGAATGAAATCTTTGGTTAAAAATTGCCCAACCCATGGACTGACTACTTGGATGATCATCCAAACCTTCTATGCAGGACTAAATTTTTCTTCACGGAATTTATTGGATTCAGCTGCTGGAGGTACCTTTATGTCCATCACTCTTGGTGAAGCAACAAAGCTTCTTGATAATATGATGATCAACTACTCTGAATGGCACACGGAAAGAGCTCCACAAGGTAAGAAGGTAAATTCTGTCGAAGAAACCTCTTCCTTGAGTGATAAGATTGATGCTATTATGTCTATGCTTGTGAATGATAGGACTAATATTGATCCTAATAATGTTCCATTAGCTTCATTGGTTGCACAAGAAGAACATGTTGATGTGAACTTCATTAAAAATAATAATTTCAACAACAATGCTTACCGGAACAATTCTAGTAACAACTATAGGCCATATCCTTATAATAATGGCAACAGTTATGGTAATTCTTATGGGAATTCTTACAACAATAATAGGAGTTCACCCCCTGGACTTGAAGCCATGCTTAAAGAATTTATTAGTACACAAACTGCTTTTAACAAATCTGTTGAAGAAAAGCTTGGGAAAATTGATATACTTGCTTCTAAAGTCGATAGTCTTGCTGCTGATGTTGATCTTTTGAAATCGAAAGTTTTGCTTAATGAAAATCATCATAACAAAATTGTTACTACAGCAAATGCCATCCAAGTTAGAATTAATGAGAATATAAGATTAATGGCTGAACTGCGTGCTAGGTGGGATAGAGAAGAAAATGAAAAACTAGCTAAAGAGAAGAATGTAGCTAAAGTTTGGACCATTACCACCACTAGTAATGCTAATGCTACACATGTTGCTGCACCTCCTACTATTAATAATAAAATAATTGGTGTTAGCAATGTTTCCACTTCTAATGCAAAGCGAGAAACCGCTTTAAACTGCTAAAATCATTAAACCGCCTGTGATAAAGCTGCTGAAATTTTTTCCAACATTGGGGATGATGATCCCATTGCTTTAGATTATAATGGTTTGAATTTTGATGATTGCCACATCTCTGAAGTTATAAAGTTCTTGCAAAAACTTGCTAAAAGTCCTAATGCTAGTGCTATAAATTTGGCTTTCACAAAACATATTACAAATGCTCTCATAAAAGCTAGAGAAGAGAAACTAGAGCGCGAAGCCTCTATTCCTAAAAAGCTAGAGGATGGTTGGGAGCCCATCATTAAGATGAAGGTTAAAGATTTTGATTGTAATGCTTTATGTGATCTTGGTGCAAGTATTTCTGTTATGCCTAAGAAAATTTATAATATGCTTGACTTGCCACCGCTGAAAAATTGTTATTTGGATGTTAATCTTGCTGATCATTCTACAAAGAAACCTTTGGGGAAAGTTGATAATGTTCGCATTACCGTTAACAATAACCTTGTCCCCGTTGATTTTGTTGTCCTGGATATTGAATGCAATGCATCTTGTCCCATTATATTGGGAAGACCTTTTCTTCGAACTGTTGGTGCTATCATTGATATGAAGGAAGGTAATATAAAATATCAATTTCCTCTCAAGAAAGGTATGGAACACTTCCCTAGAAAGAGAATGAAGTTACCTTTTGATTCTATTATGAGAACAAATTATGATGTTGACACTTCGTCTCTTGATAATACTTGATACACACTTTCTGCGCCTAGCTGAAAGGCGTTAAAGAAAAGCGCTTATGGGAGACAACCCATGTTTCTACCTACAGTACTTTGTTTTTATTTTGTGTCTTGGAAGTTATTTACTACTGTAGCAACCTCTCCTTATCTTAGTTTAGTGTTTTATTGTGCCAAGTTAAGCCGTTGATAGAAAAGTAAGTACTAGATTTGGATTACTGTGCAGTTCCAGATTTCTTTGCTGTCACGAATCTGGGTCTACCTCCCTGTAGGTAGCTCAGAAAATTAAGCCAATTTACGTGCATGATCCTTAGATATGTACACAACTTTCATTCAATTTGGGTATTTTCATTTGAGCAAGTCTGGTGCCATTTTAAAATTCGTCAATACGAACTGTTCTGTTTTGAGAGATTCTGCCTTTTATTTCGCATTGCCTCTTTTGCTATGTTGGATGAATTTCTTTGATCCATTAATGTCCAGTAGCTTTATGCAATGTCCAGAAGTGTTAAGAATGATTGTGTCACCTCTGAATATGTTAATTTTTATTGTGCACTAACCCTCTAATGAGTTGTTTCGAGTTTGGTGTGGAGGAAGTTTTCAAGGATCAAGAGAGGAGTATGATGCAACATGATCAAGGAGAGTGAAAGCTCTAAGCTTGGGGATGCCCCGGTGGTTCACCCCTGCATATTCTAAGAAGACTCAAGCGTCTAAGCTTGGGGATGCCCAAGGCATCCCCTTCTTCATCGACAACATTATCAGGTTCCTCCCCTGAAACTATATTTTTATTCCATCACATCTTATGTGCTTTTCTTGGAGCGTCGGTTTGTTTTTGTTTTTGTTTTGTTTGAATAAAATGGATCCTAGCATTCACTTTATGGGAGAGAGACACGCTCCTCTGTAGCATATGGACAAGTATGTCCTTGGTTTCTACTCATAGTATTCATGGCGAAGTTTCTTCTTCGTTAAATTGTTATATGGTTGGAATTGGAAAATGATACATGTAGTAATTGCTATTAATGTCTTGGGTAATGTGATACTTGGCAATTGTTGTGCTCATGATTAAGCTCTTGCATCATATGCTTTGCACCCACTAATGAAGAAATACATAGAGCATGCTAAAATTTGGTTTGCATATTTGGTCTCTCTAAGGTCTAGATAATTTCTAGTATTGAGTTGGAACAACAAGGAAGACGGTGTAGAGTCTTATAATGTTTTCAATATGTCTTTTATGTGAGTTTTGCTGCACCGGTTCATCCTTGTGTTTGTTTCAAATAAGCCTTGCTAGCCTAAACCTTGTATCGAGAGGGAATACTTCTCATGCATCCAAAATACTTGAGCCAACCACTATGCCATTTGTGTCCACCATACCTACCTACTACATGGTATTTTCCGCCATTCCAAAGTAAATTGCTTGAGTGCTACCTTTAAAATTCCATCATTCACCTTTGCAATATATAGCTCATGGGACAAATAGCTTAAAAACTATTGTGGTATTGAATATGTAATTATGCACTTTATCTCTTATTAAGTTGCTTGTTGTGCGATAACCATGTTCACTGGGGACGCCATCAACTACTCTTTGTTGAATTTCATGTGAGTTGCTATGCATGTCCATCTTGTCTGAAGTAAGAGAGATCTACCACCTTATGGTTAAGCATGCATATTGTTAGAGAAGAACATTGGGCCGCTAACTAAAGCCATGATCCATGGTGGAAGTTTCAGTTTTGGACATATATCCTCAATCTCAAATGAGAAAATTATTAATTGTTGTTACATGCTTATGCATAAAAGAGGAGTCCATTATCTGTTGTCTATGTTGTCCCGGTATGGATGTCTAAGTTGAAGAATAATCAATAGCGAGAAATCCAATGCGAGCTTTCTCCTTAGACCTTTGTACAGGCGGCATAGAGGTACCCCTTTGTGACACTTGGTTAAAACATGTGCATTGTGATGATCCGGTAGTCCAAGCTAATTAGGACAAGGTGCGGGCACTATTAGTATACTATGCATGAGGCTTGCAACTTGTAAGATACAATTTACATGATACATATGCTTTATTACTACCGTTGACAAAATTGTTTCATGTTTTCAAAATCAAAGCTCTAGCACAAATATAGCAATCGATGCTTTTCCTCCATGGAGGACCATTCTTTTACTTTCAATGTTGAGTCAGTTCACCTATTTCTCTCCACCTCAAGAAGCAAACACTTGTGTGAACTGTGCATTGATTCCTACATACTTGCTTATTGCACTTATTATATTACTCTATGTTGACAATATCCATGAGATATACATGTTATGAGTTGAAAGCAACCGCTGAAACTTAATCTTCTTTTGTGTTGCTTCAATGCCTTTACTTTGAATCATTGCTTTATGAGTTAACTCTTATGCAAGACTTATTGATGCTTGTCTTGAAGTGCTATTCATGAAAAGTCTTTGCTTTATGATTCACTTGTTTACTCATGTCATATACATTGTTTTGATCGCTGCATTCACTACATATGCTTTACAAATAGTATGATCAAGATTATGATGGCATGTCACTCCGTAAATTATCTCGTGTTATCGTTTTACCGCCGGGACGAGCGTAACTAAGCTTGGGGATGCTGATACGTCTCCGACGTATCCATAATTTCTTATGTTCCATGCCACATTATTGATGTTATCTACATGTTTTATGCACACTTTATGTCATATTCGTGCATTTTCTGGAACTAACCTATTAACAAGATGCCGAAGTGCCGATTCTTTGTTCTGCTGTTTTTGGTTTCAGAAATCCTAGTAACGAAATATTCTCGGAATTGGACGAAATCAACGCCCAGGGCCTATTTTGCCACGAAGCTTCCAAGTCCGAAGAGGAGACGAAGAGGGGCCACGAGGGGGCCACACCCTAGGGCGGCGCGGCCCCCCTTGGCCGCGCGGCCCTTTGGTGTGGGGCCCCGTGCCGCCTCTTGACCTGCCCTTCCGCCTACAAATAGCCTCCGTCGCGAAACCCCCGATCGAGAGCCACGATACGGAAAACCTTCCGGAGACACCGCCGCCGCCGATCCCATCTCGGGGATCCAGAGATCGCTTCTCCGGCACCCTGCCGGAGAGGGGAATCATCTCCCGGAGGACTCTACGCCGCCATGGTCGCCTCCGGTGTGATGTGTGAGTAGTCTACCCCTGGACTATGGGTCCATAGCAGTAGCTAGATGGTTGTCTTCTCCCCATTGTGCTATCATTGTCGGATCTTGTGAGCTGCCTAACATGATCAAGATCATCTATCTGTAATTCTATATGTTGCGTTTGTTGGGATCCGATGAATAGAGAATACTTGTTATGTTGATTATCAAAGTTATATCTATGTGTTGTTTATGATCTTGCATGCTCTCCGTTACTAGTAGATGCTCTGGCCAAGTAGATGCTTGTAACTCCAAGAGGGAGTATTTATGCTCGATAGTGGGTTCATGCCCGCATTGACACTGGGACGATGTGAGAAAGTTCTAAGGTTGTGTTGTGATGTTGCCACTAGGGATAAAACATTGATGCTATGTCTAAGGATGTAGTTGTTGATTACATTACGCACCATACTTAATGCAATTGTCTGTTGCTTTGCAACTTAATACTGGAGGGGGTTCGGATGATAACCTGAAGGTGGACTTTTTAGGCATAGATGCAGTTGGATGGCGGTCTATGTACTTTGTCGTAATGCCTAATTAAATCTCACTATACTCATCATGATATGTATGTTCATGGTCATGCCCTCTTTATTTGTCAATTGCCCAACTGTAATTTGTTCACCCAACATGTTGTTTATCTTATGGGAGAGACACCTCTAGTGAACTGTGGACCCCGGTCCAATTCTCTTTACTGAAATACAATCTACTGCAATCTTTGTTCTCTTGTTTTCTGCAAACAATCATCTTCCACACAATACGATTAATCCTTTGTTACAGCAAGCCGGTGAGATTGACAACCTCACTGTTTCGTTGGGGCAAAGTACTTTGGTTGTGTTGTGCAGGTTCCACGTTGGCGCCGGAATCCCTGGTGTTGCGCCGCACTACATCCCGCCGCCACCAACCTTCAAAGTGCTTCTTGGCTCCTACTGGTTCGATAACCTTGGTTTCATACTGAGGGAAACTTGCCGCTGTACGCATCACACCTTCCTCTTGGGGTTCCCAACGGACGCGTGTTGAATGCGTATCAGTGTCTCGTTTTTGTGCAGAAACTCAACTTTCAGGAAAATCCCCGGGATTAATTCCAATGGGCCTATTTTCACATAATATTGACGGAGCCAGAAGACCAGAAGGAGGGGGGCCACGAGGCGCCCACCCCACAAGGCGGCGCGGCAGGCCCCTGGGCCACGCCGGCCTATAGTGGCGGCACCTCGGCCAGCCTCTGACGCCCCCCTCTGGACTACTTAAGGGTTTCGACCTAAAAACGCACGGGGGTTAGACGAAATCGCCAGAAGACATCCAGAACACTGCCGCCATCGCGAAACTCCGTCTCGGGACCAGAAACTCCGTTCTGGCACTCCGCCGGGACGGGGAATTGGAGGGGATCATCACCACCGACGCCTCTCCATCGACCAGCCATGTTTCCCCCATCCATGTGTGAGTAATTCCCCCGCTGTAGGCTGAAGGGGATGGTAGGGATTGGATGAGATTGGTCATGTAATAGCATAAGATTGTTAGGGCATAGTGCCTAGTGTCCGTAATTGGTACTTTTATGATATTGTTGCAACTTGTTATGCTTAATGCTTGTCACTAGGGCCCGAGTGCCATGATCTCAGATCTGAACATGTTATTGTTTCATGATGATATTCATTGTTTTATGATCTTACCTGCAAGTTGTATACACATATTGCTGTCCGAAACCTGAGGCCCCAAAGTGACAGAAATTGGGACAACCGGAGGGGAAGGCGGTGATGTGAGGATCACATGTGTTCACGGAGTGTTAATGCTTTGCTCCGGTGCTCTATTAAAAGGAGTACCTTAATTTCCAGTAGATTCCCTAGAGGCCCGGCTGCCACCGGCTGGTAGGACAAAAGATGTTGTGCAAGTTTCTCATGGCGAGCACGTACGACTAAATATGGAACACATGCCTATGGATTGTTTAGTACCTGGATACAATTTTATTACTATCTGCAAATGCCCTACTTTGATTGTTACATGAGTTTCTCTCATCCATGCAACGCCCGTTCATCCATCCCTGTGCCTACAGTATTTTAATCCTGTTGTTTACTATAATCAGTACTGCTGTCTTTGTTATACTGCTGCTGATATTTCACTACTGCTACTGCTATAAAACTGTTGCTGCTGATAAACTCTTGCGAGCAAGTCTGTTTCCAGGTGCAGCTGAATTGACAACTCCGCTGTTAAGGCTTACAAATATTCTTTGGCTCCCCTTGTGTCGAATCAATAAATTGGGTTTTACTTCCCTCGAAGACTGTTGCGATCCCTATACTTGTGGGTCATCAACCACCCTCAAGGGTCCCTTAGTGGATTGAGGCTTTCCCCTTGGTGGATAGGCTCGAGGAGAATACGGTGGCCCTAGTGGCTCATTGGAGTGCCTTGTGCCTCCACACCGCTCCAGACGGAGACGTAGCACCCTTGGGTGTGAACTTCGGGATACATCGTCATCTCCTCGTGCACCGGTTACTTCTCAACCCGAGCTCCTATACCTATGCGCTTTACCTTGTTATATCTATCTTGCTTGATGTGCTATACCTAGCTTGTTATCACCTTGTTGCTCATCATGCTAGCTTAGGTTGTTGGTGCTCTTAGGAAAACCCCTAGTTGATAGTCTTTGAGCTAAACTAGTAAACACATGTGTAGTTTTATTCCGCCTAGTTTAGCTCTCAAGTAGAAGTTTTTATACACCGCCTATTCACCCCCCCTCTAGGCGACGTCCTAATACATTCACCTTATATGAATCTTATTCTCCGGACTATTCCAGACCTCCTCGTGACGTCCTGGATCCCATCCGAGACTCCGAACAAACTTCGTCTCCATACCATATTCAAATCTACTTATGCGACATCGAACCTTAAGCGCGTCACCCTACGGTTCGCGAACTATGTAGACATGGTCGAGACTCCTCTCCGAGCAATAACCAATAGTGGGATCTCGAGATCCATAATGGCTCCCACATATTCAACGATAACTTAGTGATCGATTAAACCATTTACATACGATGCTGATTCCCTTTGTCACGCGATACTTTACTTGTACGAGGTTCGATCATCGGTATCTCCATACCTTGTTCAACCTCGTTACCGACAAGTACTCTTTACTCGTACCATGGTATGTCATCTCTTGTGATCTTAATCACATGCTTGCAAGCTAATCAGACGACGTTCCACCGAGAGGGCCCAGAGTGTATCTCTCCGTCATCAGGATGGAAAAATCCCACTGTTGATCCATATGCCTCAACTCACACTTTCCGAATACTTAATCCCATCTTTATAACGACCCATTTACACAATGGCGTTTGATGTAATCAAAGTACCCTTCTGATGTAAGTTATTTACATGATCTCATTGTCGAAGGACTTAGGCAACTATGTATCGAATGCTTATAGCAAATTGAACTTAATGACTTGATCTTATGCTAGACTTATTTGGGTGTGTGTCCATTATATCATTCAACTAATGACATAACCTTGTTATTAATAACGTCCAATGTTCATGATCACGAAACCATGATCATCCATTAATCAACAAGCTAGTTATACAAGAGGCTTACTAGGGACTTCTTGTTGTGTACATAACACACATGTATCAATGTTTCGGCTAATACAATTATAGCATGGTATGCAAACATTTATCATAAACACAAAGATATTATAATAACCACTTTATTATTGCCTCTTGGGCATATCTCCAACAGTCTCCCACTTGCACTAGAGTCAATAATCTACATTACATTGTAACATACCTAACACCCATGGCATTCTGGTGTTGGTCATGCTTTGCCCTAGGGAAAGCTTTAGTCAACGGATCTGCCACATTCAGATCTGTGCGCACTTTGCAAATCTCTACTTCACCATCTTCGATATACTCGCGAATCGAATGAAAACGCAGCTTGATATGCTTCAACTTCTTGTGTGACCTTGGTTCCTTTGCATTGGCGATGGCACATGTGTTGTCACAATAGATGACTAACGGGTCCAATGCACTAGGAACCACACCATGCTCAACAATGAACCTCTTCATCCATACCGCTTTCGATGAAGCCTCCGAAGCCGCTATGTATTCAGATTAAGTTGAAGACTTCGCCACCGTGCACTGCTTGGAACTCATCTAGTTGTATTCAAATGATTTCTTTAATTACTTATTAGTTTTTACTTAATTTAAAGGGATTTCTATTTTCGTGCCCCTGGTTCCTTAGTTGTGCTCAGTTTTCCCCAGCCTCTTAACTTTTCCTCAGTTTTCTCCTCCCTCTAGTTTGAAACCCCTCGGACGGGAGGGTTGCCGTTAGGTCAGAGGCCTTACCGTTACCGTTAATCTGACGGGTGGGGCTGCACAGAGGTGGGGCTGCACAGAGGGCAGTTCCTCTCTGACCGTCTCGTGCTGACGGGTAGCCATCCATTTGTCGCTGACGCGTGGGCCGTTTTATTTCCTGATTGTATACGCGGTGTTGCCAATGACAAATGGGGCCGCTCTATAGGGCTGCCGCAGCCAATGACCAGTGGGGTCGTCTATTTTTCAAGAAAATACATATATAACCGCTCTGTGTGGCTGCCGCAGCCAATGATCAGTGGGGTCGTCTATTTTTCAGGAAAAGACATATATTACCGCTCTGTGGGGCTGCCGCAGCCAATGACCAGTGGGGTCTTCTATTTATTTAGAGAAAATCATATATTCCCGCTCTGTGGGGCCTCCGCAGCCAATGACCGCCGGGGTCGTCTATTTATTTAGAGAATATCATATAGAGCCGCTCTGGGGCCGCCTCAGCCAATGGCAGTGACTATTTTCGCAGCTTAATCTAAAGTGACTCTTATACTAAACAGGGTGCTTCCCGACAGTGACCTAGCAGTGGCGGCGAGGATAGCTGCTTCGACCATGCCGATATCGGCATCGTTTGGAGGCTGTGGTGCTCGAATCATGGTGGAAATTGCGATATAATTTTTTAAATGCATAATATATAGGAAAATAGCTAGATCTCTAAATCGATGCATATGAAGCTACATATATATTCTTGGTCATAATCCCCTTATCTAAAGGGGATGGATGCATGGCTTCACGCCGTCGTCGCTTTCATCGTCAGTATCTTCGTCGTCCGAGTAGTAGTACTTCCTGCACATTGTTCGTCGAACACCTTCACTGTGAGCATATCATCGCCTTCATATTTGAAGTGTACGAAGCAGCCGAAATCCACACCGTGCGCGATGGCGAAATTCTCCCAGCCCTTGTCGAGGTACATCCGGCCTTGACCGTCAAATAGGACCTCCACGGTCCAGAGACGAGGACCACAGTCAGCTGCTCGCAGATACACCTTAGCTGGCTCCTGGCCGTCAAGATAGTCCGCAAACTTTTTTGGGAGTGCCTGCAAAGAGATCGAGCGCCGATCCGTTTGAAATTAGGTTTTTTAGAACATGCCCATAATTAATCACATGCATCATACATGTGGGAACGCGGACGTACCTTCTTGACCAAAGGGTCTTCATAGACGACGATGAAGAACTCCTCTATGATCAATGGCAGTGTTGACGGTGGTGGTGGCAATGATGATGATCCACCACCCCGGCCACCCCTTCCCCTTCCCCTTCCGGTCCGCGTCCGAGACGTGGAAGCCATGGCAATGGATCAAGTGTATGTGAACGAAGAAGAGAGAAGCAGAACCTATTGACACAAGGGATGGCCGTTGTGGGTGTTTATAAGGGAGAGATGACCGTTGTAGGGGTTTACACAATAAATTAAGGAGGAGGTGACCGTTGTGGGGGTTTACACAATAAATTAAGGAGGACATGATCGTTGTGGGGGTAGTCATCTAGGTTTTGTGTTTAGTCAAACTTCCCTTTAAACTTTGACCACATATATAGGAAAAGTAGTAGCATTTATGACACTAATTTAGTATCCCGAGATTCGTTTTGAAATGTAGTTTCAAATTATACCAAAATCTCATCATATATTTGACTTAGTACAAAAGCTAAAAGTACACTTATTTGTGGACGGAGGGAGTATATCTCAACAAAAAAGTAATTCGGACTATCTTGACGGAAATGGAACATCGTGATATAGTTTATCATCTTACCGTGAAAAGTAATGCCTAAAAGAAATGGTAATTCATGATAGTTTATCATTTTACCGTAATGGCTACAAGAAATCGGTGATTGTTCATCATTTTTTGCGTGGAAAGTAATGGCTACAAGAAATTGGTGATGGTGTATCATTTTTTGCGTGGAAAGTAATGGCTACAACAAATGGGTGATGGTGTATCATTTTTTGCGTGAAAAGTAATGGCTACAACAAATGGGTGATGGTGTATCATTTTTTGCGTGAAAAGTACAAATCGGTGACGGTTTATCATTTTTTGCGTGAAAAATAATACCTAAAAGAGTTTATAATTTAGCTCGTGAAAAATAATACAGAAAACCAAACTTTAGCGTACTGGGTAACCGCACTTTAGCATACATAGAGGGTGGAAGCTAACCGCCGACAGAGAGAGAGAGAGAGAGAGGGTGGTGGCCCCAACCAGAGAGAGATAGGGGTTATCCTGCCCGTTAAATCATACGATCAACGGTCGGCGGGCACGATCCGCGTGACATGGGCTAGACCAATTAGGGCAATGTTGGGCGTCTGTGAGAATTTGTGAAGGGAGAGGGCAAAACTGAGTAGTATCAAGAAACCAAGGGCAAGTGAGTAGTAAAGAGACTAAGGGATTCAAATATGAGATTTAAAAAATGAAAAATGTGTGTTTTGTACAATGAAACCCATCTTGGCCTACCTCAAACTATTTGCAATACAAATATACATGAGTGTGAAAATTATGGCCTCATTCAGACAAAGTATGCTTTGGGGAAAGCTGTTTTGGGTAGGGCTTATTGTGGAAAACCATGCACCTTCATAGCTACTAGGTGATTTGAGAAGTGGCAGTTTGTGGTAAAACTTGATTTATCTATGATTTGAGAAGTGGCAACTTGTGGTAAAGACTCCATGAGTAAGTGCCACTCTTTTTCGGAATGTTTTGCACATTAAATAACTCATTTAACTGGTTAATCCCATTTATTGACTCTCTGTTGACCAGCCACTTGAGGGTAAAACTGAGTATATTGCACTAGCTAGTATTAGCACCCAAGGGGAAAACTGAGCACAAAAAAAATGCTAGTATATGACTCGAGGGTATACATGAGTATATCTAAATTTCCAAGGTTAGACTCGAGGATGCGTGTTGCGGTGCAGAAGTGGAAGACGTGCCATTATTGATGCGTGTCGCGGTGCAAACGTGCACTAGTGGACGCGTAGGACGCGGGTCGCATTTAGGACGCGTAAGCCCCTCTCTCCCTCCCTCTGCACACAGTACGTCTCATTCTCGCTCACGCACGAAACCACGCCTCTCACGTCCCATCAACTTCTCCAAATCGAAGGAAAAACCCCAACCGCCGTACGAGCCATGCCGGTGATGGAGAAGAAGAATGCGCCGGCGGCCATCGCCCCCGAGCCCGTCGCCTCCGAGCCCGTCGCATCCGAGCCCGTCGCTGCCGAGCCCGTCGCTGCTGAGCCCGTCGCATCCGAGCCCGTCGCATCCGAGCCCGTCACTACCGAGCCCGTCGCCTCCTAGCCCGTCGCCTCCGAGCCCGTCGCCACCGAGCCCGTCGCCTCCAAGACCATCGCCTCCAAGCCCGTCACCGCCGAGCCCGACGCCTCAGAGCCCGTCGCCGCCGAGCCCGTCGCCTCCGAGGGCGGCGCATCCAAGCACGGCGCCTCCGTGAGCTGGGCCTCTCTCATGGGTGACGGACCACTTCACAAGATCGGCGAATGCTTACTGGCGAATGAGGAGTACGTGGACGCCTACTCTGCTATGAGGCAAGTCTGTAGAAATTGGCGCTCAGGTTTACCTGAGCCCGACGTGCACCTGCACGAATGGATCATGGTAGACCACGCCCTTCCATGCGCCGCTGAGTTCACCTTCCTCCAACTCGGCACATCCCGCTACGTCACCATAGATCTATCGGAAGTTCGTGCAAGGTTCAAATTCCTCCAAATTCCTCCATATCTATAGGGTTAATCTATTCTTATTTTCAATCTTAGTGTTGAATGTTATCGTCATCAATATATTTTAGATACTACTTCGTTGGCTTTTGCCGTGATGTCATCGTGCTTGCCCAGAAAAACCGTCCGCACAAGATACAACTTCTGAACCCACTCACAAAGGCATCGAACACTATGTTTGAGGCGCAGATGCCATCTATTTTTCTGAATTCAGTCGCTGTAATCAAATCCCCGACTATGGTCTTCGTTTGCTCACATTACCCGAACGAAATTAGTTGGGTCGATGAGAGCACTCCAACTAAGGATATATATGAAGATTGGGGAGATGGTAGTTTTTCGATGGAGAACCATGGTTTGCGTTGCATTACCCCGTTCAATGGTGAACTGTATGCAATAGCTGTGGATAATTTTGAGTCCGGAAGAATAGTGTGCACCAATGTACAGTTGCAGCAGCGCGCGAGCACTGTCAAGATGGAGACACTAATTTCATTTCCTCAACTTGGAAATGACAAGTTCTATCTTGTGAAGTCGGATGGTGATCTGCTGCTTGTGTTGTTGGACAACATGCTTTTGGAGGACCAACCATTGGTGTACCGTGTGGACACTCAGAGCCGCTCTCTCCATCCGGTCAGTAACATTGGCAGTCATGCCTTCTTCGTGCATTATATCCGGTGTATCTCCAGCGACACCAGAGTGCACCCGACACTTCTACATGGCTGCATCTACTACGCCGATGTGGGTTATATCAGAGAGTACATTCATGATACAAAGGCCTGGGATGAGTGGCCACGATATGTGGATAGAATGGGAAACTACGGTCTGAGAAATGAACACAGGCCATACCGTCTGGAGGATGTATTGGCCGCACACTGCAGACGGAAGGAGTTCAATGAATATTTCCTTGGGATAATGCACGAATGGGGCGACGAAGAAATATATGAGAAATGAGGAATCTTCTAGCTGGCCATACATTGCGTGCGTCTTGTATTTTTTTCATCTTAGTTTTTCGTGAACATTAACAATGTTATTGGCTGCTTTTGGCTGCTGTATGCAGTTTATGTATTATACTTAGTTTTCTGATTATGCTGTTGTGAATTTATCATATACTAGCTTCTAGATTTGCTGCCATATTGGGCAAAAAACGAGGGTCAAAAGGCAGAAATAGAAGCTTCTCTAGATTTGATACTAATTTGGTGAAAAAGACAGAGAGAGAAAGAGGGGAAAAGGTGCTCTTAAAAGGGAAAATGCCAATTTGGGCCGAGAGAGACAAAACTCAGCTCCTACTCACGTGCAACCGAACGCTATCTCGTCCTATCCCATGCGGTCCCTTTCTACCAGCTCCACGCGACGAGGGCCCACACGACGCGGCCCCACACGTCAGCACGGAATGGTCAACTTAACGGGAATCCTGCCGTCTGAGCAGCTTCTGCGGGTTTCAAACAAGGACTTGGGGAAAACTGACGAAAAACTAAGGAGTTGGGGAAAACTGAGCACAACTAAGGAACCGAGGGCATGAAAATAGAAATCCCTAATTTAAAATGGTTTCCTAACTATTGAATTTTAATTGAATTTAGGATAAAAGAAAAGACTTAAATAGTAAGTTTTAAACAATTAAATTTTTATTTAAAATAAAATTTTCATATTATATTTTTATTGGATAGACTTTATTTTTTATCAACATTTTGATATCTCATTTGTATTTTTCTGAGCTAAGATGAATTTTATATTTATCTGCAAAGTTTTAGTAATTATGGAATTTTAATTAAAACAAAATATTACTAAACCTACTCGGACTAGTGCTACCCATATAGGCTGACTGGTGGGCCAGTGGCCACGTTGGCTGCCACGTGAGCGTGGACTGGTCAAGGTTGAGGACGTGGCGAAGGAGGTCTATGCCGGCGGGATGTCGGCGACAACGCCGCCGTTCCCGGGCTCGCGCGGATGGACTACAGTTACCACTCGAACCATCACACCGTGAAGAGTCTAACGGTACCAGTGCCGCCTCCTGATGGTCGACGGAGCAATCTCAACGGCGAGGCCGAGCGGTGGCGCTCGCAGACGGTTGGTGCGGCGAGGCTACGAGACGGTATCGAGCTAGGCGAGCGTGCTACGAGGCTCAGGAGCTCACCAGGGCTATGCCGGGCTTGACGGCGAGGTCGGAGCTGGCCTGAGTCGCCGGAATCGATGGCTCCGGCCATCGGAGAGGATGAGCCCGGTGGGGACTCTACAGGACGCTCCGGCTCAATTCCTTATGTGGGCTGAGCAAGAAGAGCATGGCGGTGACGATGGCGTCCACGGCGAGGCCTAGGGCTTCCCCAATCGACGTCGAGAGGTGGTGGTCCGGCTCAGCTAGGGTTCCAGCATGGGGAGGAATTGGAGCAGAGAGGGAAGAAATCGGAGCTAGGGTTCGTCCAGGGACCTTTATACGGCGTAGGAGCACACCTCGTCACACCGCCGAGCGAGGAGAAGTCGCCAGCGACGAGGAGAAGAGGAGCACACCGACATGCTGTCCTCCATGCGCACGAAGGGGATGAGGACGACCTCCTCCCAAATATTTTGGACGAAGGGGTAAGTTGGGCTAGGCTGGGCTACTCTACAGGCTGTTGCTGGGCTGCGTTGATGGGCTGCTCGGTGGGCTGCACGGCCAGGTGAGTCTGGTAAGCCCTTTTCTATTTCTCTTTTATTTCTGCTTTGCAATTTCTATTTTCAATTTCATATTTGAATTCTAATTTGAATTTCAATTTTGTTTGCAGATGTTTCTATCTATTTTAATTGGGACTTAATAACAATGATCACTGCATTGTTTTGTGGTTCAGAACAATTATTAAATATATGTGAGCTTTATTGCAATTTCAATTAGGCATGATTTTATGTATTCATTTTTTATTTCCCTTTTCTTGTGGAATCAAATCTGTTTTGAATTATTAGAGTTGATAATTTCAACTCAAAGTATTCCATAGGTTGTTATTAGGACTTGGTTTCTTATTTGAGAAGTTGATTACTTACATATGATTTTATGTGAGCACCAATTTATTAGGGTATTGTAAGTTCTATTATAACCCCTTTTTAAGGTTAACACTATCATTATCTTTGAAATTATCTAAGGTAGGTATTGTTTTCATCATGGTTTGGTCTTGGTTACAAGGATGAGTGGTTGATCACCACACATGGGTTTTAACTATAGGATTTAGCACTAGGTTCATCTTATGTTCCATAATTAAACATAAGTTTTAATTAGAGGGCAATTCTAGGATTCTATTCATATTTACCTATTGACACATGAGTTGAAACTCAAATGTGGCCTAGGTTTTAATTGTGATCACCCAAGTGATGCACAAACTAAGGTTGAGATATAGGCCTAGGTTATAGATATGGATTGATACCATACTGAATTAGCTAGGTTTAGTCTCCCCCACTATTGAGAGGATATTTATCTCAAAATATTGTTAAGGTTCTCACAAAGCTTGGCTAGGCAAGGTCTTGACATTCTTCATGTGTTTCACTACTTAAGATGTGGAGAATAATCTAGAGTTGCTCACTTAGTAGTCTCCCTATGATTTCATGTGATTGATGATATATGCTTATTATAATAGGTTTAACTTATGGCTTACTCTCCTATTTATCCAAAGCATGATCATGGCATTATCATGATCCACTTATTCTTAATAGCTCATTTCTTAAAATTCTTAGGGTTTATGATCATTACCCAATGGTGATGATCATGCATGGTATGGGCTTCCCTAAGTATCACTAGAAGTATTTGGCTAGGGTTATTGTTGATCGCCAAAACCCACCGGCGGGCAGCGGCCTGTCAACACGGTAGAGCCGGGAAGAGCCTAGAGCTGCGGCTGGCTGAGACCCCTCCGAGCGACGGCCCGCAATGCTCTTCTGGTCACACGCGGCGATGCGAAGTGCAAGGGCGTGCCACCTGACCTATACCTGGTCAGGAAGGTGATGGGGATGCCTCGCTTAATTCCTGCATGGCATACACGTAAACATTAAATACGAGCCTCGATCGGCTCTCAGGTTATCCTGTGAATCGGCTCAAAGAGCCGATCCACCCATGATTCGTACGGGGTGCACGAATACTTGGTGATCCTGCTTGATCAAGATAAAGCTAATGAGATCTACGACGATTTAGGGTTTTCACCGCATAATCGGATCATCCTACTCCAGGTTGGGCCTCGCGGCCACGCACGGTGCTCATAAGCCGATCCTAAACAAGGCCAAAGAACCAACAATGATGTTGATCCGCGGAACATCCTGTTTAGGACTTGCGAACGCCACCCTACGTGCCACTGGATCCTCCCCCCCTTTGTAAGGCCTAACTATTGCAGATATTAAACTAATCCTTGCATAACAAGGAGCAATCGTAACGGATCAGATCTACTAGATAAAGAACAAGCAGGGTGCCGCCCCCACGCCTGAGATAGGCGTGAGGGCGGCTAGACATGCAAGGGTTGCACTACGTAAGCATGTTATACGAAGAACTATGCTAACCCTAACACATCTATGATAACTACGTTGCCCGCCATCAACGACGCTTCAGTACGGGCAACGCATGAACAACGTGGAGCTTGTGCTGCCTAGATCGCAAGATGCGATCTAGGCAGCATGTCGCTTACCTGATTGAAACCCTCGAGACGAAGGAGTTGGCGATGCGCCGAGATTGGTTTGTTTTTGGGGTGAACGTTGTGTTGTTGTTTATTCCATAAACCCTAGATACATATTTATAGTCCAGCGGACTTTCTAACGTGGGAATATCCCACCGTGTGCGATACAAACTCTAAATCTTGATCTAAGATATAACCTACTACAATTAAAGATACACGGGCAAACTAGCCCAAATTCTCCGTGCAAGGCCGCTTCAGAGATCTTCCACGTGTAGTCCTCTAAGCCCATCTCTCTTACGGCCCACCTCTGGATTTGTCCAAAATCTGGTGATAACACATGCCCCCCTGGTTTTGGAAATAATTTTTCCAAAATCATTAAGCGTTCCTCCGTCGGGTCATGTCGTGGCAGAGCAGAGCTGTTGCAGTATCCGTTATCATTATGCCCTGTCTTTTCAGCTTCTCTGCAAAATTCGATAGCTCGCGTCATCTCCTTGGAAACCGTAATGACAGAAATTTCCACCAGGCTCCTCATTATTTAACTGTGCCGATCGATTAGCTTTCTTCATCCCCTTCCTCTGTTCCAGCCATCGGCACCCAAAAACCCTCTTCTCCCTCAGCAATGTCTTCCTCTTCCTCCTCCTTCTCAAACCTCTTCCCCCCATTCTCGCCGAAGAAGAACGAGGACAAACCTTCTTCCGAAGTGGACCCCCTCCCCTCCGATGAGGAGAAGAAAGAAGGAGAAGTAGCGAAGGCCAAGACCTTCCCTCCGCCAAGCTCCCGCTGAAGAAGCGCTCCCGCATGTGGGCGGACAGCGAGGATGAAGATGACGACGAAGAAGAAGAAGAGGAGGAGGAAGATGAATCTTCCTCTTCCGCCGGGTACCCGCCAACCAAGCGCTTCCGCTCCTGGGCGGACAGCGAGGACGATGATGATGACGAGGAGGAAGAGGCTCCGGCCATGGGCTGGGGTAGCAGCGACGAGGAGCTCCCCGGGAGCAGCGCCGACGACATCGACGGCGGTGACGACGAGGACAGCGACGACTAGTAGAATAGGACTAGTAGTAGCAGTGCGCTAGGCACTAGATCCCTCTTTTGAGAGCCATCGGCTCTTTCTTGTAAAGCCGCTCCTCTGAATTAATGAAATTGTTCTTTTGATTCATCCTTCAATTGCCCCAATTTCATTCCTTCCGCCTGTCATATCAAGACCGATAGCAATGTATCGATTTTTTCTTCTTTTGGACGCCCATGAAGCTGGATTCTCATGTCGATTAGCTCGTAGGCCGAGAACTTCTCAATTTCAGGCTGCGATTTGGTATCTGACCATATTTTCTTCGCAATCCCTTAGCCGATGACCACTCATCGGCTATTTTGAGAATCCAATCCCTTTGCAGCGACAGACAGTCCAAAATCTGTAAAAGCCGACGGCCTCCCTTCCCGATTCCTCTCCATAGCTTCGCAATCTTCTTTCGCGACCGTAATCGTCTTCCAGAGAGGATCACGACGCAGGATCAACCGATGCAACTCCAATTGGTTTCTAAAGAACCAAATCTTCATGTAGTCCGTTGCCCCCCGAGTCTTCATCAAGGCGAGGACAATCGTGAGCCAACCACATGTGTCACCATCAGCCTCCGAATCGTAACGCAGAATCAGCCGATTCCATCAAAATCGGCTCTCTGAAGAACTTCCAGGGCGAGCTGCCCCCCGAGCTTTCATCAAGGCAAGAATACCGGCGAGGATGCATAAGTCGTTGATCAGCTTTCTTTCTACTGAACATCGACGTTGATGTAAACCCTTGAGCACAGAGCCGTGAGGTCTTGGTCCGTGCAATCGTACTAAAGTCGATGGCTGCGCATCGGCTTTGCTTCTGAAATTTTTTTATTTGGCCGATTTTTCCTTAACCGGCCCCCAATGTTCCACCGCACGCATGTCTCGCACATGTTTATCTCTGCATATGTTCATCTGACTATATGCCCCCCGAGCCGAATCTGCTGAATGACTGCAGATATCGGCTTTCTTGGTTAGTCAGGGCACTGTACTTGCACGTCGGCTTCGCAAAGACTTATGCTGACTTTCATCTGCCGACGTGGCCACTGCCCAGTAGATCGTTGCTGACCACAAACAGAATATGTGCAGAAGATAATTTTGGCCGATTGCTGGAATCGGCCTCCACCTTGCTCGTTCGATGAAGGTTTTGTAATGTCCCTCCATAAACTTTTTGGGGCCGATCACAAGGATCAGCCTCGCACGGTTTGCTCATTGGTTTAATCTTGCTACTCGGTTAGGCTGGATAAAACCAACCCAACCTCTGACTTGACGCGCCTGCTGTCGTCCACCTTAAGTGCATCGTATAATCGTGGAACACTAAGCTCCGTCGGCAAGACAAGCACCATGTTTGTGCCAGCCGATGTTTCATCATCGGCTTTCTTTTGCTTGGGACGCCACTCCATTCTTCGTGGACGACCCTCTTCATCCAGGGCTCGCTGAACCTTTGCGGCCAGATCAGGCCGTGCCTTCCTTAGCGTATGCAGGTATAACCTTTCGGCTTCCTCCAGGCCGCGCAACCGCTGAACCCTGCGTTTTTGTGAACGGCTGAGTCCGTCAGGGCACCACCTTGGACGGTGGCACCTGTCTTCTTCTTCTTCTAGTCCTTCGTCTTCGGAATCCTCAAGATCTGCCCAACGAAGTGACTCAAGACGTTTGCTTGGTGGTGGGAGAGGCCCTAAGCGCTCAAACACGGACACGTTGGCTGCCTCCTTCTTCTTCTTGTTGCATTAAGGCAATTGCCGATTGTGGGCAATCGGCTCATTCCTGAATCCCAGCAGTGTCTGAAGAAAGGGTAGTCCCAAGACCGGCGTTGTCATCTTGCTCCCTTGATGTGTCCGTGGCACGGCGCTCGTGCTCCTCCTCATCGCGATCCTCGCCGACGATGTCTTCTCGCTTCTCTAGCCGCACGATCTCCTTCATCATCATAGTTGGACCGTCGGCGTTGGTCATACCTGTCTCACATATTTGTTGAGGAGGTGATCAGTAGAGAGGTCGTTGATATCTTATGTTCTTCACTTCTCCCTCCGTAACGTAGCGCTTGCCATCATGATGGAGCCGATCGCGTGGAGCGGCCTCCTCTCGTATCCTTGCTATGAGAGCAGCTGCCCTCATCTCCATCTTTGCCGTAGAGTGGTTCCCGTGTCCTACCATGTTGATGCCGAACGTGGGACCTGGCTGGCAACTCTCGTGGTAGATGACTTCTACCATGTTAACGGCGGGAAGGGCTGGGTGTCTACCTTCATGGCGTACTCGGTTGAAAATTAAACGCCCCTTCTCTATCGCCGCTTGGATGTGCCGACGCCACACCTGCGGTCGTTGGTGGCATGGGAAAGCGAGTTGTGGAACTTGCGGTATGGCTTTCCGTTTAGCTCTTGCGCCGTAGGGAACTTGAGACCTTCGTGAATCGTCAACTGTTTCTCCTTGAGCAGGAGGTCGAAGATTTGTTCAGTCTTGGTCACGTCAAAATCAAATCCCCGGGCGGCCCCCGGTGGCTTTACCCATTTGCAGGACACAGGGTTCCTCCCGAGTCCATTCAGCCATCGCTACTTCTTGGTCTCCCCGCAGCACTTCACCTTCCTCTCGTATCGACCATGACTATCGCACGCTTGAACTTGTCTTGGTACAGTCCTGGGTGGCGCTGTTCATATGCTGATAGTTTCTCGAACCATGTGCGCCAACAGGGATAATCTGCTTGGGAGGCCATGTCCTTGAGCTGTGTTGCAAGGCCAGCTACCGCCAACTCGATCGCTTCCTTTTCAGCTTATACGAACCGAATAACATCGGTTCCTAAGATTCCTGAAGCGCTGGATGTACTCTGTCACCGTTTCTCCGCGCTTCTGACGTAGTTGTGCTAGATCGGCAATGCTAGACTCGGAAGCTTCTGAATGATATTGCATATGGAACTGTTCTTCCAATTGCTTCCAAGACTGGATGGAGTTTGCTGGCAAAGAGGTATACCATCCAAAAGCCGATCCCGTGAGGGACTGTGAAAAGAGCCTCACACGTAGCTGATCCGACACCGAAGCCGGTCCTAGTTGCGCCAAATATCGGCCGATGTGCTCGATGGAGCTGGAGCCATCTGATCCACCGAATTTGGAGAAGTCGTGGAGCCGATATTTAGGTGGCAGCGGGATCATCTCGTACTCGTCGGGGTACGGCTTAGAATAGCCGATTGCCCTCCTTTTCGGCATAATGCCGAACTGGTCTCTCGCATGGTACTGATCTGATCCGCCGTCGGGCTGCAGGAGATGCACTCGAAGATTCGCCGGTGGCGTACTTAGCCAGCCATGTTTGCTTTTCCAGCTCGAGCCAACTGCAGGAGCTGGGCTTTGGAGTTTCGTCGGGTGGCGTACTTAGTTAGCCACGTCGCTTCTCAAGCTCTGTCGCCGACGTTCCTCCTGTTTGTCTTTGGAGTCCCCGACGTTGTGGCCTGGTTTGAGAGTGGCCAGTTGCCACAATCTGGCACATACGTGCACGCGTATCCTTGAGGGATCTCCTTGGGCGCCTAAGCCAAGAACTGGTAGTCACTAGGGTCACCACCGATCTTGTAGACGACGAATGCCGGTGTAGCCGACACTTCAGGTGGTGCTGCCAACGCATATGGCAGCGGTGGCCCGGGCTGGAGTGGCACCTCTCGTTGATGCGTCCCGAGCGCTGGGCCTGACGGCGAGTACCGGTGGCTCATGATCTCCTGGATCACGCGCAGCAAGACGCTCCAACACGTTGACCAAGTTTTCGCAGTGGCGGTGTAGCGAGTGAGCCACCAAGTAGTTGATCTCCTGCCGTAGGCCCCGGTGCGTTCCTCCGACGGGCGCAGAGATCTATCCCATCGAGTGCACCTTGCGGTGAGAATCCCTTCCATCCGATGCCATGGGAACGGGTTCTTCGAAAGAGCCGATGAGGTCGGCTTCGAGGGTGACCTTGATCTCGTCATATCTCTTCTTGAGCTCGTCGAGCAGCTCCTCGTAGGTGATCAAGGCGTGCCGTCCGCCGCCATCTCGGATGTAGATGGCGATGTGGTTGATGTAGATGATAGTCCCACCGGCGTGCTGCGTAATGTGTTGATCGCCAAAACCCACCGGCGGCAGCGGCTCGTCAACACGGTAGAGCCGGAAGAGCCTAGAGCTGCGGCTGGCCGAGACCCCTCCGAGCGACGGCCCGCAATGCTCTTCTCGGTCACACGCGGCGATGCGAAGTGCAGGCGTGCCACCTGACCTATACCTGGTCAGGACTGTGAAGGGGAGGCCTCGCTTAAATCCTGCATGGCAGACACGTAAACATTAACTCCGAGCCTCGATCGGCTCTCCGGATATCCTGTGAATCGGCTCAAAGAGCCGATCCACCCATGATTCGTACGGGGTGCACGAATACTTGGTGATCCTGCTTGATCAAGATAAAGCTAATGAGATCTACGACGATTTAGGGTTTTCACCGCATAATCGGATCATCCTACTCCAGGTTGGGCCTCGCGGCCACGCACGGTGCTCATAAGCCGATCCTAAACAAGGCCAAAGAACCAACAATGATGTTGATCCGCGGAACATCCTGTTTAGGACTTGCGAACGCCACCCTACGTGCCACTGGATCCTCCCCCCCTTTGTAAGGCCTAACTATTGCAGATATTAAACTAATCCTTGCATAACAAGGAGCAATCGTAACGGATCAGATCTACTAGATAAAGAACAAGCAGGGTGCCGCCCCCACGCCTGAGATAGGCGTGAGGGCGGCTAGACATGCAAGGGTTGCACTACGTAAGCATGTTATACGAAGAACTATGCTAACCCTAACACATCTATGATAACTACGTTGCCCGCCATCAAAGACGCTTCAGTACGGGCAACGCATGAACAACGTGGAGCTTGTGCTGCCTAGATCGCAAGATGCGATCTAGGCAGCATGTCGCTTACCTGATTGAAACCCTCGAGACGAAGGAGTTGGCGATGCGCCGAGATTGGTTTGTTTTTGGGGTGAACGTTGTGTTGTTGTTTATTCCATAAACCCTAGATACATATTTATAGTCCAAATGGACTTTCTAACGTGGGAATATCCCACCGTGTGCGATACAAACTCTAAATCTTGATCTAAGATATAACCTACTACAATTAAAGATACACGGGCAAACTAGCCCAAATTCTCCGTGCAAGGCCGCTTCAGAGATCTTCCACGTGTAGTCCTCTAAGCCCATCTCTCTTACGGCCCACCTCTGGATTTGTCCAAAATCTGGTGATAACAGTTATACCAATTACCTCTCTCACTCCACAAGGACTTGGGCTATAATATAGGGGTCTACTCAAGGAATGATGATGTGATTATCTAAATATGTGGTCTGCCTAAGAATTCTACCTGGCTATCTTCTGTAGCTTGTTCCTCAGGAAATCTGATAAACCTGCATCTTGTGGTATGCCTCCACCTCCTAGCTGCTTCATCTTGATTCTATCTAAAGCATGGAGTGGCTTCATCCTTTGGTAAGATTGTACCATGATGCTAGATGCATGATCAAATGGCTAAGGTAGGGGTTCCTTTTATAGGCTTGGGCATGCTCTAGTATCATGACACACAGGTGGGTGACTCTTGTTTTGTTTTGATGAGTAAGGTGCTTTGTGTCATGCTCTCATCCATAACAATCCTTTAAGCATGAGGTGGCATAGCTTAGGATTCAAGCTATGTAGATATTTTCATCCTATGTGGCATGGGTATTATCCTCTCATGTGATTTGTTTTTGGATAGCCAAGTGGCTTTTGTTACTAAATATCCCGTGAATGATTTTATGCTTGTGGGTGAGTCACTATATCATATGTGATTGTATTTATATTATAATTGTTGGAGATATACCCAAGAGGCAATAGTAAAGTGGTTATTATAATATATCTTTGTGTTTATGATAAATGTTTGCATACCATGCTATAATTGAATTAATCGAAAAATTGATACATGTGTGTTATGTAAACAACAAGGAGTCCCTAGTAAGCCTCTTGTATAACTAGCTTGTTGATTAATAGATGATCATGGTTTCGTGATCATGAACATTGGATGTTATTAATAACAAGGTTATGTCATTGGATGAATTATATAATGGACACACACCCAAATGAGCGTAGCATAAGATCAAGTCATTAAGTTCAATTTGCTATAAGCTTTTGATACATAGTTACCTAGTCCTTCGACCATGAGATCATGTAAATCACTTACACCGGAAGGATGCTTTGATTACATCAAACGCCACTGCGTAAATGGGTGGTTATAAAGATGGGATTAAGTATTCGGAAAGTGTGAGTTGAGGCATATGGATCAAGAGTGGGATTGTCCATCCCGATGACGGATAGATATACTCTGGGCCCTCTCGGTGGAATGTCGTATGATTAGCTTGCAAGCATGTGACTAGGTCACAAGAGATGACTACGAGTAAAGAGTACTTGTCGGTAACGAGGTTGAACTAGGTATGGAGATACCGATGATCGAACCTCGGACAAGTAAAGTATCGCGTGACAAAGGGAATCGGTATCGTATGTAAATGGTTAAACCGATCACTAAGTTATTGTTGAATGTGTGGGAGCCATTATGGATCTCCAGATCCCGCTATTGGTTATTAGTCGGAGAGGAGTCTCGACCATGTCTGCATAGTTCACGAACCGTAGGGTGACACACTTAAGGATTGATGTCGTTTTAAGTAGATATGGAATATGGAATGGAGTTCGAATGTTGTTCGGAGTCTCGGATTGGATCCAGGACATCACGAGGAGTTCCGGAATGGTCCGGAGAATAAGATTCATATATAGGAAGTCACTTTCCAAGTTTGGAAATGATCCGGTGCATTTATGGAAGGCGCTAGAATGTTCTAGAACCATCCGGAAGAAATCACCATGGAAGGTGGAGTCCCAGATGGACTCCACCAACCCTAACAAGCCAACCAAGAGGGAAGGTGGAGTCCATGGTGGACTCCACCTCCTTGGCCGGCCAAGGAAGAAGGAAAGGGGGGAGTCCCACTCCCCCTAGGTTTCACCCTTTGGTAAGTTTTTGAGTTGGACTCTTATTCAAATCTTTGGGCTAACCCTTGGGGTTCCACCTATATAATGAGGGAGAGAGGGAGGGGGCCGGCCACCACACCAGCCGCACCACCCAAGGGCACCAAGTCCGGCGCCCAAGAGCACCCCCTCTCCCAAACCCTAGCCACCTCCCTCTTCCCGATTCTCCCGTAGTGCTTAGGCGAAGCCCTGCCAGAGATCTCCACCACCACTGACACCATGCCGTCGTGTTGTCGGGATTCTGAGGAGGATCTACTACATCCTCTGCCCGCTGGAACGGGGAGAAGGACGTCGTCATCAACACCAAACGTGTGACTGAGTACGGAGGTGCTACCCGACTGTGGCACCGTCAAGATCTTCTACGCGCTTTTGAAAGCGGCAAGTGATCGACTACATCAACAACGAGATCTAATCTCGTAGGCTTTGGAATCTTCGAGGGTTAGTCTCATGATCTTCTCGTTGCTACCATCTACTATATTGGATCTTGGCTTGTTATTCATTCTTGCGGTAGGAATTTTTTTGTTTTCTATGCTATGAATCCCATCAGTGGTATCAGAGCCGTGTCTATGCATAGATTGGTTGCACGAGTAGAACACAATGGTTTTGTGGGTGTTGATGCTTTTGTTGTTTTTAGTTAGTGTACTTTGCATCTTGCGGGATGGTGGGATGAAGCAGCCCGGGCTCACTTTACATGACCGTGTTCATGAGACTTGCTCCACGCTCGACATGCAACTTGTATTGCATAAGTGGCTTTGCGGGTGTCTTTCTCTCTCACCATAGTGAAGATTCAATCTACTCTTTCTATTGACAACACTAGTATCACCGTTGTGGTTCATGTTCATAGGTAGATTGGATCTCACTCGAAAACCCTAAACCACGTAAAATATGCAAACCAAATTAGAGGCGTCTAACTTGTTTTTTCAGGGTTTGGTGATGTGATATGGCCATGATTTATTGATGAATATGTATGAGAAGATCATTATTGTATTGTGGCAACCGGCAGGAGCCTTATGGTTGTCTTTATATTTCATGTTGAGGTATTATTTCAAAGTAGTTGTAATTGTTGCTACATGGGAGAACAACCATGAAGACAACGCCATTGACCTTGACGCTACGTCGACGATGATGGAGATCATGCCCGTTGATGATGGAGATCATGTCCGTGCTTTGGAGATGAAGATCAAAGGCGCAAATACTAAAGGGCCATATCATATCACATATGAATTGCATGTGATGTTAATCCTTTTATGCATCTTGTATTGCTTAGATCGCGACGGTAGCATTATAAGATGATCCCTCTCACTAAATATCAAGATAATAAAGTGTTCATCCTTAGTATGCACCATTGCTAAGACTTGTCGTTTCGAAGCATCACGTGATGATCGGGTGTGATAGATTCTACATGTGCATACAACAGGTGCAAGCCAGATTTGCACACGCGGATACTAAGGTTGCCTTGACGAGCCTAGCATGTACATACATGGTCTCGGAACACGGGATACCGAAAGGTAGAGCATGAGTCATATGAATGATATGATGAACATTTTGAGTGTTCGCCTTTGAAGCTACATCTTTTCTCGTGAAGATCGGACTTGGTGTAGTGGATTTGGTTCGTGTGATCACTAAGACAATGCGAGGGATGCTATTTTGAGTGGGAGTTCACCTAGTTAATTTAAGAATTAAAATTGAACTCAATTTATCATAAACTTAGTCCAAATTTGTTGCAAATATGTTGTAGATCATGGCGGCCCCCACCATCAATTTTAACCAGTTCCTAGAGAAAGAAAAGCTTAAAATCAATGGTAGCAACTTCATCGACTGGTTCCGTCATGTGAGAATTTTCCTCACTGGTGGAAATCTGCAGTATGTGCTCGAAGCTCCGCAAGGTCCCCCACCACCACCTGCAGTATCTGAGGATGTAAAGAATGTTTACGAGACTCGGGTAACTCGGTACTCCCAAGTTCAGTGTGCCATCCTGTGCAGCCTAGAGGCGGAGCTCCAAAAGCGTTTTGAGCACCACGACCCTTATGAGCTGGTCCATGAGCTAAAAGCTATCTTTGAAACTCATGCGGCCGTGGAAAGCTATGAGGCCTCGAAACACTTCTTTGATTGTATGATGGAAGAGGGTAGCTCCGTTAGTGAGCATGTGCTCGCTAAATTCCATATTTAAACCCTCTCAAAGAGATTGTCATCAATTACCAAAATGGGGGAGATTGTTAGAACATGTCCATTGCCCCATGTGTGGTTTTGGTAATTGATGACACTCCCTATGGACTAACGGTTGCTTTGAGATTATATCTTAGGTCAAGTCCATAGCCATGTGTTGGTCTCAAGGTTGGAAGATGGAGAAGACCGATGAAGATGGTGTCGAAGAGAGACGAAGACGGTGTTGAAGATGAAGAGAGAAGACGGCGTACAAGATGGATGAAGACGGTGGCGTGTATGTTGGCGGAAGACGGTGGCATGTACAAGGTTGAAGAGGATTAAGATGGAGCTTGCCGACTCGAGAGGAACGCGCAAGGACAAGGTTTGTGCTCGATAGGATAGTAGGTCGCATCATCGGAGAGAGCTCAAACCTTGCATGCATTGCATCGTGTTTCTTGGTTGTTCTTGGTTCTTGTCCATGAGATGGGTTAGAGCTTGTGTTCATTCTCAAGACAAGCTCTAGCTCATCGGAAACGGATTCCGGATGCATCGCATGTTGCATATTCCGTTGTTTCATGTCATTCCGAGTTTCCTAGCTCAAGATATCGCATTTTCCGTATCGTCATATTTGAAAAAGAAAAAAGGAAATTGCTTTTGTCCCGGGCGGTACTACCGCTGGCGGTACCGGCCCAAGTACCGCTTCAGCCTTCCAGGCTTACTGGACTCGAAGCGGTACCAGGGCGGTACCGGCCCGGTAGTACCGTAACCCATTTACGGTACCAGACCGGTACCGGGGCCAGTACTACCGGCCGGCCCGTTTTCTCTCTGTGCCGCCCAGTTTTCAGATCCAGATCTGCGTTATTGACACAAGCGCTAGTACCGCTCCTCAGAGCGGTACTACCAGTTTGGGGCATCTTTTCGTATGTTATTTGCTCAGTTTGTGCGCGAGCGGTAGTACCGCTTTGACGAGCGGTAGTACCGCTCGGGCGCGAATCTGACAGTTTTTCTGCCCCAACAACTATATTTCTGGGCCCCTATATATACCTCTCTTCCACCTCCGACCCAACCACTTCTTCCCCTCCATTCTCTCTCCTCCATTGTTGACCTTGAGTTGTTTCTTCCTCCTCTTGATCCCCCCACTATTTCTTGCATATTTTTGGGGGAAAGGAGAGAGGAGATCTAGATCTAGAGCTTCACCAATTGAATCCCTCTCCAAGTGAGGGGATCTTGCTAGATCTAGATCTTGGAGTTTCTTGGTGTTTCTCCACATATTTGTTCTTCCTCCCTTATTCCCCCAATAGCTTTTGTAGCTTTGTTGGAATTTGGGAGAGAATAACTTGGGCATCTTAGTGGTGTTCTTAGCCATTGCATTAGGTGCATCGGTTTGGGTTCTCTCCGGGATTTCGATCTCGTAGAGTGCGCGTTTGACCTCAGTGGTGTTCTTGCCTTAGTGGCCTTATCGTCTTTGTGGCGTGGTGGCCTTTGTGGCGTTGTTGCCTTTGTGGTGTTGTAGCCTTTGTGGCCTTAGTGGCCTTGTCGTCTTTGTGACGGGGTGGCCTTTGTGGCGTTGTTGCCTTTGTGGTGTTGTATCCTTTGTGGCCTTATAGCCTTAGTGGCCTCATCGTCTTTGTGGCGTGGTGGCCTTTGTGGCGTTGTGGCCTTTGTGGAGTGTGTTAGCCTTTGTGGTTTTGGAGCCGGTTGTGGCGCATTGGTGTCTTGGTGGCTTTGTTGCCGGTGTGGCGTGTTGTAGCCTCTTGTGACCTTATGCTTGAGAGCCTCCGTGTTGTGAAGTTGCCTTAAGCTTGATACTTGGGAGTTTGCCCAAGCTTGTACGGGTTCGGTGACCACCCTCAAGGGTCCCTTAGTGGATCGAGGCTTTTCTCCTTGGAGGAAAGGCTCGAGGAGAATACGGTGGCCTGATGTCTACGCACGCTTCTATTCTTGTAAGACAGTGTTGGGCCTCCAAGAGCAGATGTTTGTAGAACAGCAGCAAGTTTCCCTTAAGTGAATCACCCAAGGTTTATCAAACTCAGAGGTGGGCGTCGCAGAGGATGACCTCATCATCGTCTTCATCAAGAACGTCGTCCGTGACCTCCTCCACGAGCGCCAAGGACACCGAGGAGTAGTGCCCTCTACATCGACGAGGCCACTTCACCGAAAACGGCAGGGTTGAGGCGGTCGAAGTGTGGAGGACAACGTCGGTGGCTTCTCGCGGCTGAAGAAGGCGAAGGCGGAAGAGGTGTGGAAGTCCCCGCCGAAGTTTACTGGGCGAGCTAGCTCCAATTCGTAATGGCGGATGGCCTGGAGGAGTTCCAGGGGCAACGAGCGACCATGTTGGTGTCGTACAATGACGTCCTGCCAGCCACTGACGACTTCACGTTTGGGTGGTCACGCTACAAGGCGAAGAAGAAGGCGTCGATCCTCGTCGAGCTTGAGGACTCTCTGTCCTAGTGTGATAGCGGCCGGCCAGGGCTGCAGCAACCAGCCGCCGCCCACGGACGACAGCTCCGACGACGATGATAGCGACTACAACGCAACTAGTTATTTTTTCTCTTTTTATTTATATTTTTATATAGTTTGTATGAGTTGCGATGTGTTCGCACCATATATATGCTATGTTTTTCTCCCGCGCCCCCCGTACGACTCGTAAATCGGCCCTACCAGAGCCGGAGGCCGTATAGGAGGCACGGGTGAAGATGCTCTTATCGGCCTGACCTAATACTTAAACAACGTTAATACCTTATTAATTTTGATTTTTTTCCAAAAATGCGTATTATTTATTGAATTATATATTTTTAAGAAATAACACAGAAAAGATCCCAAACCCAAAGCCACTGTCATCATCAGAGGGGGGAATTTTACTTTTTGCCCTTCTTTACTTGGTACTTCTATAATTTGCCCTCCATTACTTTGCAATGTATCTTTGGCCCCTCATTACTTGCTACTTAAACTATTTGCCCTCTGACTGATTAGCCCCATTGAAAGGTCACCTTTGCCCATCAATCCCATATGAGTATTTGACCCTGGGATTCACGCGACTTGCACAGCCAACAACCGTTTTCTTCCATGGCGCGGACGCTCTGCCACACATCCCCCCAGCCGGCGAACTGCACCGGTCGCTATCCTCCCCTCCACTGCCCAGATCCTCCACCTTCTCGCCCTCCTCCGATGTGGCCTCGCTCCACTCCGCCCACCATCCATGGCTTCCCGTCCCGAGCGCCCAAATCAAGCAGTGTCGCTCGTGTCAGACCGGCGTTTCTTCCCCAAATGCTGATCCTTTCCCCTCTCTACTCCACTGCGACTCCCTACTCATCCTGACCACTTTCTTCTCTGTTCTATCGCGCGTAGCGGCGAACGAGCTCGCGAAGGTTGGGGAAGGCGACGCCACACGGGAGGGTGGTGGCGACGGTGTGCTCTTCGTGCTTGTTATGTGCTCTTCCTGCCATTCAATCTTAGCTGACAAGGAGCAGCTCGACTATGGCTGCAGGCTGCAGAGAGGGCCTGAGACAAGGCCCGACATTGGCGGCGCAGCCATGTGGATGAGAAATAAAACAAGGGGAATTTATGTTGGGGTATATTGGTCCAGGGTTCTTAGCCCGATCCTCAAAATAAAACAAAATAATTCAAAAAGGGCAAATTGTTAAAGTGCCAAGTAAAGAGGGGCAAAAAATCCATTGCAAAGTAATTAAGGGCAAATTATAGAAGTACCAAGTAAAGAGGGGCAAAAAAAAAAAAAATACCCCTCACCAGGGCGCTCTTGTTGCAAAAAAAAAAAAAAAAAAAAAAAAAAACAGTAACAGTAACAGGGCCCTCGCCTCCCGAGGAGCCGTCCCGAACTCCCAACTCCTCAGGCAGGAGTACCACTTCTCACACTCTCGCCCTGCTTCTAGCATTCCAGTACAGTTCCAAGTTTCCAAGCCAGCCAGCGCTCCAAACCTAGGTCTCCTGACTTACCTACCTACCGCCGGTGATCTTGATCTGGGAAAGGAAGCGTGTTGCCAAGACTGGTCGATTCCTCTTGTTGGTGAGGAACCCTGGTTTCCTGCATCGTCCTCTCTTTTCCCAAATTTCTTTTCTAAAAGTTAAAAATTGCTCTGTTTTCTCTTCACTGCGAGAAGCAATTTACCCAGGCATCTCTCCCTCCCCTGCAGATTTGTTTGCCGCGCTTGCTTTCCACTTTCTTCTTGGAAAGGACCGAGGGAACTAGCAGTCTGGACTCTGGAGCTGGAGTGACAAGGAAGATCTGCGAAACGAGGTTTGCTCCATGCATGTTTTCTCTCTGAAATGTACGAATTCGCCAGTAAATCTTGGAGTAGTCTTCAGTTATTTTAAGCATCAACACCCCTGAACTGAAGTTGGTAGTGACAAGGACAGTCTGAGAAAGAAGGGTTGCTCCATGCCTTCCAGATTTCTTCCTTTTAGACAGATCTCTCTGAGATTCATGAATTGATTAGTAAACCTGCCAGCAGTCTTCAGTCTTTTAGTAGCATCAACAGCTCAATCATCCCGACGCAGTCAACTTATTCTAGTAGTACGGTAAACACACATCTCCTGGCGTTGGTAGTGGTGCAACTTAAATAAATGATTTGTTTAGGCTAACCACATCCGTAGTCAAAGTACCTCTCTGGAACGCAGATCTGTATCCATGCTCTCCTAAACTGCTAGCAAAATATTCTCCACCAACCAGATACATCTTTGCTCGGAGATTTTCTGTACAAATTTGGTAGAAAATTCGGAATCCTAAGATTTATCACTCAAGTGTGAAATTCAGTAAATGAAACTCTATTTTTTGACGCAAAATTTGGAACTTTGTAAGTTGCAACAAAATACTTCAGTGTGTCTGTCAATCCTTTTCTTGTTAACCAGTTTGGGAACCATTTTTTCTTTTGAAACACAACCAGTAGGAAGTTGACTGCTCTCCATGTACACTGTAAATTGCACGGACGATCCAGAAATAAATCAGCTGCTAGAGTTTATGAAATCAAACTTCTTGGAATCGGAACACTGAATTATAAAGATGTTTGTAACTAGCCGTATGAAAATAGTGTCAGCACATTTGTCGCCAATAATACTTTGTATTGTTATGTTTACTTCAATTTATTAATATGAAGGATGCTAGGAGCTGAGTTAGAGAGCCTGTCAAGGTCTAAAGTATAATATACTTATGGAAATTTATTTTCTTAAATTTGATATGCTATCTTAGAGAGAGATAAGTTCCTGGTTGCCGACTTATTACAATTTTTCCTTTGCCCTTTTCTTAGAGAAAGCAGGCCAAGAACAGTCTGAAGCTTGAGTGAGAAGAACAGGCAGAGAAAGAAGGTTTGTCCAACTCTCCGAGATTTGTTCATTTTAGATAAATCTCTCTGGAACTTACGGATTGATTAGTAAACCTGCCAGCAGTCTTCAGTTTTTAAAACCATCAACAGTTCAATCATCCCAACACGGTCAACTTATAGTGGTGTGGTAAACATAGATGTCCTAAAGATGGCAGCAGTAAAATGATTTGTTTCCGCTACTTATAGTAGTACGGTTTAGCCTAAACAAATCATATTCAAATTGACCGTAGTATGTTGTAACCTAAACAAATCATATTTAAATTGACCGTACTTCTATAAGCAGCCAAAGAGCCTGCCTGGAAGGCACATCTGCATCCATGCTCTCCTGAACTGCAAGCAAGTTTTTCTCCACCAACAAGATGCATCTTTGCTTAGTGGTTTTATGTATAAATTTGCTAGAAGTTCGGAATCCTATAATTTTGTGACTTAAGTATGAAATTCAGTAAATAAAATTCTACTGTTCGACAAAAAATTGAAACTTCATTAAAAAATTGTTCAATGATGTTGTCAATCATTTTCTGTTAACCAGCATGTAATCCCTTTTTTTTAACTGAACCAGTAGGAAGTTGACTGCTCCATATACACTGTAAATTGAACGGACGTGTCAGAAATAAAGCAGCATCTACAGTTCATAAAATCAAACTTTTTAGAATCTTAACACTTAATTATAAGGGTGTTTGCAACTGGACTTATGAAGATAGTGATAGCAAATTTTTTTCATCAATAGTCCTTTGTATTATTATGTTTTTCTGAATGTATTAATATGAAGGAGGGTAGGAGCCAAGTTAGAGAGCCTGTCAAGGTCTAAAGTACATGCTTACATTTGATATGCTATATCTTAACTCTTAGAGAGAGACAAGTTCCTTTGGTTGCCGATTTACCGTTGTTTCCTTTGTCCCTGTCTTGTTTGTGTACCTTGGGGAAAAATATTTTATTGATGATATGGCATCAACTTCTTTTGATTGCTGCTGTCACTTTTCATTCAGCATTGCTCACGCTGTTTTACTATTTCAGGCTACACGATGACAGTTATAGATTTCATAGAAGTGAGTGATGATTTTATTGACTTGACCAGCGACGAGGAGACTGTTCAGCAGGATAACATTGCAACTCAGCCCCAGGCGATGTTGCTGGATAGGCAGGCTGTGTTTGTCCTAGCTGATGAAGGAAAGCAAGATGGGCAAGCTGCATTTGTCTCTGCTGGTGAAGAAAGTCAAGAAGCTACTGAATCTGGAAATGCTTCGGTGGCTACCACATCTCTCTCAGTTATGGAAAAGGCGCCTCTGGATATGGCTGAATCACAGAATTGTCCTAACTCCCCAACATCAGCTCCATTTGCCAGTATATTTTTTATTCTCCCTCAGTTCAGTTCATCAGTTTTGTGTTTATCATGCAAACAATCCACACCAAGCATGCATTGTGGAAATTTCCTATTCAAAGTTAACAGTGACATGCTGCAGGCCCAGCTTGTGCCACTCCGAAGGTTCTGTCCTCTGAAGTTGGCGACCCAAAGCAGGATGTGTTTGTCCTAGCTGGTGAAGGAAGTCAAGATGCGCAGACTGCATTTGTCTCAGTTGCCGAAGGAAGTCAAGAGGATACCGAGTCTGCAAATGCTTTGGTAGCTACCGCATTGCCCTCGGCTATGGAAAAAGTGCCTCTTGATACGGCTGAATCGAAGAGTTGTCCTAACTCCCCAACATCAGCACCACTCCCCAGTAAGTCCTTATCTATCCCCTGTGTCCATACAAACTATCCATATATCAAGCAAACATTGCAACAGTTCCGATTTTAAGCTAACAGTGAAATGCTGCAGGCCCGGCTTCTATCACTCTGAAGGCTGTGACCTCTGAAGATGGCGACACACAGCTGGGAGCTACCGTATCGCCCTCGGGTATGGAAAAACCGCTTCTTGATACTGCTGAATCAATGAATTGTCCTAACTCCTCAGCATCAACGCCACTCCACAGTAAGTTCATCTCTATTCCTTTGTAAGGTCAGTTGTGTGTTTACCATACAAACGATCCATCGCGAGCAAACATTGCAACGATTCCTAGTTTGAAGTTAACAGTGACATGCTGCAGGCCTGGTTTCTACCACTCCGAAGGTTCTGACCTCTGAAGATGGTGACACACAGCTCGGAGTTACTATAGCGCCCTCGGGTATGGAAAAGGCGCTTCTTGATACTGCTGAATCAAAGAATTGTCTTACCTCCCCAGCATCAGCTCCACTCCCCAGTAAGTTCATCTCTATCCCTTTGTAAGGTCAGTTGTATGTTTACCATACAAACGATCCATTGCGAGCAAAGATTGCAACGGTTCCTAGTTTGAAGTTAACAGTGACATGCTGCAGACCTGGCTTATACCACTCCGAAGGCTCCAACGTCTGAAGATGGTGGCACAAAGCTGGCTAGAGCGAAACATCCTAAAAAGAACTACCACACAAGTACTCCAAGGAGAAGTCCTAGATTGCGCGAATGTTGTAACAATCCTGTCGAGGAGCTGACAACCAGTCACAAGAGGTCTCGCATGCTCAAGCCAGCAGAAGAATTGGATGCCGCTAGCGACAATGCAGAATCTACAAAGACCTTCTCTACTGACAACGCAAACTAAGTTAGTCAACTGAATATGGTCCTCCATGAAACTGTCTAACTGTTGTACCTTTTAATTTGCCGCATTCGTATTTATGGAACCAGTATTGTTGCTCTAGTTTGTCTCATCGGTATTCAGGAACCACTATCGTTGCATTCTAGCATGGTGGGAGCTCGTGTTGCCCCATATATCTCAGATTTTTATGTGCCCTTTGTCTTTGACAACCTGAGTATCTTGCAACATAATGTATGAACAGTTTACTACGGAGTATGTACCTTGGTCATCACTTGGTTATCTCCAGATGCTTTATTTCTTCAGAAGTTTCTGAGTATTCCAAATTAAAACTAAAGAGAGATCTCTCAAGCTGCTGCTTCCAGCTTAATATCTCTCACACATAGATTTTCAGCTTGTTCTGTCATGCATATTACTGGATGTGTACTTGGGAAAGTCACACAGTTGATGTTACTTGGATGTTGAGAAAACCATTTGTGTTATTAGCATCCTGCCTTCAAGCTGATATGCAACCAACCAGCAATAGACTGAAACTCGCGAGAGCCGCAAATACATTGTGAAATTTTCATTGTACCAAAACTCTTGATGTTCTTGTGCATTTAACAGGCGGCACTGTCAAGTAAGATGACAGCTCCTCCACAACGACCTCACCAGGCCTGGTGCTGCTCTCTACATCCATGTCCAGCAGGAGCATGTGCGCCCTGCGGCCAGCCACCACCGGTGGCAAGTATGCCAAAATATTGAGCATGTACCGCGGCTGAGCTGAGGATGCTCCTAAGCGCACCGCGGACACGGCAGTAGCCCTGCTCTGGCCGACAGCTCCCACAACCAAGAGGAGCACACAATCTTCCTCCTCACCGAGGAGCAGATGCCGTGGCTCCGAAACCGGCACCTGAAGCCGGAGTTCCTTACCGTACTCGATGCTGTGGAGAGGCCAGGAGTGCTGAGTTGTGAGGTGGCTGAGGAGCGCCAGCGGAAGGCCGACAAAGCCGCAGCCAGGCTCGGTGCAGTAGCAGGGTGCACACGGGCACATGCTCTGGTGGAGTGGTGGTCATCAAGCTCATGGTAGCTGACATAGCTCTGGCAGCCACCATGCGAGCACTTGACCTTGGCAGACAAGACGATGGTGTCCATCATCATGTTATGGACGTCAAAGGCACCACCATGCTCACACTTCTGGCAGCGAATGACAGGGAGCTCAGCGATGCAGGTGCCACAAGCCAAGTGCCCACTTTTGCACTGCACAAACCGAAGTTTGTTATGAGATATTTCTAAGATCACAAAGAAAGAACGGGCGACAGAAAATTACTCCAACCTGGAAGACAGGAGGCTTGAAGGGACGGGAACAGAGGGGGCAGTTAAGTAAACTCGTGTCCACAACCGCGCCTACTCCAGCTGGCTGCACATAGCCGCTGGGTTGCTCCACCCTCGCCTTCTTGGCGGTCCGACAACCCTCTTCCATCGTCGACGGAGAAGCCCTGTTCCTTCCCAGGGAAACATCTGGAGCAACTTGCATCCCCTCGGCAATCTGTAAAGAAACCATGGAGTACTCATCACATCCATGTCATGCTGTGTAGAATTGTCACCCACTATGTACATGTAAATCATCTGCAAAATTCAAAATGCAGTGACAAAGGTGAAGTGTGATGACAAACTTGGGCAGCATAAGGTTTTGAAGAAGGCCCGTTGGACTGCAATTGCTGGCCATCTCTTGGAAAGTTTATGTGCTCTTGCTCCACGAAGTGATGACGTGTACTATCAGCATTGGCGGAGATATCCAATGTTTTGTGTCTGGTGTGAGTGTCTTCATGAGATGCTGATTCTGCGGATAAACTAGGTACTGCAATTCAAAAAGTGTTACAGCGTAGAGTTATCTGAGATGTATAAAATAATAAATCAACTTTAACAGAAAAAATGCTTCCATTTCATAGCCATGTACTTGTATCAGGTGAGCTTACCAAAGAAGAGCGTTTTGCAAAGATAACAAAATAATATTTTTACTTATAACATAGTTATCGATAATGTTATTATGAATGAGTGTCTGGTTTGAACCTGCTGACGGAGTTGAGGTGTCTAATTCAGGAGCTTCAACAATGGCCAAACTTAATGTATTAGGAGATGATGTGGCACTGCCAAGCTCTGCTGAAACGAGATGTTCCTTCTGAGATGCCCCAAGAATAGATCTGCCATGATCGAGAGGATCTTCTGGCTGTTTAAACATCCCGGAGATATATACCACCCAGATAAATATAAACATGAGATCAATTTAAAAAAAAATTATATGCACCTTGCAACTGATTTCAAGCTTCACAAACAAAAATCAGTTACCTCCTTATGAGATCTTGTGGCTCGTGAGTAATGGACAGTTACCTCCTCATGAGATCTTGTGGCCCGTGAGTAGTGGCATGTTTCCATTAGCTTGGTGCTGTTGCATGTGGTATCTTCCACATTTGTACCAAACTGATCAGTTCCAGCATCAGTATTTGTATCAGAGTCAGCACATTTTCTCCCTTCTATAATGTTATCTTTCGGTATTTTATCAAGCAGAGAAGCATAGACCGATTCTTCTAGATGACGTACCTATCCGATCAGAATACACATAAGTTTAATTGTAGCGAACATGTATGCACCATAGGGGGAACATAAGTACGTATGACAGATGTTGCTTAAATGTAATTCCACAAAAGTAATAAACTTGAACGATCATTACATTTGGTAAATAAATGCTAGATGAGACGCAAGTTGCAAAAAGTATTACTTTATTTGCATGTATACATGTTACAGGGCAGGATAGAGAATGCTCCTATCTATGATTTGCTTCCTGCGAAAAAAGGGGACCTACGATTTTGAATCTTGTTATTCAAAGCAAAAAAATTGTATTACAAGTAACTTACAAGATTTAGTGCATGAGTGATGAGTTCATACCTGATAGTCACGGAAGGGATGTGAACACGAAGTTGCCAATTTGTTATGCCGAGTAGTGACAATGCCAATTCGTGGAAAACCCCCTGGTATTTTTAATGCACCAATTTTCACCAAATCGATGAATATGACCTGCATTGCGGTAGCAATGGAAATATTTTTAAAAAACATGAGCACATTACAACAATTGTTTAGACTAAATGAGTAACTAATTTCCACCAGTGCGATTGGAATATTTCTTACGCTGAGTATGTGGACACAACCCTTTACTTTGATGAGTGGCTTATTAGATTGTTTGTATTCCTTGATTCCTTCAAAGAGGTAGCTAGCAGTGAAATTGCACCAATCCATCTGACTTAGCTTATCAACCTGTTGAGCAGCTCCAAAAACGCGTTTGGTGGTAGAAGAAACTCTATTTGGTGTTAGATAAATTGCTAGAATCGCCATGATGTAATGAAAACAGGACGGGCTTAAAACGCTCTCGCGTCGCTCGACCTGGGCGGCTCGGGAGCTAACCCTAGCGCCGCCAAGGAGCTCCCCGCCGCCGCTGCCGCCCCTCGCCGCCGCTGCCGCCGGCCATCGCCGCGGTGGCGGCGGGCCCTGTCCCCAAAGGTGGGCAGGGGTCTTCTCGCCGTGGCTCGCGCGGGAGAATCGGTAGGCCGGGGCGGCGGCCCCGGGTCGCTGGTGTTGGTGGCGGCGTGGCCTGCTGCTGCGGCCGCGCGGGCGGCGTGGTAGCCTGCTCCGGCGCCGGCCTGTGCCGCTTGTGGTCGCGCGGGATGGGGAGCACGGCCTCTGGCGCGGGGCAGTGTGCGGCGGGCCGGATCTGGGCCACGAGGGCCGGCTTGGGGGCGCGGGTGGTCTGAGCGATGCGGCGGTGCTGCGGCAGGCCGGCACGGGCCCCTTGGCGTGGAGGTGCTGCAGGGCATCGGCAGCTGGATGGTGGTGGTGTGCCGGGGCGGCGCCCCCGGGCAGTGGCGGCGTTTTGGTGGATGGCGGTGATGGCATGCTGGCTGTCCTGCCGGTGAAGGAGTTCTCGATGGGAAGGTGCTTGCTCTGGGTGAAAGCTCTACCCGACTTGATCGGTGCCGGCGATGGCGACGCCCTAGGGCGCCGTTCCCCTTCTTGGAGGCATCGTCGTGGAGCTCCCACCTCTCCTGCCTTCGAGACTTCGTGCCCTCCGGGTGAAAACCCAAGCTCTTGCCTCGGCCGGAGCGAGCGACGGCGGCGGTCTCGTCGCTTCCCTTCTTGGAGGCGTCGTCTTTGGAGTGCATGACCTTCATTCGGCGATGGTGGTTTGTTTGCCGGGCTGCGTTGCCTTGCCGTCTGTGTTGGAGGATGCCGAGGCGGCGGCCTCAGGATGGCTGTGTGCCGGGGCGGCGGCCCCGGAAGGCGGTGCGGTAACATCTCTATGGTGCGGGGATGCGGCTTGCCACAGCTTGGGTGGCGGCCCTGGCCGTGTGGGCGGCAGGGCAGTCGGCTCGGTCGGACGTGTCCTTGAGAGGACGGTCGGACGTTATGTCGGGGCGGCGGCCCCGGATGAGTTGGTGTGATGCCCGTGGTCTGCGGCCGTTTGCCCTGTGCAGCTTGGGCTGCGGGTTCATGGTTCGTGCGGTGTTGCAGCTCGAGAGCGAGCGGTGGTATGTCGGGGCGGCGGCCCCGGAAGGTGGTGGTCTTGGTAGACGTGCAGGGCGCGATGGAGCAGCGTATGTCGGAGCGGCGGCTCCGAATGTTCGTCATCTTCGAGGGTGCTTGACCTTGGGTCACGTGGGCGATAAGGTGACTCTCGACGGTGGGCTTGGGTGGCAACGACAATGGTGTTGAGCATGGTTTGGTTGCTACAAGACCGTGTTAGTCGGCTCCGTCCCGGCGTGTCCGAATGTCTTCAAGTTGGTCTCCTCTTGCTGTGAAGTCGAAGCTGCCTTTGGGTGGTGTACGATGACCTTCGAGGGGCGGTCTGGCGGTGAAGGTCCTTTTCGGCGCAGGTCTTGTGCATCTCCTCTCCAGGGCTCGTCGTCAAAATCGGAGCTACCGGTTTTTCTTGGGGAGCCACCTGTTTGGCATAGGCCAACTCGAGCTTCGCGTTTGTGTAGCTTCTGTGGGTAGCCAGGGTGGCTCGGTATGCCCTTCGCGGCGTCGTGTGGGTGGGTGTGGGCTTGGCCCTGTCTTTGTAGGTTTTTGTCCGATTTTCTCCTAAAAATCGGGCACCTTCTTCTTAATTAATGGATGAGGCAAAGCTTTTGCCTCCGTTTCAAAAAAAAAAAAAGAATCGCCATGATGAAAGTTATACGGAAATGTTTCTCCTCAGTTTCTGTGCAGATTTGGGTGCCAGCTGAATCTATGCTCTTATCCCATTTTCCAGTATAACTACGATGCTATGGGCCCAGGCCGTACCCACCGCAGGAAGCGCGATGCAAGGCGATCCCATGAGAGGAAGATGGCCCAAGTGGCCCAAGAAGTCATGACGGAGACTAAAGGCACCGTTCCAGAATAGGGAGGCATGGATGATAATTGTAACGAGCTGCTGCACTCCTTTCTCCTCTCTCCCTGGATCTCACTCCCTCTATGTAAGAAAATCTGAGACTATGATCCAGCTACCTGTGCGTGACGCGAGGGCAGACATCTAGTACCTAGCAAGTGGTATCAGTAGCAGTTTCGATCCCGGATTTTTTTTCCATCTTCTCAGTCGCGAGATCGCTGAATTCTGTCGGTAAAACCAATCGAAGGGTGCGGATCCTCAACGGATTCGCGCAAAACACCTCGCGTGTACCCTAGATCGGTGTGATGGGAGGCTAGCTAGGCGCGACGGTGAGATCCGGTCGCCCCAACCTCGCTCAGCGGGTGGAGATGGCGGAAGCATCGATGGCGGACCTCCGCAACCTGCTGGCGGCCACGGCAGAGGCCAACAAGGCCACTGTGGAGGCGGGACAAATCAACGCTGAGCGCATCTCCGAGATCAACTCCTCTATGGAGAAGTTGATGCTCGCGCAGCAGGAAGGCATGAGGACGACGTCTCGGATGGGGACGTGTTATCACCAGAATTTGACCGAGTTAGAGGTGGGCCGCGATCAAGATGGGCTTGAAGAATATACATGGAAGAAATACGTGAATCGGCCTGTTATGCAAAGTTTGGGCTAGTTTGCCCGTGTATCTGTAATATAGTAGGATACGTGTCGGTTAGTTAGAGTTTGTCTCGTGCACGGTGGGGATTATTCCCACGTTAGAAAGTCTACGGACTATAAATATGTATCTAGGGTTTATGAAATAAACAACAATCACGTTCACCACAAACCAATCTAGGCGCATCGCCAACTCCCTTGTCTCGAGGGTTTCTTCCGGGTAAGCATCATGCTGCCTAGATCGCATCTTGCGATCTAGGCGCACTGGCTTATTCGTCGTTCATGCGTTGCTCGTACTGAAGCCTTTTTGATGACGAGCAACGTAGTTATCTTAGATGTGTTAGGGTTAGCATTGTTCTTCGTATCATATGCTATCGTCGTGCAACTCTTAGACATCTAGCCGCCCTTACGCCTATCTTAGGCGTAGGGGCGGCACCCCGCTTGATCATTATTTAGTAAATCCGATCCGTTATGGTTGCTCCTTGTTCTTCAAGGATTAGTTTAATATCTGCATAGTTAGGCCTTACAAAGGGTTGGAGGATCCAGCGGCGCGTAGGGTGTAGTTTGCTAGCCCTAGACAGGATGTTCCGGGGATCAACCTCGTGTTGGTTTTTAGGCCCTGTCTAGGATCGGCTTACGATCACCGTGCGCGGCCGCGAGGCCCAATCACGAGTAGGACGTTCCGATTATGCGGTGAAAACCCTAAATCGTCGTAGATCGTTTTAGCTTTATCTTGATTAAGCAGGACCACCATATATTCGTACACCTCGTGCGAATCATGGGTGGATCGGCTCTTTGAGCCGATTCACAGGACAACCTGAGAGCCGATCGAGGCTCGTATTTAATGTTTACGTGTATGCCATGCAGGAAACTAAGCGAGGCATCTCCATCACCTTCCTGACCAGGTATAGGTCAGGTGGCACGCCCTTGCACCAGCATCGGACGTGCGTGCCGGAGTCTTTGCGGGCCGTCGCTCGGAGGGACCAGGGCCAGCCGCAGCCCTAAGTTGCTCCCGGCTCTCCTGTGTTGCCCGTTGCTGCTCGCCGGTGGGTTTCTGACCGCAACACATTCTGGCACGCCCGGTGGGACAATCTTCATCAACCGCATCGCCATCTACATCTGAGATGGCGGACGGCACCCCAATCACGTACGAGGATCTGACCGAGGAGCTCAAGAAGAAGTATGACGAGGTCAAAGCGATCCTCGAAGCCGACCTCATCGGCTCCTTTCACAGAACCCGCTCACATGGCATCAGGTGGAAAGGGTTCTCGCCTGAAGGTGCGCTCGATGGAATAGACCTATCCGCCCCGTCAGAAGAACGCACCAGGTCCCTGCGTCAGGAGATTAACTACATGGTGGCTCACTCGCTGCACCGCCATTCTGAGAACCTGCTGAACACTTTGGAGCGTGTTGCTCTTCGGGTGATCCAGGAAATCATGAGGCACCAGTACTCTCCGTCAGGACCAGCTCTCGGGACGTACCAAGGAGAGATGCCACTCCAGTCCTGTCCACCGCTGCCATTCGCGTTGGCAGCACCAGAAGTGCCGAATTCACCGGCATTCGTCGTCTACAAGATCGGTGGTGACCCTAGTGACTACCAGTTCTTGCACGAGGCGCCTAAGGAGATCCCTCACGGGTACACGTGCACATACGTGCCAGACTGCGGTAATCGGGCGCTCACAAACCAAAGCCGCAGCAGCAGGACTTCGGAAAAGCAGGAGGAACTTCAGCAACAGATCTTGAGAAGCAGACGTGGCTAGCTAAGTATGCCACTCCGACAAACCTCCAGAGCTCAGCTCCTGCAGTTGGCTCAGAGCTGGAAAAGCAAGCATGGCTGGCTAAGTATGCCACTCCGGCGAATCTTCAGAATTCGACTCCTGCAGCTAGCACCGCGGATCAAATCAGTACCATACTGAGAGACCAGTTCGGCATGGTGCCGAAAAGGAGGACAATCGTCTATTCCAAGCCGTACCCCAACGAGTACGAGTTGATCCCGCTACCACCCAAATATCGGCTCCCTGATTTCTCCAAGTTCAATGGATCAGATGGTTCCAGCTCCATCGAGCATGTGAGCCGATATTTGGCACAGCTGGGCACGATCTCAAAGAAGAGATGAGCTACGTGTGAGGTTCTTCGCACAGTCCCTCACAGGATCGGCTTTCGGGTGGTACACTTCGTTGCCACCAGACTCGATCCGGACTTGGAAGCGGTTGGAAGAACAGTTCCACATGCAGTATCACTCAGAGGCTTCCGAGTCTGGCCTTGCCGATCTAGCACAAATACGTCAGAAGCGTGGAGAAACTGTGGCAGAATACGTCCAGCGCTTCAGAAATCTTAGGAACCGATGTTATTCGGCTCGTGTGACTGAAAAAGAAGCAGTCGAGTTGGCAGTGGTGGGCCTTGCATCACAAATCAAGGATATGGCCTCCCAAGCAGACTACCCTTCACTGGCGCACATGGTTCAGAAACTGTCGTTATATGAACAGCGCCACCCGGACTTGTACCAGGACAAATTCAAGCGTGCGGTAGTCCTGGTTGAGGCAGATGAAGACGAAGGCTCTGCGGGAGATCAAGAAGTAGCAGTGGCTGAATGGACTCGGGGGGCAACCCCCGTGTCCTGCAAATGGGTTAAGCCACCAGGTCCGCCCAGAGGTTTCGATTTTGACGTGACTAAAACTGAGCAAATCTTCGACCTCCTACTCAAGGAGAAGCAGTTGAAGTTACCCGAAGGTCTCAAAATCCCCACGGTACAGGAGCTGAACGGAAAGCCATACTGCAAATGGCATAACTCGTTCTCCCATGCCACCAACGACTGCAGGGTGTGGCGTCAGCAGATCCAAATGGCGATAGAACAAGGACGTCTGATTTTTAACCAGTACGCCATGAAGGTCGACACCCACCCCTTCCCCGCCGTTAACATGGTGGAGTGCACTTACCCTGAAGGTTGCCAGCCAGGATTCTCGTTCAACATCAACATGGTAGGACCTGGGCACCACTCTGGCAAGGACGGAGACGAGGGCAGCTGCTCTCGTAGCAAGGACACAGAGGAGGCCGCTCCACGCGATCGGCTCCGTCACGATGGCAAGCGCTACATCACAGAGGGAGAAGTAAGGAATGTGAGATATCAGCGACCTCTCTCTGATCACCTCCTCAATAAGTATGTGAGTCAATATAGCCAACGCCGACGATCCAGCGACGATGATGATAGAGATCGTCTGGCTAGGGACGCCAGGAGACATCGTCGGCACGATCGCGATGAGGAGGAGTACGAGCGCCGTGCCAAGGAAAAATCGAGGGAGCAAGACGACGAGGATAGGCACTGGGACTGCCCCTTCTTCAGACACTGCTGGGATTCAGGAATGAGCCGATTGCCCACAATCGGCAACTGCCCAGAATGTAAACGAAAGAGGAAGGATGCAGCTAACGTGTCCGTGTTCAAACGTCTAGGGCCTCTCCCACCTCGGAGCAAGCACGCTGAGTCCCCTCGGGTGGAAGATCTCGAGGATTTGGAAGACGATGATGAAGAAGAAGAAGACAGGTACCACCGGCCAAGGTGGTGCCCTGATGGACTCAGCCGTTCCCAAAAGCGTAGGGTTCAGCCGACCGCGCGGCTTGGAGGAAGCCGAAAGGTTATACCGCACACGCTAAGAAAGGCGCGGCCTGATCTGCCGCGAAGATCCAGCGAACCCTGGATGAAGAGGGTCGACCACAAAAAATGGAGTGGCGCCCAAGCAAAGAAAGCCGATGATGAGACATCGGCCGGCACAAACATGGTGTTCATCCTTCCTACGGAGTTCAAAGTGCTCCAGGATTAGACGAGGCACCCGTGGCACAACTTGATCGTGCCCACGGCCGGTTATCTTTGAGAAGCCACGAGAAAGAAGCTACAGACATCTGAATGCCCTGTACTTGCGAGGTTATATCGATGGGAGGCCTGTCAACAAGATGCTGGTGGACACCGGAGCGGCAGTCAACATTATGCCATACTCTATGCTACGTCGGTTGGGACGCTCTAGCTCGGATCTGATCAAGACCAATGTGACATTGAGCGATTTCAACGGCCAAGCGTCTGACGCACAAGGTGTTCTGAACGTGGATCTGACCGTAGGAAGGAAAACCATCCCTACGACGTTCTTCATCGTCGATAGCAAGAGCACCTATGCTGTTCTGCTAGGAAGAGATTGGATCCACGCCAACTATTGCATTCCCTCCACGATGCACCAATGCGTAATACAGTGGGATGGGGATGAGGTAGAGGTCGTCCAGGCCGATGACTCAGCCGAGATTTCAACGGCTGGCATGAACGCTTGGGAAACAGCAGGCCAAGAGCCACTCTCAGGTATCAATTTGGACGACTGCGAGCGCATCGACGTGACGAAGAACGGGGTTAGGCTGGTCCTATCCACCGGCCTGACCGTGTAGCAAGAACCAACCTACGGACAAACGTGGCGAGGCCGATCCTTGGGATCGGCCCCAAAGATATATGGAGGGACATTGCAAAACCTTCATTGAGCGCTTCGATCAATATGGAGGCCGATTCCAGCAATCGGCCAAAATTATCCTCACCACATTTTCTGCTTGTGTTCAACATCGATCTACTGGACAGCGGTTTTACGTCGGCTGATGAGTTAGGAAAAATCAACACTGGTCCTACCGGAGCCGACGTGCAAATACAGTGCCTTGGCTAACTACAGAGCCGATATCTGCAGTTACCTGACAGATTCGGCTCGGGGGACACCTAATCAGATGAACATGTGTGCAGTGAAATGTTGGGGGCCGATAGTAAAAAATCGGCCAGTAAAAAAAAAATCAGCATCACGATATATAGCCGATGCGCGGACATCGGCTTTAGAACTAAGAAACAAAGCCGATGCACAGCCATCGACTCTAGTACAATTACACAGGATCTTCCTGCGGCGTGTTCAAGACGCGGATTTTCACCAAGTCCGGTTCATCTGTGAGGCCCTCTACTTCCTCGAGGGGGCAAACAATGAGAGCTTCCTCAGCTGCAATGAGCCGATTGCAGCGGTACTGTCAGAAGTCAGTTTTGGCGTGCAAGGTGGCCTTTTGCTCGTTAAGCCGTTGGTGTTTCGTCTACAATATCGGCTTTCAACGGAGGAAGAGGCAATCGATGGGGGCAAGTTCGGCTGGTTCGGCATGGTGGCTGTCTTAGAGTTACCTGAGTTCAAAGCCCGTGGTCTGATCTGTGCATCCTCACCAATATTCTCGCCATGACTGAGGCTCGGGGGGGCAGCTAGCCTGGTAGATGCTCTGCTTTTTAGAAGCCGATTGGAGTGTCATCGGCTGATCCTTCGTCGCAACCTTCTTCACAAAATGATGAGTGCTCGCAGAAGAGGATCGCTGGAGCTGGTGGGAGAAATTTAAGGGCTCTCTTGAAAACTCTACATCATCCACCAGATCTCAAGGACATCAGCTGAAGAATTGAAGGATGGTTTGTGAAGGACCGATGCGTTGCTATCGGCTCATTAAGCATTAGCTAAGTGGACAAATCGGCAAAATCAGTATGAGGGGAAATCGGCTAAATTGGCTCAAGGGAAATCGGCAAAATCAAATTGGGGAAATTCTTCATTGATAAGCAAGATTTCTTACATAAAGAGCTGATTGCTCTCAAAAGGAAGTACTAGGGGATACATTGCCCCGTCTACTACTACTGATCCTATGCTAATGGTCCTATCTATGGGCCGTCGCTGCCCTCGTCGTCGCCGCTGTCGGCGCTACTCCCGGCGGGCTCGTCGTCGCTGCTCCAGCGGCCGCCGATCGGGCCTTCATTGTCCTCATCCTCCTCGTCAGCGTCGTCGTCGTCGCTGTCGAAGTCGCTGAGGTTCCCCGGCCAGGGACAGAAGCGCTTGGCCGGCGGCTCGTCGGAGGAGGTGTCATCCTCCTCCTCCTCCTTCTCCTCCTCCTCCTCCTCGGGGGAGGTGAAGTCATCGCAGGAGAAGCGATCGTCATCGCTCTCCTCCTCCGTTTCCCCGTCGGCGAGGAAGCGGAGGTCACTTTCCCCGTCGGTCGAGGACTTGTCGTCCTCAGACCAGACGGAGAAGTCGTGACTAGACTCCTCCCCGGCTTCGATGGCGCGGCGGATGTTGGCCGCGTGGACCTCCTCCGGGTTCGGCTCCGGCACCGGCTCGCGGGAAGAGGAGGACTGGGTGGAAAGATCCGATGAAGCAGAGGAGGAAGAAGACAAGGTGGCGCAGGAGGGCTTTTGGAGTGCTAATGCGAAGGGGATGCGGAAGCGAACTGTTTGGAGCGGTTAAATAAAAGGGGATATAGTGGAAATTCAATGCCACAGCAGTTTCCGAGGAAGTGATGCTTAACCAAAAAAAAAACTGCCAGGTCACGCGGAGAAGTTGAGAAGGCAAGGCATCATGATGAAGGATACTGCGACGGCTCTGCCACGACATGACCCGACGAAGAAAAGCAGAGTGATTTTGGAATTATCAATTCCAAAACCAGGGGGGCATGTGTTATCACCAGAATTTGACCGAGTCAGAGGTGGGCCGCGATCAAGATGGGCTTGAAGAATATACATGGAAGAAATACGTGAATCGGCCTGTTATGCAAAGTTTGGGCTAGTTTGCCCGTGTATCTGTAATATAGTAGGATACGTGTCGGTTAGTTAGAGTTTGTCTCGTGCACGGTGGGGATTATTCCCACGTTAGAAAGTCTACGGACTATAAATATGTATCTAGGGTTTATGAAATAAACAACAATCACGTTCACCACAAACCAATCTAGGCGCATCGCCAACTCCCTTGTCTCGAGGGTTTCTTCCGGGTAAGCATCATGCTGCCTAGATCGCATCTTGCGATCTAGGCAGTACCAGTTTATTCGTCGTTCATGCGTTGCTCGTACTGAAGCCTTTTTGATGGCGAGCAACGTAGTTATCTTAGATGTGTTAGGGTTAGCATTGTTCTTCGTATCATATGCTATCGTCGTGCAACCCTTAGACATCTAGCCGCCCTTACGCCTATCTTAGGCGTAGGGGCGGCACCCCGCTTGATCATTATTTAGTAGATCCGATCCGTTATGGTTGCTCCTTGTTCTTCAAGGATTAGTTTAATATCTGCATAGTTAGGCCTTACAAAGGGTTGGAGGATCCAGCGGCGCGTAGGGTGTAGTTTGCTAGCCCTAGACAGGATGTTCCGGGGATCAACCTCGTGTTGGTTTTTAGGCCCTGTCTAGGATCGGCTTACGATCACCGTGCGCGGCCGCGAGGCCCAATCACGAGTAGGACGTTCCGATTATGCGGTGAAAACCCTAAATCGTCGTAGATCGTTTTAGCTTTATCTTGATTAAGCAGGACCACCATATATTCGTACACCTCGTGTGAATCATGGGTGGATCGGCTCTTTGAGCCGATTCACAGGACAACCTGAGAGCCGATCGAGGCTCGTATTTAATGTTTACGTGTATGCCATGCAGGAAACTAAGCGAGGCATCTCCATCACCTTCCCGACTGTGTATAGGTCAGGTGGCACGCCCTTGCACCAGCATCGGACGTGCGTGCCGGAGTCTTTGCGGGCCGTCGCTCGGAGGGACCAGGGCCAGCCGCAGCCCTAAGTTGCTCCCGGCTCTCCTGTGTTGCCCGTTTCTGCTCGCTGGTGAGTTTCTGACCGCAACAGGACGACGCTAGATCGAGTGGTCTCCGCCAACACGGCGCTAGATCGTTCGGTGGCCGACCTCCGGCAGTCGATGGAGCGGGTGGCGACGCGGTTGACATCAGTGGAAGCAATCGCGGCCAAGCTCTCGACGAATGAACAGCCCAGCGGGCGCTGCGCTTCACATCGAACCCAGGGTGTTGGTACTGGAGAGGATCAAACCTCCGGTGGCACCCTGGTAAGGGGTGAGCAATCTGCAGCCTATGATCATGAAATTTTTGATACTGATGTTGATGAAGATGACTTGTCTAATCCTGAACATACTAAAGACACCCCATACCATAATCATAACAATTTTGGTTCGCGGTTACCCAAATCAGATTTCCCTAAGTTTGATGGTGAAAATCCCAAGTGGTGGAAGAAAAATTGTGAAAAATACTTCACTCTGTATAGGATAGAGTCTAAGTTGTGGGTAGATTTTGCTACTATGCATTTCAAAGGAAATGCAGCATTATGGCTACAAACATATGAGGCATTGCATAGCATAGACAATTGGGCTGCTCTTTGTGTAGGAGTTTTCACTAAGTTCAATAGGGATAAATATGGCAAAACTATAGACATCTTCTTCGCTCTTAGGCAGACTGGTAGTGTAGATGAATATGCACACAAATTTGAGGAACTCATGCACAAAGTCCTGCTGCACAACCATGCTTATGACGAGACATTTTTTGTAAGAAGATTTGTAGCAGGTTTGAAGCGTGAGATTCGCTCAGCTATCAAACTGCATAATCAAAGTACAGTTGATCTTGCTTTTTCCATGGCTCAAACACAGGAGGCTCTCTTGGTCGAGGACTCTCCAACTCCACCAAACAAATATGTGCAGAGAAATGCATTGCGCTTGAAATATAAGCAACACTCACAATTGCCGGGGTTTTTGGGAGCACCGCCAGAGCAGAAGAAAGCAGATGACAAACCAGTGGCTGTAGTAAGCAAATTTGATTCACTGAGGGCGCAAAGAAGAGCAAAGGGTGAATGTTTTAAGTGTGGAGAAAAGTATAGTCCAACCCACAAATGCCCGGATAAAGTCCAGCTTCATGTCTTAGAAGAAATTCTGGAATCATTACAAATCGAAGAACCACAACCCGAACAGTTCAAGCAATGTCAGGAACAACTAGCAAACGAAGTATGCGCTTACAGGGACAAGTGGGCAAGTTCACAGCACTTATACTGATAGATTCAGGCAGCTCAAGCACTTTCATCAGTAAAGCATTGGCTGATCGTCTGGAACACCCAATTTCTTCATTACCTCTTGCCAAAGTCAAAGTTGCAGGGGGCGGCACTATTGACTGCAGTGAATACTTGCCTGCAGTAACATGGTTTACACAAGGGCACAAATTCACTACTGACCTCAAAGTATTGCCATTGACTTCATATGACGTAATATTGGGCATGGATTGGCTAGAAAGTCAGAACAATGGGAAGATGTGGATCAACTGGAAAAAGAAAACAATGCGTTTCGAACATGAAGGGGGCAGGATTACACTAAGAGGTGTACAAGCCAATCTAGACTCTTGTTCTACCATATCTGCTGCAAAATTCAGAGGCCTAGTGAATAGTGGGGAGGTGTGCCAAGTTATTGAGTTGTTTCCTCTGGAAGAACACAACAGCGACACAACTGATATAGAGACACAAGTGCCTACACCCGTTCAACAGCTCTTGCACCAATATAAAGTGTTGTTTCAAGAACCACAAACCCTACCTCCTCACAGAACATTTGACCACAGCATTCCACTAATACCAGGCACAAAGCCCGTCAATGTGAAGCCATATAGATATGCCCCTCATCAAAAGACAGAAATCGAACGGCAGATAAAAGAAATGCTGGACAAGGGACTGATCCAATTCAGCCATAGTCCTTTCGCTTCTCCAGTCTTACTGGTCAGAAAAAAGGACGGCACCTAGAGGTTTTGTGTTGACTATAGAGGACTGAATAGCATCACAATAAAAAAACAAATACCCAATGCCAGTGGTCGATGAACTACTAGATGAGTTATCTGGTTCTCAATGGTTCACCAAAATTGATTTGCGAGCAGGATACCACCAGATTAGGTTCGTGCCGACAGAGGAGCACAAGACAGCTTTCAAGACACATATGGGACTATATGAGTTCAAGGTCATGCCTTTTGGCCTACCGAATGCCCCAGCTACATTTCAGTCAGCCATGAACTCTATTTTCTCTCATTTGATAAGGAAATGGGTATTGGTTTTCATGGATGATATTCTTGTATACAGCCCTAGCTTAGAGGACCATGTATCTCACTTGAAGCAAGTGTTCAGCCTACTGCAACATCATCAATTGTCCATAAAGCGCAGTAAATGCTCATTTGCTCAGCAAAGCCTTGAGTACCTTGGCCATATAATTAGCAACAAAGGTGTCGCCACTGACCCAGGGAAAATCCAGGCAGTACAAGCATGGCCTACACCGGTGAATGTGAAGCAAGTCAGGGGATTTCTAGGTCTGACAGGGTATTACAAAAAATTTATACGCAATTACAGCCTGATCAGTATAACACTATCTGACCTACTCAAGAAGAATGTGGTATTCCAGTGGACACCCACACATCAGGCCGCTTTTGACCACCTCAAGCAGCTTATGCTGGAAGCACCTGTCCTTGCCATACCCAATTTTCAAATTCCATTTGCAGTTGAAACTGATGCCTGCAAACGTGGAGTGGGAGCAGTGTTATCCCAGAATGGACACCCGGTAGCCTACCTGAGTAAGGCATTGGGTCCAGTGGCACAGACCATGTCGACTTATGAGAAAGAATGTCTTGCAATATTGCTGGCTGTGGAAAAATGGAGATCCTATGTGCAGCATGCCCCCTTCACCATAATAACGGATCACAGAAGCTTAGTGCATTTATCTGATCAAAAATTGACTAGTGACATGTAGCAAAAAGCATTTGTCAAACTAATGGGGCTTCAGTATAAATTGCAGTACCGTAAGGGCATGGATAACTCAGCAGCAGATGCAGTATCTAGACTGCCGATGAACAACAAACTTTATGCAATATCTGTCAGTCACCCACGATGGTTTGAGTCAATTGCTGAAGGCTATGAAAAAGATGAACAAGCTAAGAAACTACCTCAAGAGCTCAGCATACACAGCCCAAATAAACAAGGATACTCACTTCAGCAAGGACTGATCCGCTTCAAGGACAGGGTGTGGTTAGGGAATAACAGTGAAGCACATCAAGCAATTCTCCTATCCGTGCATGACAGCGGTATAGGAGGCCACTCGGGATTTCTGGGCACTTACCAGCGCATCAAAGCCTTGTTCTCATGGCCACATATGAAAGAACATGTCAAGAAATATGTACAACAATGTACTACTTGTCAACAAGCCAAGTCTGAGCACATAAAAATTCCAGGTCTGTTAAGCCCACTACCTATTCCTACAGAGGCATGGAACACTATCAGTATGGATTTTGTCACAGGACTACCAAAATCTGGGAAATTTGACTGCATTTTGGTCGTCATTGACAAATTAACAAAGTTTGGTCATTTCATACCATTGGCACACCCATTCTCCGCATTCACGGTCGCTCAGACATTCATTGACAATGTATATCGACTGCATGTACTTCCTTCAGTGGTCATCTCAGATAGAGACCCGCTTTACCAAGAACTCGGCAAGAGCTATTCAGACTGGCCGATATCAAGATGAACATGAGTTCATCAAACCACCCGCAGACGGATGGTCAAACAGAGAAGCTTAACCAGTGTCTAGAGACATACTTGAGATGTGCAGTTCATGCCTCACCAAAGAAATGGTCCAAATGGCTCCCTCTGGCTGAGTAATGGTATAATACAAATTTTCATTCAACATTGAGCAAGACACCATTTGAAATCTTGTATGGATATAAGCCACGACATTTGGGGGTTAGCAACTTACAGTCTAATACAGCCACTGACATTTCTAGATGGTTGCAGCAGAGACAAGAAACAGCCATTCTTCTCCAACAGCATCTGTTGAGAGCCCAGCAAAGAATGAAGCACCAGGAAGACAAGAAAAGATCTGAGCGAGTCTTTTCAAGTGGGTGACAAGGTGTTCATGAAACTGCAGCCTTACACCCAAACATCTGTTGCTCGAAGGTCTAATCACAAACTATCCTTCAAGTACTTTGGTCCCTATGAGATACTGGAACGCATTGGCAAAGTGGCATACCGGCTGAAGCTACCAGCAGGGAGTCAAATTCACCCAGTTCTTCACGTATCTCAGCTGAAGAAAATGGTTCCCCCAGCTCAGGTCCATGACTCAAACCTCTCCTTCAATTTCATTACTGATGAGTTGTGTGTTGTGCAACCTGAAGAAGTGCACCAACGGCGTTTCATCAAGCATGGGCGTGGTTATGTTCCTCAAGTTCTGGTGTCATGGACGTTGCTGCCTTCATCACTAAAAACTTGGGAATCGGAGGCTGCGCTGCTCCACCGTTTCCCCGACGCACCTGCTTGGGGTCAAGCAGCTTCTCAAGGAGGGGGGAATGCTACGGGCCCAGGCCGTACCCACCACAGGAAGCGCGATGCAAGGCGAGCCCAGGAGAGGAAGATGGCCCAAGTGGCCCAAGAAGAGGTCATGACGGAGACTAAAGGCACCGTTCCATAATAGGGAGGCATGGATGATAATTGTAACGAGCTGCTGCTCTCCTTTCTCCTCTCTCCCTGGATCTCACTCCCTCTATGTAAGCAAATCCGAGACTATGATCCAGCTACCTGTGCATGACGCGAGGGCAGAGATCTAGTACCTAGGTCGATAATGCTTGCCAAGGCAATAACGATGATACAGATCAAGGTCAACATATAACTGTTGTTCAACTCGAATCGCCCCGGAAGGGATTCCAAGTACACTTTTCAAAAGAGGCCTTACTGGAATCGATATGCCACTCTCAAACTCAAGAGACTCCGTGTCACAGTTAAACTGATGAAGCAACCATATGGTAAGATCATAATCTATCTCAAAATCTGCCATGGACAAGAAGCTCCCAAACCCGATTTTTCTGACATAATCTTTCTGCTGAGGACTAAGGCTCTTCAAATATTTCCGAACAAGTCCTGGTGAGCATGTAAACGAGATTTTCTGAGGCTGAGTTGTAATGTCCCAGGTTTAGAGGCGATCGAGGGGTAGATTTTAGAAAGGGATGTGCATTGCATTGTAAATTCCGGGGAAATTTCGCGCTTTTAAAACAAAACTGCATAAAAGGGGGACAGGTTTCTCTCTCGACATCCTACAGGGTTTGGGTTTCGAGAGTGCGATGAACTTGTTCCTACTTGTCTAAATTAGGGTTTTGTGAAGAGAGAAGTGAAATTGCATTGAAATCATAAGTTGCATGATTGAATTCTAAATTAAGTTGTATGATTGAATTCAAACCAAATTTGAATTTGAATTTCAAATTCAAATATCAAATGGATATCACATAATTCAAACTTGAGATAATTTAATAAATAATTATCATTAACCAAGATTATAAATAATACAACAATTATGTAAAGCTCATTAAGGAAAATGGGAGCTTTATTGATAATCACACAAGATACAATGTCAATTACAATATCCAGAAATGAAATATGAATTTACAACACATTACATGAATTGAAGAAATAGAAAAAGAAAGAGGAAAATTACAAATAAATGAAATATCCTAAACTACAAGATAATCTTGAGCTTGATGATCTTCATGTCCATTTGATCATCAATTTTGACCCTGCACACAAACACAAAGAAAATAAAACAAGTGTTATGCCACTTGGCAGGTTAGAAAGAAAGGAAATTGAGCAGATATGATCAACTCTGCCGAAGCTGATCTTCCCACAGCACAAGTCCCAAGCTGGATTCACATACACACAACCAGGCAGCACACAATGCTGGTGTGCATGCTCAACAGCACACCAGGGTTGCTGCATGCTCTCCACACACATAGTGACCATGGGAGGAGTACAAAGATGGTCAGCCGACCATAAAGGAAAGGGAGAGGGCAAGTATAAAGGGTTTTCTGAAGCAAACCCTAACCATTGCATCAACAGCAGCCTCACAGGGTAAGTCACAAGAACACAAGAACACAAGAACAGCTTGAACAGCCACTGATGTTCAACACATCTTCACCACCACAGCAAATAACCAAGAAGCATCAAGCTCACAAGGAGGAGCAGGGCAAGCCAAACAAACCACCAGAAGCAAAACCTCTACATCAACTGAAATTCTTGGAGCTGGAGTGAGGTATACAAATCATCATGAACAAACCCGATGGTTTTGTTCATAAATAAGCATATGCACCAATCACACACAAGCAAAAGGGTGTGATACCCTATTTGTGTCATCATCTGGCTACTAAGCCATATGGTGCAAGCCAAGGTAGTAAGGCCACTAGGAAATCATCTAATGGGAACATCAGCTATGAAAATCAATGCATAACTGAAGAGATCCAGCAAGAGATGAAAGCACAGCTAGCCTAGCTACACACTTAGCACCTACAAACTAGTCAAAGCCATCGTAACATAGACAAATCATTGTCTATTTGATTTCAACATCAAAAGCTACTGGCAATCCAACAAAAGGATCACCCAGAAAGCATCTAGTGAGCCACAGCAAGCCAACAAGAGGGGAGCTACCCTAGGGCAGCATATGATTATTGCCAGGGTCACCTCAACCACTAAAATAGCCAAACCACCAGGCCAAGCAATTGTATCATTACCCAGATTGGGTTCAAAGAGGAGCTAGGGTTCCCAACCACTGTTGGCATCCCTCTAGCTCAATCAAGCTAATTACAAGAATCATCACTTCAAGCAGTTCATCTCATTTATCTAATAAACAAGGACAAGTTATACAGATAAATGAAGTTCACAAATCACCAGTAACTTGAACACTTACACATGATCCAAGGGATCACTGCAAGCAACAGCAATTGCTTGAGCCAACCACTACACACACCAGTACTAGTCTGTAATCACACACAGCTCAAATTGAGCATTGGTAAGGCACAAGATGGAGCACCATGCCTTTTACTAGCAGCTGATGATCATATGATCATCAGAGCCTGCTATAGCATGCCAGTGCATGTTAGAGCATCACTGAGCAACAGAGCATGGACCAGATAATTAAATGGCCACAGTTAATCAACAATTGCTTCACAGATAAACAAATGTATGAACTGTAATTGTATCCAGAAGCACATCAAATACATGATGTACCACTGGATCAAGCTAGACATGGATGGCACACACATATAATTAAGCCATCACCACAACCAGAGCCACTAAGCAATCAAATTGTTTTAATTGTAGCATGACAGTAGCCATTAAGCAGTCCCTGAGCATTACAAGATGCTCATGAGCAAGCCTATAGGAACACACTTGAGTATCTGGCGAGCTTAGTAACAAGAACAGAGCCACAGAGGGGAAATTAAGCAAGGAATAGATAGCATATCAGGGCTGCACACAGCAGTAACGCAAGCTCTGGCATGGTCATGGCGACCATGGCCAAAGCCAGAAAGCAGAGAGCCAGCAATATGCACACAGCAAGCAAGCAAGCGCAGCAACCATGGCCAGCAGAGCAGCAGCAACGGCACGGCAGGCCTCTCCACGAGGAGGGAAGCCATGGCCAGAGCTAGTGGAGGAGGAAGAAGATCAAGCACAGGAGAAAGAGGAAGGTGGCGCGCGTACCTGGGGCGAGCAGACGTCTGGCGCAGCCATGGCGGCCACGGCGGCACACGCCGAGAGCACGGCAGCACCTGGCCAGGCCAGGCCAGGCTCCGACTAGCGCCACAGCGCCCCGCACCACGGCGGCGAAGGCCACGGCGGCGCCATCACACCAGAAGCGCCGGTGAGCACCGCATCACCGAGCGGGCGGACGCGATGGGGGCCAACGAAGGGGGCGACGAGGACCAGATCGACGCTGTTGATCTGGTGCGCCGTCACGTGGCGGTGCAGATGCGCCCCATCTCACCGCCTGCGATGGCCGGAAGCGGCCGGAAAATATCGACGAAGACGGCGGCGACCACGGCGTCGCCAGAGCTCGTTAGGGTTAGGGTTCGGACACGCGCGAGAGAGAGAGGGAGAGAGTGAGTGGGTTGGGCCGGACCAGGTGGGTCGGCCAAACCTAAACCGTTGGGCCACCCTGACAGGTGGGCCCAAGGGGCAAAACAGTCTTTTCATAAATCCATTAAAAACCAGAAACTTTGAAATTAAATAGAAAATTGATAAGAGCTCTAAAAAAATAATTAAAAATATGGAAATTGATCAGCATAAAATTCTCTATTTAAATAAAATATCAAACAGAATTTTTGAAGACAAATAAGAATAAGTCTTAATTTGATGATTTAAATAAGGATTTAAATCACACATATTATTTTCAATAAAGAAAATAAGTCCATTAATGCATTTGGACTTTAAAAACACCTTGACAATATTTCAAGGTTGTATTTACCCTAAATCAAGTATCTACAAGTTGTTCTTAGTATTAACCTCTCACATGAAATAACAACGACATCGGAAGGGGGGAACAAACCCTAAAACTCGAATCATGCATAATTGCTTCTTTAACCATTGCCCTTATCGGACAATGATGCTATTTTTTAGAGACAGAGGACAAGGGTCAGTCCACACCTTCCAACTGCAAAACTTTGCAGTGTTCAGGCAAGTTCATCACTTGCTCATGTCATTTGAGTATTTCTATCAAATTACTTGCAAAGTACTATGGTTATCACTATTGCATAAAAACCAAAACCACTACTTTCATAACTATGAATATGACTATGTGGTGGGCAATGGAACCATGGATTGTGTTGATATGGTGGAGGTTCCATTGCAAGGGTTTATATCCATCTAGGATTAAACAAAAAATGTCGCCAGTGATTCTTGTGCCGTAATACCCGTGTTAACCATAAGATCTGGAGTGGGACGGAATAGTCAATTGTATTTCCACCTCTTGTGCATCAACGGATGCGCTTACCGTAGCAGTTGTATCTGGCGGAACAACCGGAGGTTGGGGATCCCATTCTAATTCCCCACGGTAATGCAATGCTTACCGCAGCAGTTGTGTCTTGCGGAACAACCGGAGGGTGGGGAGCCCATTCTAATTCCCCACGGTAATGCGGTCTATGATGGGTTGCAGCTGCCGGCGAAGGAGTTTATGGTAGAGCCCAGAACTGTTGTCGTGGTCGGGGTCCACCCTGAAATTACGAGAATAATGGGACCGGCGAGGACCCAGGGTCGGGGTTTGCAACAAAGGGTGGTTGTGCGAGGTAGCGGAGGAATATGATTGACTATGACCTTATACCGGGCCTCACACCGAAGGAAGTGTGGACGGGAAAGCTGCCCGGTTGGCACCAAGGTTAAGATCTCTTATGGGTAAAGCAACACACCTCTGCAGAGTGTAAAGAACCGTGACCTGTCACTCCCTGTTCCGGGATATGGAACTGCGAACGCGGCCGGAAAGGAGCTCCATGAAGTTCTAGTAAACCGGTGAAGGCTGACGGACATAGCTCTTGGAAATAAAAGCAATCTCTTGAAGAAATGTTTATCAAAACTTGCATTGGTATTAGACTTTTTGGTCTAATATCGTAGCTAGTGCATTAAACACCTCTTATCTATAATGAACTTGTTGAGTACGCTCGTACTCATCCCAATCTTAAATCCCTTGCTTAGATTGTCTGAATTGTCTGGAGGAGGATTACGACCACACTGAAGGAGCCGAGATCATCGGCTATGAAGAACCAGACCTCTCTGGAGGTGTTGAAGGCGTAGACTATCTCATAGTCTACGGAACCGGGGAGGCTTCCGGAGGAGATCAAGCCTAGAAACATCAAGTAGTAGTAGTAGCCGAGCAGCCCGAACTCTTAGTATTCAGCTGCTCGAGAGAATAAATGTACAACTTAATGAGACATCTATATTGTAAGCTAAGTTGGGTTCGCCTCGAACCTAGGAGGATTCCTCTTAGGACCCAAGAGGAGCTCCAAGACGATATGTGTATGATATTTGTAATATTAAATGAATGAGTTATGGACCTGCTATGTTCTGTTGTACTACTCTGAGGGATGTAATATTTGCGGAATGGTACTTCGTGAATGTTATATCAACGACTGGCATACTACAACATGCAGTGGTATGCAGGGTCACCACAGTTGGTATCAGAGCAAAAGCTTTGACCTTAGGTTGGAACCTAGTAAATGGGACCAAACGTTAGGAGTCAAATAGAACTAGTAAAGAATTCTCTAAAAATATGGTGTATATTTAATTGAGAATACAACAATCATATCTTTTAGTGCGATAATTCTTTATTATCTCTATTATGATGCATTATTACTAATCTTATAATCTTTCTATTTCTACAGCCAACATGGCAAGTTCACGTCCGGGACGAAACGTGAAAATGATGGATTCCACACTGAGTGAATATGAAGGAGGACTTGCAGATATTCTACGTGCCATGTTACTTGAATTTGGGTGTGATCCCCAGATCCAAGTAAAGAAATACATGTACTACGATGGTACTGTATTGGCAAAGTGTAGGGTAGGACTGCGACTTCCCGAATCTTTGGGAATGAGCGTAGTAATGCCAGCAGGTGAAGCCAGAACTATCAACATAGCCTACCATATAGCCGTTATGAGAGCCATCACCGATATTCGGGAGCATAAGACGAAAGAGCTTATGGGTTCCGAATTCACCCACATTCCTCATATGCAGGAGGAAGAGGATCCCATGCTTAACCACTTCAAATATGCAAAACGCAAACCAATAGCAGCTGCAAAATACATGGATAATAGCCGCAACTTACTATCATTGCTCTTTCAGTTGAACCATCATTTGACGGGAGCAATTGATACGATGCTAGAGGAGTTTACTGAACCCAAGGAGGAGACTAGGGGAAAAGAACCCATGGAGAATGTGGTGCACACACCAGTTTACTCAGCTGGTGACTACATTAGTATTGATCCTCTTGAGCGTGAAACTACACCCGTTACACCTAGGAACTATCTGGGTAGTTCCTATGGGGGATATGAGGGTGGAGAGGAATCCGAAAACAATCAGCATTCCGTGACTCCTATAGAAAACTCCACGGGTTGGCGTTGGGGATCTGATACGGGAACTCATAGTACTTCAGTGTATTATGACGGAGAGATGAGTGAGGACGCCACGACCCAGAACCAGAGTTATCCTAGTAATGGAGGAGTTGATGGAGGGTATTCGACGCAGGTTGAGTCGGATACGAATGTTGGAAACACCTATGGTGGAGCTACAGGGGAGTACACCCGATGGGTGGACTATGATGCACTCAACGACCAGTTTGTGAACACTGATTTCTCCCTAGGATCATCATCTGATTCTGACTACCAGCCGACGGGGAGACCTTATGTTCCAGGGTCTATCAGGAGGACGACACGTTCGACCGGATGGAAGCCTGGGATGTACCGGAAGTGAAGATCGACTAGAGTCCACCAAGGAAGGCGGGACTACAATACACAAGTACCACGTGTATTGTAGTGTGTAATATTTGTAGAAATTTGTACATATACTTTAATAAGTGAGTTTGCATACTCACATCGACTTGAGTATTGTAATAAGACCACTTAAGTATGTATATACATGGTATATGTTTTGTATGATTTGGATTTGCTTCTTGATTTCCATTGCGTGACTAGTTCTGTGCACAAAGTTGAGCTCAGAAAACTTGCGCATGGAGTAATTATGAGTATCATCTTGTGTTGCAGAACTAGGGGGTTATGTCGGGAGCGATAGGTGAGGAGACCGAAGCGTAGCACATGGAGCGCGAAGCGAAGCAAAAGGAAGAGGCTGATGAAGCAGCCAGGAATCAGTTTCCACCACCACCACCACCCATGACGCAGCAAAATTTCATCCAGTACATGCAAATGGTGGAGGAAAGGCAACGTATCACGTTGGAGCAGCAGAATAAATTCTTCCAGGAGCTGCTGCAACAGAATAGGGTAGAGAGACCCGAGAATCAGGGAGTCACTTTATCAGACTTCCAGAACACCAAGCCTATATCTTTCGCATACGCGTCCGAGCCAATGGACGCGGAGGATTGGCTTATGGATACCGAGCGAAAGCTCAATACTGTTGGTTGTAACGACCAGGAGAAGGTCCGTTATGCTACACACCTGTTGTGTGGACCTGCCGCATCATGGTGGGACAACATCGTAGCCGTTTATCCGGCTGGAAAAGTATTCACCTGGGAGGAGTTTGCGAGGAAGTTCAGGGAATCCAATGTCCCTGAAAGTATTGTGGAACTGAAGCGTCGAGAATTTGAAAGTCTCGAGCAGAAGGACAAGGCCATCCTGACTTATGTCAGGGAATTCTCAAAGCTGTCCCGGTATGCTGTTGAAGAAGTCAACACCGAGGACAAGAAAAAGAAGAGGTTTTTGAGGGGGTTAAGTCCCCAGTTCAAGGTACAGCTCCGGATGATGAGAGCGACGGAGTTCCAAGAGTTGGTGGATGCAGCCATCACTCTTGAGGATGACTTTAAACAGCTGCAAGAAGAGAAGAGAAAGAAGGCCAAGTTTGAGCCTAAGAGGTTTGTTAGTAACAAGCCCAATACCAGCTTGAGTTTCAAGCCAAGATACAACAACAACAGCAACTACTACGGTAGTAGGAAGAACCAAGCATTTCAGACTGCAAATCAAATAGTTTGCAGAAGCTGTGGATTCACCGGACATTTCGCCAAGGATTGCAAGAAGCCAAGGATATTATGCTTTGGTTGTCGCCAGGAGGGGCACATGCTGAAGGACTGCCCCAAGAGAAATACGGGAGGAGGTCAGTCAGGAGGAGGGGGAAGCCGAGGAGGAAATAATGGAGGGAACTGGAAGAATAAGAAGCCCTTCGGCAAGCTGAACTGCACTAGTCTGGAGGAGGTGGTCAACTCCGATCAGGCGGTGATAGGTACGCTCCAGATACTCACTCATCCTGGCAAAGTACTTTTTGACACTGGTGCAACTACATCATTCATTTCTCAGCAATTCATCATCAAACATGAGATTAGTTGCACTAAGTTAGATACACCCATAACCATACTTTCTGCGGGGGGAACGATAGTAGTAACCCATACCAAACAAAAACAAGTCATCATGATCAATAAGTGCGCGTTTGACGCAGACCTGTTCATTTTACCGATGAAGGACATTGATGTCATTCTTGGTATGAACTGGTTAGAAGCTAACGGAGCATTGATCGACTGTGTGAACAAGACGGTGTCTTTGAAAAGCCCCGATGGAAGTAGAATGATTTATCAAGGAGACAAGCATACCCAGATCGAAGTCGAGCTACAGCTGAACAGCATGAAGGAGGTGAAGTTAGAGGATATACCTGTAGTGAATGAATTCCAGGATGTGTTTCCTACGAAATTACCTGGTATGTCACCAGATAGGGAGATAGAATTCACTATCGACCTAATTCCAGGAACAACACCGATTGCTAAAGCACCATATAAGATGGGGCCTAAGGAATTGAAAGAACTTAAGGAGCAATTGGATGATTTGGAACAGAAAGGATTTATACAAGAAAGTGTTTCACCATGGGGATCACCTGTGATCTTCGTGGATAAAAGAGATGGAGGAAGAAGGATGTGCGGAGACTACATGAATTTGAACAATGTGACAATCAAGAACAAGTATCCACTTCCAAGAATACAAGATCTATTCGATCAAGTTAGAGGCGCGGGAGTCTTTTCCAAAATTGATCTAAGATCCGGTTATCATCAGATAAAGATCAAGAAGGAAGACGTTCCGATAACTGCCTTTGTCTCAAGGTATGGACATCATGAATACCTTGTAGTGCCTTTTGGATTAACCAATGCCCCAGCAATTTTCATGAATCTCATGAATAAGATTTTCATGCCATATCTAGACAAGTTTGTCATCGTATTCATTGATGATATCTTGATCTATTCCAAAGACAAGGCCGATCATGCCGAACATCTGAGGTTAGTGTTGCAAACACTAAGAGAACATCAACTCTATGCCAAATTCAGCAAGTGTGAATTTTGGCTGGATCAAGTGGAATTTCTTGGTCATGTCATCAGCAAAGACGGAATAGCTGTTAACCCGAGCAAGGTAGCAGCAGTTCTAGAATGGGAAGCACCCAAGACTGTCAAGGAAATCCGAGGATTCCTAGGAATGGCAGGATATTATCGGAGATTCATTGAAGGATTCTCCAAGATAGCAGGACCCATGATGAAGCTGTTAAGAAAGAACGCACCATTCGTGTGGTCAGAGGAGTGTGAGAAGAGTTTTCAAACTCTGAAAGAGAAACTCACCACAGCCCCGGTGTTAGCAGTTCCTGAAGTTGGCAAGGATTACACCGTATACTGTGACGCATCCAAGCATGGATTGGGTTGCGTACTTATGCAAGATCGGAAGGTAATATCCTATGGATCGAGGCAACTCAGACCTCATGAAGTAAACTATCCAACACATGATTTGGAATTAGCAGCAGTTGTATTTGCACTTAAAACATGGAGACATTTTCTCTATGGAGCCAAGTGAGCTCTATACAGATCATAAGAGTCTCAAATACTTCTTCACTCAGAAGGAACTCAACATGAGGCAGAAAAGATGGCTTGAACTAATCAAGGATTATGATTTGACCATCAATTATACTCCAGGAAAGGCCAATGTTGTAGCAGATGCCTTGAGTAGGAAGAGCACTGGCGGAGTAGAACAAGAGTTATCACCGGAGTTGAGGAAGGAAATAAGTCAAGCCCAGATACAACTTTGGGAGAAAGAAGCTCGTGAAGGACTATCGGCTTTACAAGTAGCCGATGAGCTAAATGTCAACCTAAAGAATGAGATAATGATGGGTCAGTTGGACGATCCATTCATCGTGGAGGAGATGAGAAGGATAGATGAAGGAAGACCATCAGAATTTCATCGAGGAGAATCGGGATCATTATGGTTGCAGAAGAGAATTTGTGTTCCGGATATTGCTGAAATCAAGGAAGTAATACTCCGGGAAGCCCATCAAACACCATACTCCATTCATCCGGGAAGTACAAAGATGTACATGGATCTAAAGGAGCTATTCTGGTGGAACAACATGAAGAGAGAGATAGCACAATATGTGGCGGAATGCCATACCTGCCAAAGGGTGAAGGCTGAACACCAGAGTCCGGCAGGAAAGTTACAACCTTTACCTATTCCAGAATGGAAATGGGAGGAGATAGGAATGGATTTCATCACCGGACTACCCATGACTAACAAAAAGAAGGACATGATATGGGTAATTGTGGACCGGTTGATGAAAAGTGCACACTTCTTAGCGGTAAACCAGCAGGATAAAGGAGACAAACTCATCGATCTTTACATCAAAGAGATCGTGAGTAAACATGGAGTGCCCAAGAAGATCGTGTCGGATCGAGGATCCGTGTTCACGTCATCATTTTGGAAGCAACTACACGAAGCTTTAGGATCCAAGTTGGACTATAGTACCGCCTATCATCCCCAGACAGGTGGACAAACTGAGAGAACTAACCAGATCCTAGAGGATATGCTCAGGGCTTGTGCCTTAGACTTCGGAGGATCATGGGAAGAACATTTACCACTTGCAGAGTTTTCATACAACAACAGCTATCAAAGTAGCATCAAGATGGCACCGTTCGAAGCTCTGTATGGAAGGAAGTGTAGATCACCGATATGTTGGTATGAAGCCGGAGCAAGCAAAGAGTTCAACCCTGATTATGTCAAGGAAAAGCAACAAATAATTGACATTATCAGAGATAGGTTGAAGATAGCCCAAAGTCGGCAAAAGAGTTATGCCGATCAGAAGAGAAGAACATGGGAGCCACAAGTTGGAGACCTGGTATATCTCAAGGTGAGCCCGATGAAAGGACTTCAGAGATTTGGAGTAAAAGGAAAGCTAAGCCCTAGGTACATCGGACCTTTTAAGATTCTGAGTCAAAACCGAGGGTTAGCCTTTGAATTGGAACTACCGGGAAGGTTATCTCAGGTTCACAACGTATTCCATGTGTCGCAACTCAGAAAATGCTTGAAGACCCCAGATGAACCAGTATCACATGAAAAGCTGGAGTTACAACCAGATTTGACATACATCGAGAAGCCAACGAAGATTCTCGAGGAGAACTGGAAACAACTCAGGAATCGAGCTATAAAGTATTGCAAGATACAATGGAAGCACCATCCCGAGAGGGAAGCCACCTGGGAAAAGGAGGAAGACCTGAGGAAAACATACCCCGAACTCTTCAGGTATTACAACCACAACTTCGGGACGAAGTTTTCTTTAAGGGGGAAAGGCTGTAATGTCCCAGGTTTAGAGGCGATCGAGGGGTAGATTTTAGAAAGGGATGTGCATTGCATTGTAAATTCCGGGGAAATTTCGCGCTTTTAAAACAAAACTGCATAAAAGGGGGACAGGTTTCTCTCTCGACATCCTACAGGGTTAGGGTTTCGAGAGTGCGATGAACTTGTTCCTACTTGTCTAAACTAGGGTTTTGTGAAGAGAGAAGTGAAATTACATTGAAATCATAACTTGCATGATTGAATTCTAAATTAAGTTGTATGATTGAATTCAAACCAAATTTGAATTTGAATTTCAAATTCAAATATCAAATGGATATCACATAATTCAAACTTGAGATAATTTAATAAACAATTATCATTAACCAAGATTATAAATAATACAACAATTATGTAAAGCTCATTAAGGAAAATGGGAGCTTTATTGATAATCACACAAGATACAATGTCAATTACAATATCCAGAAATGAAATATGAATTTACAACACATTACATGAATTGAAGAAATAGAAAAAGAAAGAGGAAAATTACAAATAAATGAAATATCCTAAACTACAAGATAATCTTGAGCTTGATGATCTTCATGTCCATTTGATCATCATTTTGACCCTGCACACAAACACAAAGAAAATAAAACAAGTGTTATGCCAAGTGGCATAGCCACTTGGCAGGTTAGAAAGAAAGGAAATTGAGCAGATATGATCAACTCTGCCGAAGCTGATCTTCCCACAGCACAAGTCCCAAGCTGGATTCACATACACACAACCAGGCATCACACAATGCTGGTGTGCATGCTCAACAGCACACCAGGGTTGCTGCATGCTCTCCACAAACATAGTGACCAGGGGAGGAGTACAAAGATGGTCAAGCGACCATAAAGGAAAGGGAGAGGGCAAGTATAAAGGGTTTTCTGAAGCAAACCCTAACCATTGCATCAACAGCAGCCTCACAGGGTAAGTCACAAGAACACAAGAACACAAGAACAGCTTGAACAACCACTGCTGTTCAACACATCTTCACCACCACAGCAAATAACCAAGAAGCATCAAGCTCACAAGGAGGAGTAGGGCAAGCCAAACAAACCACCAGAAGCAAAACCTCTACATCAACTGAAATTCTTGGAGCTGGAGTGAGATATACAAATCATCATGAACAAACCCGATGGTTTTGTTCATAAATAAGCATATGCACCAATCACACACAAGCAAAAGGTGTGATACCCTATTTGTGTCATCATCTGGCTACTAAGCCATATGGTGCAAGCCAAGGTAGTAAGGCCACTAGGAAATCATCTAATGGGAACAACAGCTATGAAAATCAATGCATAACTGAAGAAATCCAGCAAGAGATGAAAGCACAGCTAGCCTAGCTACACACTTAGCACCTACAGCTAGTCAGGCCATCAGACATAGACAAATCATTGTCTATTTGATTTCAACATCAAAAGCTACTGGCAATCCAACAAAAGGATCACCCAGAAAGCATCTAGTGAGCCACAGCAAGCCAACAAGAGGGGAGCTACCCTAGGGCAGCATATGATTATTGCCAGGGTCACCTCAACCACTAAAACAGCCAAACCACCAGGCCAAGCAATTGTATCATTACCCAGATTGGGTTCAAAGAGGAGCTAGGGTTCCCAACCACTGTTGGCATACCTCTAGCTCAATCAAGCTAATTACAAGAATCATCACTTCAAGCAGTTCATCTCATTTATCTAATAAACAAGGACAAGTTATACAGATAAATGAAGTTCACAAATCACCAGTAACTTGAACACTTACACATGATCCAAGGGATCACTGCAAGCAACAGCAATTGCTTGAGCCAACCACTACACACACCAGTACTAGTCTGTAATCACACATAGCTCAAATTGAGCATTGGTAAGGCACAAGATGGAGCACCACGCCTTTTACTAGCAGCTGATGATCATATGATCATCAGAGCCTGCTATAGCATGCCAGTGCATGTTAGAGCATCACTGAGCAACAGCGCCTGGCCCCGATCATTAAATGGCCACAGTTAATCAACAATTGCTTCACAGATAAACAAATGTATGAACTGTAATTGTATCCAGAAGCACATCAAATACATGATGTACCACTGGATCAAGCTAGACATGGATGGCACACACATATAATTAAGCCATCACCACAACCAGAGCCACTAAGCAATCAAATTGTTTTAATTGTAGCATGACAAAGAGCTATTAAGCGGGCCCCCGAGCATTACAAGATGCTCATGAGCAAGCCTATAGGAACACACTTGAGTATCTGGCGAGCTTAGTAACAAGAACAGAGCCACAGAGGGGAAATTAAGCAAGGAATAGATAGCATATCAGGGCTGCACACAGCAGTAACGCAAGCTCTGGCATGGCCATGGCGACCATGGCCAAAGCCAGAAAGCAGAGAGCCAGCAATATGCACACAGCAAGCAAGCAAGCGCAGCAACCATGGCCAGCAGAGCAGCAGCAACGGCACGGCAGGCCTCTCCACGAGGAGGGAAGCCATGGCCAGAGCTAGTGGAGGAGGAAGAAGATCAAGCACAGGAGAAAGAGGAAGGTGGCGCGCGTACCTGGGGCGAGCAGACGTCTGGCGCAGCCATGGCGGCCACGGCGGCACACGCCGAGAGCACGGCAGCACCTGGCCAGGCCAGGCCAGGCTCCGACTAGCGCCACAGCGCCCCGCACCACGGCGGCGAAGGCCACGGCGGCGCCATCACACCAGAAGCGCCGGTGAGCACCGCATCACCGAGCGGGCGGACGCGATGGGGGCCGACGAAGGGGGCGACGAGGACCAGATCGACGCCGTTGATCTGGTGCGCCGTCACGTGGTGGTGCAGATGCGCCCCATCTCACCGCCTGCGATGGCCGGAAGCGGCCGGAAAATATCGACGAAGACGGCGGCGACCACGGCGTCGCCAGAGCTCGTTAGGGTTAGGGTTCGGACACGCGCGAGAGAGAGAGGGAGAGAGTGAGTGGGTTGGGCCAGACCAGGTGGGTCGGCCAAACCTAAACCGTTGGGCCACCCTGACAGGTGGGCCCAAGGGGCAAAACAGTCTTTTCATAAATCCATTAAAAACCAGAAACTTTGAAATTAAATAGAAAATTGATAAGAGCTCTAAAAAATAATTAAAAATATGGAAATTGATCAGCATAAAATTATCTATTTAAATAAAATATCAAACAGAATTTTTGAAGACAAATAAGAACAAGTCTTAATTTGATGATTTAAATAAGGATTTAAATCACACATATTATTTTCAATAAAGAAAATAAGTCCATTAATGCATTTGGACTTTAAAAACACCTTGACAATATTTCAAGGTTGTATTTACCCTAAATCAAGTATCTACAAGTTGTTCTTAGTATTAACCTCTCACATGAAATAACAACGACATCGGAAGGGGGGAACAAACCCTAAAACTGGAATCATGCATAATTGCTTCTTTAACCATTGCCCTTATCGGACAATGATGCTATTTTTCAGAGACAGAGGACAAGGGTCAGTCCACACCTTCCAACTGCAAAACTTTGCAGTGTTCAGGCAAGTTCATCACTTGCTCATGTCATTTGAGTATTTCTATCAAATTACTTGCAAAGTACTATGGTTATCACTATTGCATAAAAACCAAAACCACTGCTTTCATAACTATGAATATGACTATGTGGTGGGCAATGGAACCATGGATTGTGTTATGGTGGAGGTTCCATTGCAAGGGTTTATATCCATCTAGGATTAAACAACAAATGTCGCCAGTGATTCTTGTGTCGTAATACCCGTGTTAACCATAAGATCTGGAGTGGGACGGAATAGTCAATTGTATTTCCACCTCTTGTACATCAACGGATGCGCTTACCGTAGCAGTTGTATCTGGCGGAACAACCGGAGGGTGGGGATCCCATTCTAATTCCCCACGGTAATGCAATGCTTACCGTAGCAGTTGTGTCTTGCGGAACAACCGGAGGGTGGGGAGCCCATTCTAATTCCCCACGGTAATGCGGTCTATGATGGGTTGCAGCTGCCGGCGAAGGAGTTTATGGTAGAGCCCAGAACTGTTGTCGTGGTCGGGGTCCACCCTGAAATTACGGGAATAATGGGACCGGCAAGGACCCAGGGTCGGGGTTTGCAACAAAGGGTGGGTGTGCGAGGTAGCGGAGGAATATGATTGACTATGACCTTATACCGGGCCTCACACCGAAGGAAGTGTGGACGGGAAAGCTGCCCGGTTGGCACCAAGGTTAAGATCTCTTATGGGTAAAGCAACACACCTCTGCAGAGTGTAAAGAACCGTGACCTGTCACTCCCTGTTCCGGGATATGGAACTGCGAACGCGGCCAGAAAGGAGCTCCATGAAGTTCTAGTAAACCGGTGAAGGCTGACGGACATAGCTCTTGGAAATAAAAGCAATCTCTTGAAGAAATGTTTATCAAAACTTGCATTGGTATTAGACTTTTTGGTCTAATATCGTAGCTAGTGCATTAAACACCTCTTATCTATAATGAACTTGTTGAGTACGCTCGTACTCATCCCAATCTTAAATCCCTTGCTTAGATTGCCTGAATCGTCTGGAGGAGGATTACGACCACACTGAAGGAGCCGAGATCATCGGCTATGAAGAACCAGACCTTTCTGGAGGTGTTGAAGGCGTAGACTATCTCATAGTCTACGGAACCGGGGAGGCTTCCGGAGGAGATCAAGCCTAGAAACATCAAGTAGTAGTAGTAGCCGAGCAGCCCGAACTCTTAGTATTCAGCTGCTCGAGAGAATAAATGTACAACTTAATGAGACATCTATATTGTAAGCTAAGTTGGGTTCGCCTCGAACCCAGGAGGATTCCTCTTAGGACCCAAGAGGAGCTCCAAGACGATATGTGTATGATATTTGTAATATTAAATGAATGAGTTATGGACCTGCTATGTTCTGTTGTACTACTCTGAGGGATGTAATATTTGCGGAATGGTACTTCGTGAATGTTATATCAACGACTGGCATACTACAACATGCAGTGGTATGCAGGGTCACCACATGAGTGCAGTATGAACTGAATCAATAAAATCCCTAATGATGGTGAGATTCCAACATTTTACCTGGTCTTGCGCCCCATGGACGGTAGAAGATACACTGAATAAGGACGAGGATTTGAGACCGAGTGGAGCAGCTGCTGGGGGAAAGCGGACAGAAAACGAACCGATTCTCGCTACCAATCGAAGCAAGAAAGGGGAGTTGTGTAGTATGGTGGATTCGCTGCACCCGGGCGCGGCGCTGCCGCCTGAGCTTCTCAGCGGAGTCCCCCCCGAGCCAGACGCCGGACTCGGCCTCCCAAGCGTTGGTCGCCGGTCTCCACCAGCGATCACCTCGGAGGAATCCGGGGCATCGGCGGCGGCCGGGAGCTGATTGCGATTTGGGGCACAGGCGCGGGTTTGCCTCCCAGGGAGTGACAAAGTAGACCATAACCGCTCTTTCGCCACTGTGAGTCTGTGACTCAGGCATGGTTAATGGGCTCCCCTGCGTCAGTCTCCCAGTGAGATAACCTAATAGCATGTCTAACAGACCCCTTAAAAGGGCCAAACCCGTATAATAACCGTTGGAATACGGGTTTCGGCTCTACCCGGCAGTCTAGCAGACCCCGTAAAAATGGTTGCTGTTTTTGATTACGGGGCGGGTCTTCACCCCCTACTTGTGCGGGGTGGGAGCGGCGATAGAGGGCCAAACACGTATCCCATCTCCGAAACCGCGCGCGGACCTTTCAGTTCCCCCCACCCGTTTTCCCCCGCGCGCCGTCGCAACCACCCGCGCGCCGCCTCCAGAATCCATCAGATCCGCGCCCCTCCGCCGCCCGCCGAGCCGCGCCGAGCTGCGTCGACGCCCGCCGCACCTCCGCCACACCCCCACCGAAGATCCGCGTCCCTCCGCGCGCGCCGCCGCACCCCCGCCGCGGTCTTCTCCGCCGTTTTCGCCGGTGAGTATTCTGCCGCGTTCTTGTTCGTTCTCGCCGGTAAAATGGAGGTGTTTGGGGCTGATGCATGCTTCACCGTGGTAGATGGCTTCGGAGGATGTGCACATGGCGGATTTGGACGTGATGTCGACCGATTGGTCCTCGTCGGATTCCGATGATTCGGACCTCCACGAGCTGCTCAACGACGACGAGACGGAGATGATGCTGCTCATGTTCGGCATGAAGCACATTGAGGACCGCGCCAAGCTGCTGGATCAGCGGAAAGGATCCGTGATGGGGCGTATGTGCATTCCGCGGAACCGCGCACTCGGCCACGAACAGCTGATGCAAGATTATTTTGTCGAGGTACCGACCTATCCTCCCCGCCTCTTCCGTAGAAGGTACCGAATGCGTAGGACTTTGTTTGAGAGAATAGTCAGAGATTGCGAGGCTAATTACGATTATTTCAAGAAAAGAAGAAATGCTGCCAAAGTCATGGGATTTAGCCCATATCAAAAAATATTTGCCGCAATGAGGGTGATTGCATACGGTATGCCGGCAGATTATACCGATGAGTACCTTTGCATTGGTGTACAAACAACCACGGATTGCGTGCGTTTGTTTGCCAAGATGGTGATCAAGTTGTATGGAGAGACGTATCTCCGAGCTCCAAATGAGGAAGATACAAAAAGGCTCATGGAGATCAATGAAAAGATGGGGTGGCCGGGGATGCTTGGTAGTTTTGGATTGCATGCATTGGACATGAAAAAATTGTCCAAAAGCATGGCATGGAATGTATTGTGGCAAAAGCCGTGATGCTACCATTGTTCTTGAAGCCGTGGCCTCTCAAGACTTATGGATTTGGCATGCTTTTTTTGGAATGCCGGGGACACTCAACGACATCAACATCTTGAATAGATCCCCTTTGTTTGCAAGACTAGTTAAGGGTGAAGCACCAACTTGTAACTACACAGTTATGAATAATGAGTACACCATGGGGTACTATCTCATAGATGGTATTTACCCTAACTATGCAACCCTTGTCAAGTCCATAAAAGAGAAAAAGGACAAGGCTTTGACAAGAAAGGAAGCTTGCTTCACCAAAAATCAAGAGGCATGCCGCAAGGATATTGAGAGAGCTTTTGGTGTCTTGCAAGCAAAGTTGGCAATTGTCCAGGGTCCTGCAAGGTTTTGGGACAAGGAAACTTTTGTTGATATCATGACATGTTGTGTGATTCTTCACAACATGATCATTGAAGATGAAAGAGGTTTGAACTTGCCATGTTTCTATGACAATATTGGCACCCGAGTGCAGCCCGAGAGGAACCCTGATCGGATTGAAGCTTTTCTTGGAGCTCATCGAGGCATTGAAAATGCCGAGACTCATCACCAGCTCACCCAAGATCTGGTTGATCACCATTGGCAGTTGCATGGCCAATGAGTTATTACATTCATTTCCTATTGTTGTATGTGTGAAACATTCATTTCCTATTGGTGTATGTGTGAAACATTTGTTATTTGTTTAATTATTCCATTAGAACATTTGTTGACATTTCCAAAAAACATTATTGTAATAATTATGACGATTATTGTGTGATGTAAAATATTTATTTTATGTGAATGTTGTGTTGGTTCTAATATCCAATTTGTCAAAAAAACCCTGTTTTGAGGGGTTGAAAACTCGTCCAAGCTAGCAGACCCCGTATCCCCTTCTGTTTTACGGGGTGGGGATACGAGGTCTGCTAGCTCGGACGAGTTTTCGGCTGGCGAAAAGTGAATACAGGACCCTCTACTCGCGTTTTAAGGGGCGAAAAAATACAGGGCCTGTTAGACATGCTCTAAAAAACGAGGGATTTTGGTATCACCAACAGTCGTTGTTTTATGAAAAAAAAGCAAAAAATAGAGGATTTCTGAAATCCACCTTGAATCAAAAGTTTGACTGACACCGTTTAGAAAGTCTACGGAAATTTTAGAATAGTGGTAATAATGGCTTTGCACATTCATTCTTCTAGAAATTACATAGTGCTTGTTTAAATAGAGGTTTTCTTAGCGCTCTTCTTCCCTCATTTGACGACCGGTTCAAAGGGCGCCCAAAGAAGAATCATCCAACTCCAAGGACCTACTGGCCGGTGAAGCTCGGCACCAACCTTGTGTATGGCCACCTTGGCCAGTGTTGCTTCGGAGGTGTCCAATACGTGGTCATTCTCTCCTTCATCATCATCGAGGTAGCTGCTTGGGTCCCCCAAGGCTCCTAGGCAACGACATCGCCTTTATAAAGCTTCATTCCTATGAGAATTTGTGCGCCCATGGCCCCAACATCGCCCCCTTTGGTGGACCAACCACATTCCTCTTCATTCATCGAACGAGTGGATCTTGACCCATGCCCACGCCAGTAATCCTTCACTAGCAGAGCTGCCACCGTGACAACGAGGTGCGGAAGTGTGGTGTCTTCGCCAATTGAGCCCATAACTCAGCCACCAAACTACGTCGAAGCCACGACCCAAGGATGAAGAAAACTTTATCGAAATCATGATCACAATCATCTGCACATAGATGACATGTTTTGATCCTTATCTGCCACAGAGTCCCTACCATCCTCAAGGATATAGGCCTCATCGGCGAAGGACAAAAAAATCTGAGGTAGGGCGAATTTTTAAGAATGCAAATGCCAAAATAGTCCTAAAACAATAATGATGCATATGGTTCAAACACAATCACTAAATACAATAAAAATAAAAACATATTTTATTATAAATAGAACCTAAAAAACATACCAATAATGCCTACTCAATGGCTAAGCTTTACCTCTTTTTAAAAAATCTAATGTAATTCAAACACTTAAGACGTTTGATTATCTCTCATTTGATGCATAATTCAGTCTTGATTATTTTTGTTGCGGAAAATTCCTTTCAATTGTTAATGCCGTCATGTGTAAAACCAATGTCATCTTAATGGAGTGATAATGCGGTCGAAGAAAATATGCCATGCCTTTTAAATATCTAGAAATCTTGAAAGTCTCCAATTTCGCGAGTATAAATAATGAATAAATAGAAGTTATCTTGTATATACTAAGGTCCAATCAATAATAAATCTATGTTATCAAGCAATGTTATTCATATAGAACATAGAATATGAGCCTATGTTTGGAGATAATAGTCTATGTTTTTGATTTGCAGTCGATTTTGCGAAGTGTTCACTGAAACAAGCATAACTTTCTCATATGGAGTCTATTTCCGACGTATGACCACTCAAAATTTTCAGAAAAAACACAAGCATCTAAATGTATTCACCAAAAATCAAGGTAGGGCGGCTGCCCTACCTTGCCCTATTGGGAGCTTCGCCCCTGGGCCTCATCGATGGTAAGGATGTTCCATCTTCGATACAACAACGGCCTACATAAGTTCCATTTGGAGCTCGAGATGCAAGTAGCTCTTTAAAAAACAAACATAGTTGAAAAAAAATTACTAGATGTACTCAAGGGTGTATGATACAAGGGTGGAAAATCTCAATGTAAAGTACTTTATACTTTCGGCTACACAAAAATAACAATATGTAACTCATTCCTGACTCTTTTTTTTTTTTGCAAATAACTCGGCTCTTCCGTGCTACAATGTAGTCAAGAATTAGTTCCATCAGATCTTTAAGGCCATGTATAGTGGGAGGCATACCTGGCCATAGACAGCCCGACCCGAAACCTGGCCCGAAAAACTTGGGCCTAGGCCTGGAATTGTTGGCCCGACAGTCGGGCCGGGCCGAGCCTGGGTAGCCTGAAAAAGCAATTTTGCACTATGGCCTGGCCCGCGGCCCGACGGTCCGATGGGCTTGGTGGGTATTTGGTCGGGCCAGACCGGGATTGGGCCTGTTTTTCAGCATCGGTCTTTCCCCAACCCAGCCCGAGGCCCGGCCCGGCCTGACACATGCACAGGTATAGTGGGAGGTGCTTGCAAAATTGAACACGCGCTTGTCTTTTAACACTTGTGTTTATTCTACGATGGAGGTGCTAATTTAAGCATTTGTCTAGAAAGATAGGAACGGTTCTGGAAATTGGTATATTTTTTAAAACACCTCTATTAAGCACCTTGCATGATTGCTTTCCTCTTTCTCTCCGCTCCCCTTCCTCCAGAGCCTTGAGAGTCGCCAGCTTTTGACCGGGCCATCCGACGGCCTCTCCGCCAGATTAGCTGGCTGGAGCTGGTTCTGGAGCGGCGCCGGAGTAGCTAGGTAGTAGATCTTGTAGGTTTTTCTCTGTTTTGGCGTTCTGCCGTGTTTGGGCGTCTGCCCTGTAGCTTGGAGCGGTGCCATGGATTTCTCCTGCCGAATCCATGGTGTAGGGTCTCTCCTCTCTCTGCTGCTGCTCCTCTGCTCGGAGAGTAGCTGGGATTGGAGCGACATGGTCTCCCTCAATAAATCGGTGGATGCAGGTCTTCTTCCTGTGCAAGATAGCAGCAAGGTTGTGGTACTCCTGTCCGGCCATGGAGGTGAGGGGGATTACCATGGCGGCGCTGTGAGAAGTGCTTCGTTTCGGCTCCTGGCCGGCCTTGGTGGCGAGGGGGAGCATAGGCGCAGCACGGCGCATCTGGCGCTGGATTGGAGTTCCTGTTTTGTTTGCCGATGTCGACTACAGCGGAGGAGCAAAGTGCTGCGGTCAGCTCTGGCCTGCCGTGGTGGCGCGGGGAGGGGCTGCGGTGGTGATGCTGCTTTCTGCGGCTGTCTTTATCGGATCTTGCCGAAGTGGTGCTATGAAGCTGCGTTGTTCAGATTTCCTCGTGCGGAACACATGGCGTCCAAGTTTGACGTTGTGACCTTTGGCCGAGACGGCGGCCCGAATTCTACCTCCATGGCGGAGGCCCTATCTGAATCCAGTCGCTGGAGCTCGACGCTGCATCGCTTCCAAGTGGTTCGTCCCCGGTGGCGCTGTGGTAGCTGGCGGCTTCGATTCTTCGTCGGCAATGAGATCCATTCGAGCTTCTTCTTCTCTGACCTCGGCGGTGGCTACGCCTTGAGGTCGCCGACGAGCGGCGGTGGAGTTGGTTCCCAGGCACCTGATTGCTTTATTATTTTTAGTGTCAGGGTCCTTTATGTAAAATTGGAGGCCTTTTCTTCAAATTCTAGGTTTTGCTGTGCAATAGACGCCAAAGGGCCTCCTTGTAAAATTCTGTACCCACCGTTTGTATAAGCAGCTTCTAGGCCTCTCAAGGCCGTTCTTTGTTCAAAAAATTAAGCACCTTGCATTGACCATGGTCTAATTGGAGGACATGCACTCGTCTCTCTAGAGTGGTTTATTAACACATAACGTGCGGGGTCAACTAGTTCGTATAAAATCAATGACGGGTTATACTATTTCGCCGTTGTCTTGTTTTCATGCGGTCCGTCCTATAACTGAATCTTGAGAAATGACAGTAGTGGTACTAAAAAACACAGCGACCGGTACCAGCATCATATATTGAGCACCGCGTCTGCACCATGGCTACCGTCGTTTGTGTAATGCTGAGAAGCAAAGAATAACTGCGTCCAACATATTACCATCACCAACTGAAGAATTAAGTGTTTACATCTACAACAAGTTAAAAACTCTAGGATCATATACTAGTACAATGATATTCATCTTACTAACTGTTCATACTTGACAAATAGTACAGTTCTAAGTTGCAAGAGCTTCAATTGGTACTCCGGTTATTAAGCCAAGCATGACACTCATGAATTTGGGTAGATAACTTCTACCATGACACTCATGAGTTTCGAGTTTGGACAGATAACTTCTACCATTACAGACAACAAGCTAGATAACTAAACATTTTCTTCCAAACTCAACCTACTTACTTCAGTCCGTGGTGATTAAAGAGCATACAACTACTTGCTGAGATTAGTTGCAAGGAACCCATATGTGTGACCCAGATTTCCCTGTCCACCATTACTTGCTGAGAGATCTCTATGGCGCCAGTCTGTCAACACGGATGTGTAAGGTGAGTTCACCTGATGAGCTATCAGCGAGTTCAGGGGGAACCAGCAGGAAGAACTTGCCCAACTGAACTCCACCCACCAGCGAGCTGCTTGACACAAGAGGATCCTTCTGGAACACAAGCCTCCCTTCGGCTTTTCCACCAGCAACAACCTGAGCGGCCGATATGTTGCATGAATAGCTCGGTTCAGATTCATGAGGCCGGACACAGACCATGGTGATAGCGCTGCCGATTTCCGTCAGAGTATTGGTCAGGAGGAAAATGGTTTGGTCTTCCCCGACGAGGAGCGTGAACCGGTGGTCACGAGCAACGGATATCTTCAGTGGTTTGTTGTAGCTGAAGTTGGTCGGCGACCAGCCGTGCGCTGTGACGAAGTGGTCCAGAAGACAACATGTTCCCCCTCTGAAATCACAGTCATTCTCTGGGCAGTAGCATGGAGCATGTGTACATTCAGTTTCATGCTTCTCTTTCTCGTGGTAGATGATGGACTCATTGCAGCCATATGTCTGGTTTGAGCATGGCACTTTGATGGCGTCGATGACTTGCTCGAGTTCGACGCAACGGCAGTAGCTAGTATTTTTGCGACACACATCACAAAAAATGCCCAATCCTAAAACAGACCCAACCTCGCGGAGCTTTTCCATGCACACAGAACACAAAACATGTCCAGCCTCGCACTGAAGAAATACAAGAATATTAGTATAATGTTTGGCAGCAACAAAGAACCAATAATAAACTCGAGAAACACACAGTAATGAATAGAGTGTGACGCAAGCAGAAACATAAGGATATCGATCATATATTGCATCGTAAGAGATCAGCCAACCTAGACTTTCATTTGTACACACTAGATTGAAAATAGAATGTTACACTGCTGTGTATTGGAAAACTATATTCATATTTTGAGACACCAACAGTTAAGATTCTACATAATAAAACAGCAGGTAAACTGGCATTGAAACACTACACACTAGATTGAAAACTCAGTGCTATCTGCATTCAGCTTTGGGATACCAAGAAGTAAGATCCTAGAAGCTGCCGATTTAGTAATGTAGGAAGAACACCAGGAGTTGAGCAAGCATAATTAAGTTTCAGAGAAAATGCAGGCAACTTTACCTCCTGAATGCTATCATATGTGCAAAACTAACATTTCAGTACTACCCGCAACAGTGTGGAATGCCTGCCCTCAGTCCTTTCATCAGTTCATAATAGAAGGATGTCAATCATCTAGTGCTTTATAAGAGATTAAATTACCTAATTTTAAAAAAAACTGACCAACCTAAAATTTCACTAACTACTAGACTGAAAACAGGCTGCTAGCAGTTGAGTAATGCAAAATTACTTTAGGTTTGGAGACATAAACAGTTAAGATCCTAATTGCATTTGACTACTACCCACTAAATTGGAAACTGAGTCCTAATTGCATTCAGATTTGACACAGCAACAGGTAAGATCCTACAAGGTGCCAATTTAGTAATCCTAGCAAGAACAACAGCAGCCGAGCAAGTATAATCAAATTTCAGAGAAACTGGCAGGCAACTTTACCTCCTGACTTCTGTCTATATGCAATATGTGTTAAATTAGCGTTTCAGTCCTACCCACCAGATTGGAAATCAGGTACTAACCGCTACATTCAGTTTTCACACACACACACAGTAAAGATTCTACAAAAGGGGCATTTGGTCATCCTAGCAACAAGAGCAGCAGCCAAACAGGTAAGTTTCAGAGAACTGTTAAATTGTTGATCCACTGAAATATCATATAAATTTCAGAGGAAACGGCAGGAAATTTTCACCTTGCCGAAGTGCATTATGTGCTACAGAGCTAAAACCACTATCAGGGAGAAAGGTTGCTCATTTTATCCTAACATCAATCAGAAAAAATTTCTAGGGAGTACATCGATCTACTCTCGGTAGGAAGAAGCAACAGAGGCATTCATCCACGAACAGAGAAAAAAACATTAATCGCACTGACAGTGACCAAATGCGGTGGGTGACTGGCAAGTGGCAACCGATGATTACCTTGAAGACGGGTGGCTTGAGGGGCTCGAGGCAGATCCTGCAGCGGAGGAGCTCGGACTGTATCTTGACGAATATCTCGCCATCCGACCTGCCCCCTTCCGCCGCCACCCCGTCCGGCTCCGGCCCCGCTCCATGGTCCTTCTCCGTCTTGATCCTCTTGCTCGCTACTTCTTCCGCCATGGGAGAGCTGCTCTTGGTGCCGGTGGCACGCGGTACTGACGGACGCCTCGGAGCAGACGAAGAAGGGAAGGGAGGTGGTTCTGCGGGAAGGAGGGAAGAGAAGGAGTGTCCAAGGTGACAGGCGGTAAATGCACATGTGCCTGCCTGTCTAAATGTCAGCTGTGACTGTGAGAAAGATAGACGAACGAGGCTCGTGAAGAAACGCATTTCGTGTGCACGAACTCCTCTTATCATTTTGTTCAGAAGTCGCTCGTGCATGTACAGTACAAAATAAAACATTTATGATCTGCAGCATATTGAAAGAAATAACCTAGCAATGTTTGAAAGAAATTGGTAACCTTCCACATTCATCATTTTGGGCCACCTACCTACCTCGTTGGCTTGGCTAGTTGACAGATAAATCTACTCCCTCCGTTCTCAAATTAGTAAACGTTTAGCTTGAAACTTCGTTTACGTACTATCTTTCCAATGCATTTTAAAGTAGTAAAAATTATTTCACACATCGCACAGAAATCAAACCCAAATATTCAGAACATGTTCTCTTTGTTTTCTACATACACTTCCTCAAAATAGGCTTTCGTCCCGCTTTATAAATAAAGCAACAACTATACAAGAGTTCACACACAAGAAAAGTGTTGGGGCAGCAGCAAAAACATACCCAACAGAAAAGAGAAAGAGATACAACTCAAAGATTGCACAGACGACGGCGACTAGTGACTAAGCGAGACACCAGCCCTCCATCGTGCCACCTCTAAACTTGCCGATGCAGGGGAGGTGATATCTGGTCGCGCCACCGCTGTCCGTGCGTGGAGGAGAGTGAGAAGGAGAGGGAACCGCCGCTGTCTACCGCCGCCCTATGTAGGTACTGCTGGCGGGCCGAGGAGTAGGAGAGAGACAATGTTTTTTTTGTTTTTTTAAATTTTTTGTTAAAAAATATGAGGAATCAAATAGGTTTATTTAGAAATATCAAAATATAAAAATAGAAAATAGGTTTATTTAGAAACATCAAAGATTCATATCAAAGATTATTTAGAAAATAGAAATATGATTATTTAGAAAATAGAAAGTTGGATACTTAAAAATATTATTTTGTACTTTATCATTTCTGTACTTTAATTTCTTATTTGTACTTAGAGAAATAGAGAAATATAAATAGAGAAAGAAATATGATTTGTGCCACCAAAGAGAAATAGAAATAGAGAAATAGACCCCTCTTTTATATATTGCACCTTTACTTCACTTCATGCACCCAGGATTTACCCAACCCCTTTAATATGGAAATGCTAGTTGTTTTAGATGTACATGATGTACTTGTTAATTGGCAATAATATATCTTTTATATTAGTTAAGCTATGGACTACGGCGGCAGAGACGATGAAGAAGAAATGTTCAAGATTATACAAGAGAGTGAAGCACATGACGATAGCGGAGATGACTGTGGAGCTGAAGACGGCTCACAATTTCTAAACGATGCCGGTGAGGGAATGGAGCTAGAAGCAAGAGACGAAGGGCAAACACGCAATGTTGGAGCCTTAACAAAATCCAGTGAGATATATTAAGCATCTAGTGATTACTAGATATATGCATTAATTGATTTGAATATATATTAACAATTTTTTGTTCTTTTAACCCTCCGCATCGAGTCAATCTTCTAAAAAGAAATGAGGCCCGGCCAAAGGGATGGCCAAGGATGCACATCTAACCACATGTTGTCGATTAAAGAGGGAATTAAAGGGCATGTACATCACAAATCTCACAGACGCTTAAGGAGTTGAAGTCGCGAGCATAGATTCTATCATTTTGTATGCCTTTGGAAGCGTCGGGCTCCTCTTCATCGTCGCCGCGAAGAAAGAAGCTGGGATCGACTTGCAAACTGCCAAAGGAATTTATTCCTAGCCCCACTAAGTTAACACCTGCACTGTACATGCACTAAATGGCAAAGGTTTGCATTAATCTTTATACTATTTAAAAGAAATATGGTGTTCGGATCCTCATATCTTTAAAGATACTTTTCTAAGGAAAGAGGACAACAATCTCAAATTCTTGAAGAGCCTGAGGACTTCTATGGTACCAAAATATTAGGTTACAGAAATGTGCAATGCGGAGAAGGCAAAGGAAACGTGTATCCAACATGGCCAAGTGAAGATTATAGTGGTAAATCATATCTACAACAACTCCTGGATCAAATACTAGTTCCAATAATATTCATCTTACTAACTGATCATACCTGACAAACAGTATAATATTCAGTTGCAAGATATAGATCATCAATTGATACATTAAACAACCGGTAGATCTGAAGCTATTCTTCATTACCAAGAGCAGCCAGTCATTCATGACACTCATGAGTTTGGGGCTTGCAACAAAGCTACATAACTAAACAATTTTCTTCTGCAGTCATTCCTGGTGATGTTAGTTGCAAAGATGCCGACCCAGAATTCGCTGGGAACTTCTAGCTGAGATCCTTAAGCCGCAAGTCTGTCGACACGGATGTGTACGGTCAATTCGCCAGATGGGTTATCGGCGAGTTCTGGGGGAACCAGCAGGAAGAACTTGCCCAACTGAACTCCACCTGACAGCGAGCTGCTCGACACAAGTGGGTCCTTCTGGAACACAAGCCCCCCCTCAGCTTTTCCACCAACAACACTGTTAGCAGCAGAGATGTTGCATGAATAGTTTGGTCCAGATTCACAAGGCCTGACACAGACCATGGAGAGAGCATTGCCGATTCCCGCCAGAGTGTTGGTCAGGAGGAAAATGGACTGGTCTTCCCCGACAAGGAGGGTGAAACGGTGGTCATGAGGAATGGATACCTTCAGTGGCTTGTTGTAGCTGAAGTTGGTTGGCGACCATCCGTGCGCGGTGATGAAGTGCTCCAGAAGGCAACATACTGCCCCTCTGAAAGTGCAGTCAGTCTCTGGGCAGTGGCATGGAGCATGTGTGCATTGGCTTTCATGCTTCTCTTTCTCATGGTATCTGACGGACTCATTGCAGCCATATGTTTGGTTTGAGCATGGAACTTTGATGGCGTTGATGAATAGCTCTAGTTCGACACAACGGCGGTAACTCGTGGTTTTGCAACACAGATCACAAAAGATCTCTAACTTCAAAGCGTGCCCGTCCAGACGGAGCTTTTCTAGGCACGGAGAACACAAAACATGCCCAGCCTCACACTGAAGAAATATAAGAAAATTAGCATAACCTTCAGCAGCAATATATAATGGATAATAAAGTGGAGAAATAAAAGATTAGGAGAAACGCACAACAGTGTGCAATGCCTCTGCCTCTCCTCGGTCATTTTATCAGTTCATAACAACAGTATACAGGGTGCAATGCGAGCAGAAACAAAAGGATATCGATAACCTAGTACATTGTAAGAGATCAGCCGCCCTAGAATTTACTCCCCACTAGATTGAAAACAGGCTGCTGGTCAGTTGTGACATGGCAAATTGTATTCTTTTTTTTTTGCGAGAAAAATTGTATTCAGTTTGGAAACAAACAGTTTAAGATCCGGGGTACATAGTAAGACAGCAGCTAAACTATTATTTGACTACTACCCACAAGATTCGAAACTGAGTCCTAATTGCTTTCAGCTTTGACCTTTGAGACACCAACAAGATCCTACACGATGCCAATTTAGTAATCCTCGGAAGAACTCCAGCAGCCAAGCTATTGATCAGACAACCCAAACTGCTGGGGCTGGATGTTTAATGAAGTATAATATGAGGGATTTGCCAATTCAGGTTCCCCAAAATTCAGTGGAATAATTGATCTCTCAGTGAATTGCTGGGATGTAGGGAAGGTATAGAGAGTGCAGTTAGGCTTGGACTTCGTAATGTCATACTCCAAACAGACTGCATGTCAGACAACGGGAATAATAGAAGGATTGTATTCATATTTTGAAAGAACTGAAGATGTTACGCAGCTCATTCCAGAGATTTAAGCTTCAATATATTAATGTTGATGCCAATCGTGGTGTTCATTAGTGTGCAAAACAAGATCTTAGCATAGACTAGTGTTTGCGCTTATGCAACTCCTGGCTTTTCTGATAGAAAATGTTCAATTATAATGGAATTTTTTGAATCGTAATAAAGAGTAAATTACTTCAAAAAGAAAACCACAACATGCGGTGAGCAGTCATAATTGAATTTCAGAGAAAATGGCAGGCAACTTACGCCATGATTGATGTCTATATGAAATACTCCCTCCGGTCGTAATAAATCGACGCGAGCTATGAATGACCTACGTATGTAGGTTTGTCACGTCGATTAAAGGTGACCAGAGGGAGTATCTGCTAACGTAGCATTTCATTACAACCCACCAGATTGGAAACTGAGTCTTAACAATAAAGATCCTACAAAGGTCACTTAGTCATCGACTCATCGTAGCAAGAACAGCACAAGTAAATGGAACATTTCTTTGCTTCCTTGAAAAGCAAAAAAAATGAGCAACTGAAATTTATACCATCTAAATGATGATCCACTGGCATTCTTAAATTTCAATGAGAACAGCAGGAAGTTAAAACTTTGCATGCAGAAACTATGTGTTCTGCTGCTACTACCCAAGGAGAAAAGGTTCTTGTTTTTACTCCTAAAAAGTGTTTAAATGGATTTACTCTTGGGAAGAAGAAAGAACAAAGGCATCCATACATCCACAGAGAGTAAAGAGTAAGCGGGACAAGATTCAAGTGCCATAGGCACCAATAGACTGATCAGTGGTAAACTAGCATCTATGTACATAGTAAGATAGCTAAGATATAATTCCACTACCACCCACTGGACAGAAATTGGACACCATCAATTAAGATCCTACACAGCAAGAGACTGGCTTTTTTTTTCGAAATGGGGGAGCAAGAGACTAGCTAAACTAGCATTTCACCACTACCCAGTAGATTGCAAACTGAGTCCAAACTGCTACATTCAGCTTTCAACAGAGATCAGCCATTTGGTCATCCTAGCAATTAGGCTGCCAAAATGTTAATCCACAGACATACACATTTATAGTATGTATCAGCGTATCACAGCCTTACAGCTACTTTCAGGAAGAAAAGGTTATTATTTTTACTGCCAAGACGATCAGAAAAAAATCTACTCCCTCCGTCCCTAAAGGATGTCTTAGATTTAGCGTCTAGATAAATCTAAGTTTAGACAAATCTAAGACATCCTTCGTGGGACGAAGGGAGTAAATTATATTCAGTCTTGAGACAGATCCTACATAGTACGAACGTAGCTAAACTAGCATTTGCGTACTACTCACTATATTGGAACTGAGTCCTAATTGCTTTAAGCTTTGAGACATTAACAAGTAAGACCTTACATGGTGCCAATATACAAAACCTAACAAGAACTCCAGCAGCCGAGAAATTGTTTTTAAATTTCAGAAGAAATGGCAGGCAAATTTTACTGCTGTCTATTTTCAATATGTGCTAAATTAGCATTTCATTTCTACCCACTAGATTGGAAACAGAGCCCTAACTGTTGCATTCAGTTTACACCAACCAACAATAGAGATCTTACATGGGGAACATTTGGTCATCTAGCAAGAACAGCAGTAGTCGAAAGTAAATGGAACCAAAAAAAAAACCTTCTTTGAAAATCAAAACTGGAATAACTGCAATTTATGCCACCAAAATGTCAATCCACCGACATATCAGAGAAAACGGCAGTACATATTCAGTTTGCTGGCTCACGTACATTATGTTCTACAGCCTACAGCTCTAACAGAGAGAAAAGTTTTAGCTTTTACTCCCAACAACAATCAGAAAAAACAATTTGAATCCATCTAATCTTAGGAAGATGAACCGGCAGAGGCATTCAAGCACAGATACTAAAAGAGCAAATGCAGAAACAGGAATCGAATGCAGGCAGGCGGCTATGGACCGACGATTACCTTGAAGATGGGTGGCTTGAGGGGCTCGAGGCAGATCCTGCAGAGGAGGGCCTCGGAGCTTATCTTGATTGCTATCTCGCCATCCGGCCTCCCCTCTTCCGCCGCCGCCCCGTCTGGCCTCGCTCCAACCTCCGTCCCCGTCTTGATCCTCCTGCACACTGCTACTTCCGCCATGGTGAGCTGCTCTTGCTGCGGCGCGGGACTGGCGCCGGATGCCTCGAAGCAGACGAGGAGAGGGAGGGTGTGCCCTTGTGGGTGGGGAGGGAATGTGCAACCTGAGATTTTGCTGAGGGTGGTGCGCGTAAATGACCAGCAGTTCACCATGTGCCTATCTAACAGAGGGGCTAGTGTGAACCAAATCCCAGTTTATCGGTTGAATCCTAACTTTAAGTCACAGTTCCGCGTACTTCAGCGCAACCGAAAATCCCAAAATGCAACCTTTCTTTCATGGGGGAAATATCGTCCCAGATTCTGCATCCATAGGATGCAGACGGCGGTTTTATTAGATTATTCACAACACCTTACAAGAGCAATATAAAAGATTAAACTCGAAGCCACCTCGCTAAACCTACAGAGGGATGAAGGGGTGACAATTTACCAACTCATATCATCCAAAAATCAAATGCCTTCCCAAGCCGCCCACTCCATCTTCAAGAGAGATCATCGCATTGATCATGCCAGACCTGCCATCGATGCCGCCACGGCGCCAGACGACTATACCATCCTACGTGTGTCCATCACACTGCATCCGTCCCGAGACACCATTGCACCATATCGTGGTGACTCAACGACGCCGACACAACAAAAGCACACCGCTCCACCTCAGCACCACCGCCATTCGTTGTCTTCTCCAAAAAAACGATGCCCCCAACAGGGAGAACGGCCTTGTGCGCCGCCATCGTCCGATCCGAGAGACCCGGGTCTAGAGTTTCCCCTCGAGCAGCCCAGGCGAAGAACGCAGACTGCAGAGACAATGCCTTCAACAAGGTAACGACGAAACGCGTCGCCATCATCCGCCATGATCGAAGTCCGGGCCGGCTTTCACCGGCAGCTGCTCCTCGCCATCGGGAGCTAGGCGCTGGATCGCAAGATCCGCCACTGCTAGCCACATAACTAGCCAATCTCCCCCGGCGAGAGAGAAGACCACCACCGCGGTGCCACGGTCAGCGGCACCTGACGCCTGCCACCTGTCACCAGGTCGACGCCGTCACCTCCATCGCCATCCAGGGCCATCGCCCTTGGTGCCGTGGTCCCAAACCTTGAGGAGGAGAGCACGAGATCCGCCCCCATCCGAGGCGAGGAAGGTGGAGAGGACCGCACCGCCCCCATCATCGCCAGGATCCGGGGCCACGCCGCCGCCTCCAACATCACCCCCCCCCCCCCCCCCGAGGAACGGAGGAGAGGCCGCGCCGCCATGTCCAGAGCCACGCCGCCATGTCCAGGGCTGGCACGTGTTCCTCAGCCGGGGTACCGTAGGAGCTTCCGCCGCCTCGCGCCGACACACTGAAGGGGATACATCTAAAAGTGCATGGAGCCCCCATGTGTGGTTTTGGTAATTAATGACAATCCCTATGGACTAATGTTTGCATTAAGTTATATTTGTAGGTGTTGTCCATAGGCAATGCTTGAACCATATGTTGGCTTCAAGGTTGCAATAAGAAGAAATTGATGAAGGATATCAAGTGTCAAGTATGTCTTGAAGATGAAGATGAAGTGAGCCCTCAAGTTACTTCAAGACATCAACATGATGAATAATGAAGAAATGGAGTGCAAGTTCAAGATGAGCCAACTCGGAGAGATCATATGCTTGAATCTTGCCATCCATATGGTGATCATGGATATGTGAAGATGCGTCGAAAAAAAGCTCTCCCGTAGTGGAGTATTGGGGAGAGCTCTCCCATAGTGGAGTATGGGGGAGCATTTTGCATGTCTTCATCTAGCAAGCACAATCAAGAAAGGCGTTCCATCTTGTTGCGGTCAAGACAGTCATCATCAAGCTCAAGTGGAATGCGCAAGGTTAAGGTTTGCTCTTGATAGGGTTTCTTTCTCATCGGTCTCATGGTGTAGTTGGAGATTGGTTTATAGTTTAGTTGCCGTACTATCAAGAGGGCTCTCGAGTGAGTAACTCGATCGTATCCTTCAGAGAGCTCAAACCTTTGCATTCTTGCATCATCTTTCTTGGTTGTTATTTGGATCTTATCCATGAGGTGATTTATAGCTTGTGGTTATTTCCATATCAAGCTCTAGTTCATCGAAAACGGATTCCGCATGAATCACTTGTTGCGTTTTCGATATTGGAGTTTTTCTCGGTTTCTCCTATTGAGAGGTTTCACTCTAAAATACATAGAAAAACCTACCCCACTTGTTCTTAAGCTTTTCACTCTTTGTGGGGTATCTCTAGTCATATTCTTTACAACAAAACTGGTTTCACCTAAATCCGAGTTTTCTAACTCAAGTTGTTGCATTTTCCATATTGGAGGTTTTACCGGTTTGCCTTTTATAGATAGGTAAAACCTTTATTAATTTGTTTCTATCCTACTTTGCTGGACTATGATGTTTCTATGCATATTGTTGTAGAGCTCGTTGTTGTGATTTCAACGAGCCCAAGATCATCGAAATCGGAGTCCGGATGCAAAAGTTCTTAAGGTTTTCGTATGGGTGTTTAAGTAAAAACGTTTGGTGAGGATGGGCCCTGGCCGGAGCCTCCACCCAGCCCACGGCTGGAGCCTCCAGGCGAGGTACCGCCCGTGGTACCGGATTATCGCCAAGTGAGGCAGTTTTGTTCCAGGGCTTTGGGGCGGCTCGGCGGTACCTCGGCCGGTACCGCGGACGGAGGCTCCGGCCTCCTCCTCCCGGCCCGCAGCTGCTTGGCCGGCCTGGACACGTGTCCACCTCCCAGTCGCCGCGCCGGATCGACCTCCATCTCCAACGGGCAGATTTTTTTAGCCCCTTTTTAAGTCTTGTTTCCTCTCTCTCTCTTAGCACTTCTTCTTCAACCTTTGGCTCTCCACCATTGTTGCATCTTGAGAGCTCCTCCTCTCCCCCAATCCCTCAATGATTCTTGCTCAAATTCGAGGAAAAGAGAGAGGTGGTCTAGATCTATATTTGCACCAATCAAATTCCCCTCTTTGTGAGGGAATCTCTAGATCTAGATCTTGGAGAGAAATTTTGTGTTCCTCTTCTTATATTGTTCTTCCTCTCTTATTCCCCCAATAGCTTTAGTAGCTTTGTTGGAATTTGAGAGTGGAGGATTTGGACATCTTTGTGGTGTTCTTGCCATTGCATTTGGTGCATCGGTTTGAGTTCTCCACGGTGATTCGTGGAAGTGAAAGCAAGAAGATTGTTACTCTTGGGTCTTTGGACCCTAGACGGCTTAGTGGCCTTTGTGGAATCTTTGTGGTGTTCTTGGGGACTCCAATTAAGTTGTGGAGATTCTTCAAGGGCAAGTCCTTAGTGGCATCTTAGTGGTGTTCTTGGGGACTCCAATTTAGTTGTGGAGATTCTTCAAGGGCAAGGCCTTTGTGGCAATTTGTTGGGAGCCTCCAATTAAGTTGTGGAGATAGCCCCAAGCTTTGTGCGGGTTCGGTAACCTCCCTAAGGTTACATAGTGGATCGAGGACATCCCTCTTGGTGGGAATTCTCGAGGAGAATACGGTGGCCCTCGTGCATTTGGAGTGACTTGTCCTCCACACCGCTCCAACGGAGAGTAGCACTCGCAAGAGTGTGAACTTCGGGCTACATCGTCGTCTCCCGCGTGCCTCGGCTATCTCTATACCCGAGCTCCTTACTTATGCACTTTAATTTGTGATAGCCATCGTGCTTGAAGTTATATATCTTGCTATCACATAGTTGCTTGTATTGCTTAGCATAAGGTGTTGGTGCACATAGGTGAACCATAGTATATAGGCTTTGGGCTTGACAAAGTAAACGCTAGTTTTATTCCGCATTTGTTAAGCCCATATCGTAAAAGTTTTATATCGCCTATTCACCCCCCCTCTAGGCGACATCCGTGTCCTTTCAATTGGTATCAGAGCAAGGTCTCTCATTCTTAGGCTTCACCGCCTTGAGAGTAAAGATGTCGGTTAGGGGATTAGTGCACAATAACTTGTTTATATTTGATGGCACAAATTATGATCTATGGAAAATTTATGTGCTTAATATTTTACAGGGTATGTCCCCGGACATGGAGCGATTTCTTGACATGGGTTTTTCTTCTCCTAAGGATCCTCAAAATTTATCTCTCGAGGAGGAGAAAAACTCTTGCCTCGATGCTCTTGCTTCTCATGTGTTTTCCATTGTTGTGAGCAATGTAGTTACTTCTTCAATCATGCCTTTTGGGAGCTCTCATGAATTATGGACAAAGCTTCAAGACAAATATGATGTGTCCAATATTATTGAGGATGATTGTATTGCTTCCACTTCCGGCCGTGATGAGTTCTCATCTTCATCCACTTCACCAAAGTGTGGTAAGACACAAGGTAATGATATGGTGAGTGGTGATGAAAATTGCAATATTGATATTGAGCTTACTATTGATGATTCTTCATCTCTATCTCATTACAAAGTTTCATCTTCGGACTTAAACACATCTAGCACTAGAAATGATTTACATGCTTGTGTTGATAGTCCTTGCATATCATGTGTAAGTTGCTTGAATAAATCTTATGAGTATATGCTTGATTTGTCTTGTGGCCATGATAAAAATGCTTCTATTTCCTCTAGTTGTTGTGTGGCTAACAATGTAGAGGAAACCAAAGATTCTATTGGTCAAGACAAGATCTTGAAAGGAGCCTCAAGTAACTCCTCATCTTTATCTCACGGTTCTCATATATGTCTTATGGCCAAGGGTTCCACGGTATCTCCTACCATGGAACCTAATATTTCTCGTGGGGATAAGGATGAGGATGATTATGAAGAAGATGATTGGGTTGTCTCTCTACGCGATAAGGGTAAGAGTGTTTTCAAGGTTATTTGCAAAGATAAAATTGCTTGCTCTCACTTCTTTGAAATCTTGACTACCGCTATTGAGAGCCAAAAGCTTATTTGGATGCATGAGAACTCCATTGATAAAAAGGGTGCTCTTGAACGTGAGTATGCCAATGATGTGGCATCCCTAAAGGATGAACTTGAAGAAGAACAAAGGGATTTCTATTTTCGTGCCCTCGGTTCCTTAGTTATGCTCAGTTTTCCCCAGCTCCTTAGTTTTTCCTCAGTTTTCCCCAAGACCTTGTCCGAAACCATCACAGATGCTGTAACGGCCGGTTGCCCGACGGTTGACCGTTATCTTCTGACTAGTGGGGCCACGTAGAGCCCGCAAAGACACGTCAGACCATCCATCTTTGTTTGACCGTAAGCATCGTTGTATCCCTGACCAAAACACGCATGAGTGGGGCTTCGGTATATCGAATGACAAGTGGGCCATGGCGCTGATACAAGGGGCAATACACGGGTAGGAATAGATTTTTAAACGAAGCTCTACAGCGATGGCACGGAGGAGGTGGCCTGCGGGGTGCCGAGATGAGATCGACGTCCACAAAGAACTGCATGAGGCGAGACCAGACGCATTAGATAGATATGAACTAGACGCGTTTAACCATGCAAAGAAGAGAAGAAATGGTTGACGACATCGACGACTACCTCAAAACTTTGACTGACCGTGTCCGACACGAACGCGAGCAATGTAGAGAAAACTAGTGTCTCTCCTTTCTGGCGTGTATAGATGGGTGCTAGAAGAGTGTGGTGGCGAAGGGAAGACCTCGCGGTGGTCTGTGGCGTCCAGCATAGCGGGGCGGCGTGGCCGTGCCCACATCGGCGTGGATGCATGTTCGGCATTGGCATCAGCATGTACATTCGGCATTGGCCTCGGCGGTATCTCTGGTGTGTCAGTGATCGAATGAGGGGACGGGATTGAGGGTGCATCCCGACGGTGACCTAGCAGTGGCGTCGAGCATAGCCGTGCTGACCATGCCGATATCGGCATCGGCAAAGTTTGGAGGCTGTGGTGCTCGAATCAAGGAGGGATTTGTTTCTTGTACGCCAAAAGTGATTTGAAACAAGTTTCGTGTTGAAGGTTAGGTAACGAAAGTTTGTAACTAAGCCCAAAATTATACTAGCGCCATGGTGAGGTTCTTTTTGATAGAGCTATACGGTTGGGCAAACTTTTTTGACACTTTTTAGATAGGGTTCCTTGTTGTTACACGTATGGCATCATGTATGGCAAATTTGGGATCATTTGGAGATGTTCAAAAAAATCACTTTGGTTAAACGCATGCCGTTTCGTCTTACTGAAACCAGCTTTTCTAACAAGGTGATTTATTCTACCTTCTCTAAATGACCTCAAATTTCATACAGCTGATCTTCTATACATAGATAGATAGATTGTTTCGTTTTTATATTTTTCGAACTTTTTATTTCCCTTTATAATATCCAATTGATTTTCAGGTCAAAACCTCGAAAAACAGCATCATGTATGGCATCATTTTCGCCATAAATTTCAAATTTTGTGAAACTTTCCCTTTTAGATATTCCTTGTTGTTATAGATATAGCATAATGTATGCCAAATTTGGTTAGGTCTCACTGGAAACCAGCTTTTGTAACAAGTTAGGTTTTTTCGACCTTCTCAAAAGGGATTTTTTTCTACCTTCTCTAAATGACCTCAAAAATCATACAGACGATCTTCTATACAAAGATAGGTAGATTGTTTCGTTTTTACATTTTTTGAACTTTTATTTCCCTTTATAATACCCATTTGTTTTCAGGTCAAAACCTCGAAAGTTAACATAACTAGATGGTGAACCCTTCCAAACTTCAAATACAGAGATAGATAGATTGGTTTGTTTATTATGTTTACCGTGAATAGTAATGGCTACAAGAAATCGGTGATGGTCTATCATTTTTTGCGTGAGAAGTAATGGATACAACAAATCGGTGATGGTTTATCATTTTTTGCGTGAAAATTAATGGCTACAACAAATCGGTGATGGTTTATCATTTGGGATTTTCGTGAAAATTAATGGCTACAACAAATCGGTGACGGTTTATCATTTTTTGCGTGAAAATTTATGGCTACAACAAATCGGTGATGGTTTATCATTTTTTGCGTGAAAAGTAATGCCTAAAAGAGTTTATAATTTTTAGCGCGTGAAAATAAATACAGAAAACCGCCCTTTAGCATACTTAGAGAGTGGAAGGTAACCGCCGACAGTGAGAGAGAGGGGTTATCCTGCCCGTTAGACCATACGATCAACGGTCGGCGGGCACGATCCGCGTGACATGGGCTAGACCAATCAGGGCAATGTTGCACGTGTGAAAGAATTTGTGGAGGGAGAGGGCAAAACTGAGTAGTATCAAGAAACCAAGGGCACCTATGTAATAAACAGACTAAGGGATTCAAATATGAGATTTAAAAATGGAAAATGCGTGTTTTGTACAATAAAACCCATCTTGGCCTATCTCAAACTATTTGCAATACAAATATACATGAGTGTGAGAATTGTGGCCTCATTTAGACAAAGTATGTTTTGGGGAAAGCTGTTTTGGGAAGGGCTTATTGTGGAAAACCATGCACCTTCATAGCTACTAGGTGATTTGAGAAGGCCTTTGAGAAGTGGCAATTTATGGTAAAACTTGATTTATCTATGACTTATCTATGTTTTGAGAATTGGCAATTTGTGGTAAAGACTCCATGAGTATGTGCCACTATTTTTCAGAATTTTTTGCACATTAAATGACTCATTTAACTAGTTAATCCCATTTGTTGACTATCTGTTGACCAGCTACTTGAGGGTAAAACTGAGCATATTGCACTAGCCAGTATTAGCACTCAAGGGGAAAACTAAGCACACAAAAATGCTAGTATAATGCTCGAGGTTATACCTGAGTATATCTAAATTTCCAGGGTTAGACTCGAGGACGCGTGTTGCGGTGCAGAAATGAAAGACGTGCAATTATTGACGCGTAGACGCCGGTCGCGGTGCAGAAGTCGAAGACGTGCAATCGTGGACGAGTGGCGTATTGCAGAAGTCCAAGACGTGCAGATGTGCAGCGGTGGACGCGTAGGACGCGGGTCGCATTAACCACCCCTTGCCTTTATAGACGCCTCCTCCCACTATCTCTGTCACTCTCACTCGCCTACGCAACGCCGCATCTCTCACATCCCATCATCTTCTCCAAAGCAAAAAAACCCTCTCCCTCTTCCTCTCCTCTGCCGGCGAGATGGACAAGGAGAATGCCAATCCCATCGTCCACGGCGCCGTCGGCTCCAAGCGCGACGCCTCCCTCTTCGACGTCGTCCCCTCAACGGACGTCGCCGCCGCCTCCGCCTGTGCATCGGAGGCTGCTGCCGCCGGTCGCGGTCAGATCCCGCCGGGATATGACCCCTACGAACCGGTGCCGTACATCCCGCCCCCGAACCCCTACGACACCTCCATAGAGGACCCATGGAACGAGGTAACTACGGTTTGCTTCCTTTTTTGTTCCCCATTCCTTTTTGAACCCTATTTGTGCTGGTGTAGATGGATCTGTGGATGGATGAGTATTGGGCTAATATTTGCGCCGATTTTATTCCAATTTTGCTTTGATCCCTCCTTGATTTCGTTTAAGATTTGGGGTTCGGCCATTCGGTTAATTTATGCAAGTAATAATGGGACTCAATCAGTTAATTTATGCAAGTAATCATAGGATCTCAATCAGTTATTTTATGCACGAATCAAAAGATATCAACCGTTTAATTTTGCAAATAATCTGGAATGTGTTCAAGTTCAGATCTGGAATCTGTTTCTTTGCCTATGATGAATCGGTGGGCACTGATTTTTACAGGGAGGGTTCAGCGAACCATTTCTGTGTACAAATCTATTGTGCATGAGCTTTGGTTCGCTTACACCGTCCCTGTAGACATATAATCGTGTCCACTCTAACTGAGGCTGCCTCTGTTTTTCCTAACTTTGTTATCATGCACGTTAGTCATCGTTGCAACTCATTCACTAATAAATTCCCGTTTGATATGGATCAGCTGTCTGGCAGCGATGTCGGCAGCGACGACGAGCACCATGACGTCAAGACTCGCCAAAGTCTTTGCGGAGGCTGCAGGTCGGCCAGTACGTCTCCTACCTCGCCGTCGCCAAGGGTGTCTACAGGTGCCCCTTCTGCACTAGGAGGCTCGGCGGCACTGACTTCAACTGCCTCCTCACGCATGCCGAGAACATCGGCCACACCAACCCCAAGGTCGGCGCGTCGGTGAACCCCAACTCCTTCCGCGCCAAGCACTTGGCGCTCGGCATGCACCTCCGCAGCATCCAGCGGGTGGAGATCTCCGGTGGGTGCATGCCTCCGCTCAAGCCCAAGGCTCCCAAGGGGAGCAACAAGTGGAGGCAGAGGCAGATGGGGTAGGCGGAGTCCTGGACGTGTGCTGCTGCTGCCTCCTCCATTTTGTTGTTGGGATCCCTTTGTTGTTAGCTAGGGATCCCTCGTTGTTATGTTGTTAGTATGATGGTGCTGTACTGCTGTGAAGAACCTCGAACCCTACTATGTTTGGCTGCTGAATGCAGCTTATTATCTATATTATCTATCCCTATTCTACTATATGACCTTTGTGAATTTATCGTACATTCCCTGTAGATTTGCTTCTAGATTTAACTACATACATATGGACCAGATGGAGTACTAGATTGGGCTCCCTACTAGATTTACTGCCATATTGGGCAAACAACGAGGGCCAAAAGGCACAAATAATAATTGAAGAAAGACAGAAATGCAAGCTTCTCTAGATTTGATACTAATTAGGTGAAAAAAGGCAGAGAGAAGGAGGCAGAAAAGGTACTCTTAAAAGGGAAATGCCAATGGCCGAGAGAGACAAAACCTAGCTCCTGCTCATGTGCAACCAAACGCTATCTCGTCCTGTCCCACGCGGTCCCTTTCTACCAGCCCCACGCGACGCGGGCCCACACGACGCGGCCCCACACGTCAGCACGGAGCGGTCAACTTAACGGGAATCCTGCCGTCTGAGCTGCTTCTGCGGGTTTCAAACAAGCACTTGGGGAAAACTGAGGAAAAACTAAGGAGCTGGGGAAAACTGAGCACAACTAAGGAACTGAGGGCACGAAAATAGAAATCCCAAGAACAAACCACCAAGGAAGATCTTGAGGAGACCTTTGCTCTAGAATTGTCTAGAGAAAAGGAAAACCATGATAGAGCTCTTGAGATGGCAAATGAACTAAAGCTAAAAAATGATAAGCTTGTGTTTGTTAATGCTAAACTCCTTGAGGATCTTGAGCAACTCAAAAAGGGCTCAAGGGTCATTGAGAGTGCACTCACTAAACTCACCGAATCGCATGAGAAACTTAAAGATTCGTATCTAAAAGAGCATGCAAACTTGCCTTCTCCTATTGCTATTAATAATGATGCTTGTGCTACTAACTCTACTTCTTGTGAAGCATCTATCTTGAAGGAGAATGTTGAGCTAAGGGCTCAACTTGATTTGCTAACTAGCAATTATGGGAAATTGGAAGAAAATCATGGAAAGCTTGCTAGCTCCCATGAGGATCTTCTAGCCTCTCATGATATGCTAAAGTTAGCTCATGAGGCTATCATATCTAAGGCAACACCTTGTGAGCCTCATGTGGGTACTAGCACTACTACTCAAAATGTTATATTGCCATGTGCTAGTCCTAGTAATTCATCCACTCATAGTATTGCTAAATCTTGTGATGATTATCTTCCTTGCCTTGTTGCTCTAACAATGAAGGTTCTACTTCCTCTAGTACTTGTGTTGTTACTAACCATGTAGAGGAAATCAAAGAGCTCAAGGCCCAAGTCTCTTCTTTGAAGAACGACTTGGTAAATAGTCATGAAGGGAAATGCAAACTTGACAAGATGTTGAGTGTGCAACAATCCCCCAATGACAAGAGTGGACTTGGATTCAACTCCAACGACAAGAACAAGTCCAAGAACAACAAGATTAAGAAGGGCCAATTACAAGTCAAAGACCCGGCCAAGATTGTTTGCTTCAAGTGCAAAATTGAAGGGCATCATGTTAGATCTTGCCCTTTGAAGAAGAAGCAAAAAGGGAAGCGGCCTCAAGCTCAAACTCATATTCAACCTCAAGTTGAAGAAATGCCACTTCCCAAGAAGAATCAAGCCAATGCTCCCATTATGGAGAAATCTAGTGAGAAGAAGGAGAAGAAAATAACTTGCTACATATGCCGTGAGAAGGGCCACATCTCCTCCTTTTGCACTATTGGTACCTCATCCAACTCTATCACCATTGATGATGTTTATTCTCTTCGCAAGGATGAGGGTGGCAATGTGTTTGCCAAATATGTTGGTGCTCAAAGTGGTGTCAAGAAAAGAACCATTTGGGTTGCCAAGCCTATTGTGACTAACCTCTTAGGACCCAACTTAGTTGGGGACCAAAAATCCAAAACTTGATCAATAGGTGCTTGTTGGAGGGCATTGGAGACTTGGCTAAATCATGAGGAATTAAGTGATCTTCATCATTTATATTATCTCAAGCCAAGTCTCTTGGTTATCTTGCTTCTATCATATACTCAATGTTCCTCTTTGCGGTAACATGTGCTTAACTCATTTATATTGAAAGTTACTCGCCCCTTTGCATGTGTTAGTTTTGTTCCTAATATGTGTTTGTATATGTTGTGCTTCCTACTTGCTTCTCTTGAGAAATCAAGTCTATGAATATTGGGTTGCACACCATGTATTTGTGTTTGTGTTGGAGCCACTTTGCATCTTGTTGTATCTTATATGGCTCTTATGAGCGATTAATGGACTATCCCATTTTGGGGGAGTGATATTCCTTTTGGAATTTCATGATCCTAAACAATGTGTGTACATGAGGAATATCACTTAGAATTGATATTGCAATATTATCTAGTCTCTATGTGGTATGTCATCTTCATGAGAAATTCTAATTCTAATGTCCATTAATATCTCTAGTTTGATCTTATTTGCCTCTTGTGAAAATAAATTCCTTATCACATTATGGGGGAGTAATAAGCTTTGTGCATATTACAAGCCTATAAACTATGAACATTGGAGGTTGTGTCACATAGAATTGATACCGTAAATTATCTCTCTCCTATGTGGCATGTTTGCTCAAACAAGTTCCAATTTGCTTAAATGGTTTCATTGATAATATCTTTGTGGATCTTTTTTTGTGAAAGCTTTTCTTGGCATGGTTTTTCACAACATGTACCTCAATACACTTTTGGGAAACCATGTGCTTCAAGTCATTCTATTGATTGCTTTGCATGTTGGCATGAATGCTATTAATTTCTTTGCATGTTGGTATGACTAATTGAAGCTATCAAGAAACTCTCTTTGCATGATGGTTAACTCTTATCTTTTACCATATGCTTTATTTGTTGTAAATATGATCTTTTGTGTACCTACAAACTACCACCCGGAAATATTTCCTAATACCTCTTGTCCAAGGACAATTGGTAATCTATTATGAGGTAGATTTTTATTGATCATATTTACATTGGCTCTTGTATTCAAATTGCCTTATTTATTGCCATGAATTTGTTTTGCTTTGACTCCCATGTGTCTTCCTTGCATCTTATGGATCTAATTTGTCTATTCAAACTTTCTTAGCATTTTAGTAGATATAGGTAGTGTGATGATCCTAGTTTTGTGCATTTTGTATTCATATGAAAAATCCTAGATAATGCACTAATCTTGGGGGAGCTCTTCTATATTTGTTAGAATGCTTAACATCTCTTGATCATTATAAAAAATTGGTTTTGGGAGACATAAAATTTTCTTGTTGGTACTTTGTGCCATCATAAAAAAGTCTCGAGGGTTTGGTTTATTTGTTGGAACCTTGCTCTCTTGGGAGTTGGTTATCTCATTCCTTTGTGTTTAGGCTTAATTAGCTTCTTATAATGAGATAAGTCTTTGGAGTTAATCTTGTGTTGATTTGATTCTTTGATATAATTTGGGCAACCATTGTCTCTTGATTTATTTGGTGTTTTGTCCAAATTGTATCTCCATTTGGTTCTTGAAAGTATTGTGCATGCATATTTAATATATGTATATCTTATGGCATGTGTTACTTTCTTTGATCCAATATATAGGGTAAACTCCATCAAATCCTAATTTGGTTAAGATGTGCATGAAATTCAATTTCATATCTATATGCACATAGTATTGTGGAGTTTCTCCTATATGTTGTAGTGTGTCTAACTACTTCGGACCCAATTAGTTTGGGGACCATTTTGTTCTTACCTTTGTGTTAGGTACAATGGATATGCATTGGATGCTTATCTCACTCTTGGAAAGAAGTGGTGACTCAATGGCAACTTGAGGCAACCTAGGATGGTCAACGAACACATATCTACTACATCCACACCAATGCTATCTTGGTAACAAGTATCTTCTCATGCATAATTTTCTTGTATCCAACCTTATGGTTGCATCTTGGCATGAATCTCTTGATTTGCAAATATTGTGCTTCTTGCAAAAGTCTTAATGAAACCTCTTTATTGTGAATGTGAGTAATTTGAGATGAGTGCATTTGTTGGGAAGTATACTAAATCATGCTCATGATTCATCCATCCCAACTATGCCTATCTAGCAATTTTATCACATATCAATTCCTCAAGGCTCTCACGTGTGCAATATAGATGAAAGTTCAAATTTAGTTCTTCTTTTGGTATCCTCGTTTGTGATACTTTTTGCCTTTCTCAATGCATCCCAACTATCTTCTATCCCTTGTTGATATTTGTGATGTATTTTAGTTTTTTGTGGTTGAAGTTCATGAATGTACAATAAGATAATATTGAGCCTTTGGCCATGCTATTAAGCAAAAATCTTATTGGTATATTGCATGACTTCGTCTTGGATATCATGCTATTTTTCTTGTGTATCTATTTGGTGTGTGCATGTTTCTTTGTGGATAAATATCTTTGTGATATTGCCCACTTAGAGAAACTTATACACATAAGAGATGATACGTCTCCATTTGATATCTTGTTTCTTTGTTGCGTGTTCATTGGTCATGCTAAGCAATATAATTCATGTAATACTATGATGATGCTTTTTGCTCATCCTTGTAATAGTCTTATAATATGCTTTATAATATCTTTCACATATTGTCTTGGTTGAGCCTGTTATTATGGTGCCTCTTACTTGTTGCTCAACTATTTTATCGTTGCAACTGTTAAGCTTTATTTTCAATCTATGATCTATTTGCAAATGTTTGTGTTTTAAATGATATTATGGGAGTGAGGATTCCATGTTATGCATATTGTATTCAAATACAACATTTTAATTTATGCATGTACCATGGGGAGCTTCCTCATTTTATTTAAGGCACTATTTTGTGGTGATCATTAGAGTTTCATTCACTTGGTATTTTTTTTTGTTTTGAATGATATTATGGGAGTGATGATTCCATGTTTTTGCACTTTATACACCAACGCAAATTGTCTAGTTTTGTGCACAAACCTTGGGGAGCTTCCTCATATTATTTAGAGCAATCTTCTTGATCTTATCATAATATATATCTTTCTTTTGGTATCTTCTTTGTGGTTCATTTGGTTGCTTGCTTCATTTGTTGAAGCTTCTTGACTTTGTTATATTTTTGCGATCTTTGATCCTATCTATAGTGTGATTCCTTCCGAATATTCGTCATTGATACGTGCATTTGATTCCACTCAAATTATGAGAAATGCACACGCTATGGAAGAACTCTCACTATATTGGCCTTCTAATTTTTTCACCCATTTCGGCAATTGGTGCCAATGGGGGAGAAGTTTGGAGGGTTTAAGGGAATTTGGTTACGTATTTTCTTTGTGCTTAAGCATGTGCCTTTATTGCATTGCATCTTGTTGCTTTGCATAGTTGAATATTTAGAGGAAACTCCACTTGGCTTTGAATGCCAATATATGCAATGAAAGTCAAGATCATTCACACATGCATATATTTTGGGGGAGTTTGCTCTATATATTCAACTTATTTGTTACTTAAATTCCTTATATAAACCCTCTCAAAGAGATTGTCATCAATTACCAAAATGGAGGAGATTGAAAGTGCATGGAGCCCCCATGTGTGGTTTTGGTAATTAATGACAATCCCTATGGACTAATGTTTGCATTGAGTTATATTTGTAGGTGTTGTCCATAGGCAATGCTTGAACCATATGTTGGCTTCAAGGTTGCAATAAGAAGAAATTGATGAAGGATATCAAGTGTCAAGTATGTCTTGAAGATGAAGATGAAGTGAGCCCTCAAGTTACTTCAAGACATCAACATGATGAAGAATGAAGAAATGGAGTGCAAGTTCAAGATGAGCCAACTCGGAGAGATCATATGCTTGAATCTTGCCATCCATATGGTGATCATGGATATGTGAAGATGCGTCGAAGAAAAAGCTCTCCCGTAGTGGAGTATGGGGGAGAGCTCTCCCATAGTGGAGTATGGGGGAGCATTTTGCATGTCTTCATCTAGCAAGCACAATCAAGAAAGGCGTTCCATCTTGTTGCGGTCAAGACAGTCATCATCAAGCTCAAGTGGAATGCGCAAGGTTAAGGTTTGCTCTTGATAGGGTTTCTTTCTCATCGGTCTCATGGTGTAGTTGGAGACCGGTTTATAGTTTAGTTGCCGTACTATCAAGAGGGCTCTCGAGTGAGTAACTCGATCGTATCCTTCGGAGAGCTCAAACCTTTGCATCCTTGAATCATCTTTCTTGGTTGTTATTTGGATCTTATCCATGAGGTGATTTAGAGCTTGTGGTTATTTCCATAGCAAGCTCTAGTTCATCGAAAACGGATTTCGCATGAATCACTTGTTGCGTTTTCGATATTGGAGTTTTTCTCGGTTTCTCCTATTGAGAGGTTTCACTCTAAAATACATAGAAAAACCTACCCCACTTTTTCTTAAGCTTTTCACTCTTTGTGGGGCAGCTCTTGTCATCTTCTTTACAACAAAATTGGTTTCACCTAAATCCGAGTTTTCTAACTCAAGTTGTTGCATTTTCCATATTGGAGGTTTTACCGGTTTGCCTTTTATAGATAGGTAAAACCTTTATTAATTTGTTTCTATCCTACTTTGCTGTACTATGATGTTTCTATGCATATTGTTGTAGAGCTCGTTGTTGTGATTTCAACGAGCCCAAGATCATCGAAATCGGAGTCCGGATGCAAAAGTTCTTAAGGTTTTCGTATGGGTGTTTAAGTAAAAACGTTTGGTGAGGAGGGGCCCTGGACGGAGCCTCCACCCAGCCCACGGCTGGAGCCTCCAGGCAAGGTACCGCTCGCGGTACCCAGCCCACGGCTGGAGCCTCCAGGCGAGGTACCGCCCGTGGTACCGGATTATCGCCAAGTGAGGCAGTTTTGTTCCAGGGCTTTGGGGCGGCTCGGCGGTACCTCGGCCGGTACCGTGGACGGAGGCTCCGGCTGACAAGGTATTAACTTGTCAATGCCTATGAATTGTAGGCTAGGGTTTAGTTAGAAGTAGAGGGCAAGTAGATCTCGAAGGTTTCAGCCGAAAAGTACTCGACGATTATGAAAACTAGGGTTTGTAAACAATGATTCGATGATTTCTGCGTCCCTCGATTCCCCCTTATATAGGAGGCGGAGCCGAGGGATTCGTGCCGTACAAGTTACAGAGTCCGGGAAGGTTTCTAACTCATCCCGCAAGATTACAAATAAGACTTTCTATTACAACTCTAACTCTCCTTAATAATATCTTGGGCTTCTGAATCTTCTTATTCTTCGGGTAGTGGGCCTTCAGTAAACCCCGGGTACTATCTTCGGCAGGCCCATTTGGGATGCCTATGTCAGTAGCCCCCGAGATTTTGCTTGAATCGCAGAGTTAAGGAAAATCTCCACTGTTTATTTTTATTCGACAACCTCAACTTCTCTATATTTCTTCTCATAAACTTCTATATTGTACAGGGATAATGGTAGTTGGGGCTAGTTCATCTGACGGATCAGGTACTAGTTAACTGCTCTCGTGGCAATCCGCAAAAACCTACTTCAAGATCACGTCCCTGGACATGACCTCGGGATACTGGTGTAAACTTCGACAGGTGCCGCTTAAGGTCTTACCATTCTGTCAAGTCCCAGTAAAATTTATCGGGTAACTAACGCGTCCGTTAGGATTTTTCTTCGTATCTGTTGATACGGATAAAAGTAGCAGAGCGCAGTCTTCGGCAATGCCACGCCCAGCAGAACGGATCTGGGGTCTTACCTTCGCAAATTTGCGGCATTCAGAAATTGATCGCAACTTTGGCGTTCTGAGAATATATTGTCGAGTGCTCTTTCGGCTGTTGGAATGGCACATTTTATCGAGTCAAAGATGACTTATATTGCTCTCCCGATGGGAGTGTATGCAGAGTTATTTATAACTCGAAATATACTCTTTTGCTCTGCTATCTTTCTTTTTTGCTCTTTCATTCTTTTCTCATCTTCTCTCTTTTTTTTTTATGATTTCATCAGGCACGCGAGCAGCGTTCCCGATGGGAGTAGCCCCCGAGGCTACAGCCAAGGACTTGTACTTGGTTGTAGGCTCCACGCCTTATGCCACCATACTTTCTTTTTATCTCCCGAAGTTTTATAACTCCTCGGGTGCGCGAACAGCGCTCCCGATGGGAGTAGCCCCCGAGGCTATGAGCAAATATTTTGTATTTGATCATAGACTCACGCCATTTCTATTTTGTCTTTCCGGATCTTTTTTCTTTTTTCCAAAGTAGCCCCCGAGCATTTGATCAAAAACTTGTATTGGATCAAAGGCTCAACATTATTTTTCCATGTCGCCTTTTATGAAGCTGTGTAGTCGAATTTTTCCTTCTGCCAAAGTGATGTTATTGCTGACGATAGCCACGATTGCTAATCAGAATTTTGCGACAAGTCTGTTCTCGCTGCCATGCGGGCCCAATTGGTCCACTTTCTTGACACGTCGTGCAGGTGGGGGACACACGTCCTCCGCTTTTTCTGGCGCACGCACCGTAACTTCCCCAACGTTAAGTTACTTTTTTACCCTTGTTGCCACATGGCTATCATCTGTCACACATATTCCTTATCCAATGGTTCGTCGTTTCGCCGCACCCTTATATAAGATCATCGTCTTCCTCCTTGAGCACCTCCGCTTGCGCCGTTCCCCTTTTCTCATCTGCAAATTTCCTCCTGCGATCCACAACCTCCTAAGCTCCTCGCTTCTAAGCTGCAAACCCTGCGCCATTGTTGATGCCACCGCGTCGATTGACAAGGCACAGCACGCCGGAATCCTCCATGGCCGCCGTGGATCTCGGGGCGGCGGAGTGGGAAAGATCAAAAATTTCCACTCAAGACGTCAACATGCTGAAGAAGCTGGGGATCAGCAAGAAACCTAAGGCATTGTGCTTCCCCAGTGAGGAGAGCTACCCAACCCCTCCAATGGGGTACCGGGTAAGTTTCGTCGACCACCTCATCCGCGGTCTTTCCGCCCCTATTCATCCTTTTCTCCGCGGACTGCTCTTTGTCTATGGTTTGCAACTCCACCACCTCACGCCAAATTCAATCCTCCACATCTCCATTTTCATCACTTTGTGCGAGGCCTTCCTTGGCGTCCAGCCTAACTGGGCGCTATGGAAACGCATTTTCTTCTGCCGCCGTAATGGCTCGCCCAATGTCGCCTATAATATAGGCGGCGTTGTAATTTCTGTTCGGCCCACTGTTGACTACTTCGACGTCAAGCTTCCTGACTCAGTTCAAGGATGGCGCAAGAAGTGGTTGTACATTCAGGAGGAGAACCATGGATGTGCGGAGGACAACATCCCTCCTTTTGATGGCGCCGAGAAAATCTTTCGCCGCCGCTCATGGGACGCGGAGGCCACCGAAGAAGAAAGGGCGTCGACAGAAACCTTGATGGCTCGTATCCACGAGTTGCAAAATACTCGCGGCAAAGAGTTATCGGGTATCCAAATCACTGCATACTTTCTTAGGACTAGGGTGCAGCCGCTTCAGGCTCGCAAACATCCTCTCTGGAAATATGCCGGCGACAAGGACGTAGATCGGCTGTCGGTGAATTTGGAGGTCAAGGATTTAGAAAGACTTGTCCAAAAAATTTCATCTCTCAGCAAAAAAGATGCTGTCCCTTCTTCTTGCCGTGTGACGCCATTCAGCGCCGCCAATCCACTTCCCGAGGTAATCTTTATCTATTGTCTTGTTGTTGCTTTGCTATCTTTTTTGTAACTTTATTTCTGATATCTCTCCCTGTTTTATTTTGCACAGAATCATCCAGACCTTGTCTCGCTTCCTCCTCTTCCTGAAGGTGGAGAAGTCGAAGAAAGGGCCATTGTCACTGATGACAATCAAGAAACTCCGTCTTTTGTGAATGAACCTGTGGATTCTCGAAAATCTGCGGGATCTTCCGAAGGCACTGCTTCGGCACTATCTCCTCCTCCCGCTGTTTCTCCAAAAGGCAGAAGGAAAAGGAATGACGTCGAAGATTTCGGCACTTCCAAAGCCGAAGAAGTTGATCCTTCACGTCAGAAGGCAGCTTATGATCCTTATCTTGAATCCCTCGTCAGTTCGTAAGTCATTTTTATTTCTCCTTATTTCTGTACTCGAAATTTTTGTCTTGTCTTGCTTTTTATGCTGTCGATTTTTAATCGTAGTGATGATGAGGAAGAAGTACCAACTCGTGACGTGGCTCCTCGAACGAGCGCGTCACGTACTTTACTTGTTTCGGAGACACTAGTTGAAGGAGAAGAATCCTCGCCTCCTCAACAAAACGTCGTCACCACTACTCCACCATCAAGGCCCCTTGCTCCTTCACCAAAAAGGACAAGGATTGAAACGATCATTGAGCCTGCCCCTCAATTGGGTAGCTCTTCTACTCTGCTCTTGGATGATGTAAGTTTTTTTAATTTTCTTGCCAATATCTATATTTCCTCTATTTGCTTTTTTGCGCCTTCATTCTTTTTCCATACCGATGTTTCTCTCTCTTTGTTCTTGTTTGACAGCCCATGATCAAAGAGCTTATTCGCATCGGGTCCCAATTCGTTGGGTACCGTGAGTATGCCAGCAGAACTGAAGGTAATAACTTTTTTGCCGTCGTTGTTTCTGACTTTTTGCTCCTGTTGTTTGTTGCAATTTTGACCTTTCTTTTTTATTTCGACAGAGAAACTTGCAGAGGCCAACAAGCTTGCCGACGCACTTGCTCAAAAACTGGAGCAAAGTGAAGCGGCCCGCAAGAAAGCCGAACTCGTTGCTAGCGAAGCCAGAGCAGAGGCTGATGAAGCCAAAGCAAAAACTGCTAGTGTCGAGGAGCTGCAGAAGAGACTTGAGGATGCTGAAGCTGCACTAAATGAGCACAAAGCCTCACAGGCTGCTCGTGAAAAGGGAATCCTCAAGCGCCTGAGTTCGCAAAGTCGGCGCTTCAAAGGTAATTTTATCGATCCCTTCTATTTTTTATAGGACCTGCTTTTTCTTGCTTTTGACCAACATTTATTTCCTGTGGCAGGCCAAACAAACCAAGAGTTTGATCTGGAGAATCCCGACAATGATCCTCTCCTTGACGCACTTTCTTATCTGGAGTTTCATGGATCCGAAATTCGTGAAGGCGTGGTGAATGCTGACGCAGGACTGTCGAAGCTGTTCCCCTACTTCTTCCCGAAGAAAGAGGAGCCCAAGACTTTCCTTGCCCTTGCCCAGAGCTTCAATTCATTAGAAGACCTTGGACTGAAAATGCGCCAGGAGAACATGAAGATTGCTGTCGAGAGCACTGTTGCCTTGGCTGCTGACAGCCAACAAACTGTTGATTGGATGAAGGTTGGCGAATCCAATCAGATAGAGCAATCAAGATGGAGATCGTTGATTAAGGCAGCCAAGCCCAACACGAAGAAAATCCTGGCCTATCTCGGGATCAAACCATCTTCAACTCCTAGCTCATCAAGGCCGGAGGTCTAGTTGCATGCCTCTTTGTTTTTTGCTTTCTCTGTCTCTTTTTCCCTTGTCGCCAATTTAGCTGTGGCGACAATTATCCTGGTAGTCCTTTTGGAGAAACTTCTTTTGTAATGTCTATGTAAATATTTCTAGAAATTAATGAAATTCCCTCTGGCACTATCATTGATCCTGGCGCTTTCTTTTCCAGTTAATATTTGACAACTATTCGACCAATCCTTGCTCTGCCGATGCTTCACCTGCTTCTTCCTTCTCGAAGAAAATGCTAATCGATGATAACCCTCTCGAAGGTTCTTCAAGCAAACATTTGTCGGAAGATTTGCAAGAACTTCGACAACAACTTCAATCCATGAAGAAACAAACTCTTGCGATGATGGAAAAATCTCGACAAGCGTCCGAGAGAGAGAAAATTGCTCTTCAACAGGCAAAAGAAGCCATCGCTGCGAAGGATGCTTTATTCTTTGAAAATTTCTTTGAAACTTCTTCTCGCGAGAATTATATGCTTCAGCTAATGACTGATGCCAGTTTGGACATGACAGGTATGTTTCCTGCTCGTAATCTTGTTGGATGTTGTTCTTCGCTATTCGTTCCTTGATTTTTGTTTGATGTGCCAGGCTCGTTTCTGGATACTGCTGCCGAAGACCAACGTGTTGAAGCTCGAACCACTGTTTTGCTGAGACTGGCTGCGCAACATGGGTCTAACTTTTGGGTTACTCCTGAGCGCACCCGCCAAATCGTCAGATTTCAAGATCGCGCGGCTCAGGTCCGCGACTTCCTTGACTTCTGTACGAAGACTTTATTCTTAGTTAATGGAACCATGTTCCCTCGGAACAAAATGCCAGAGACCCTTCCAGCTTTAATGGAAAAATTTCGAGATGCTCCTCGAATCCATGGCTTTGTGCGGGCTCAACTTTCTGCTGGCGCAAGATTTGCCATGATGATGATAAAAATTTGCCATCCAAAATTTCCCATAGATCAAATTGTTCCTACTTGCCTGGCGAAGATGGCAAAGAAAAAGAGAAATATGGGCAAGATTGACGATTTGGTGACTCCTGTTGCCGAAGATATGATGGATGAACTTCTTCGGATGGATTCTGAGTTCTTCGTGAAGGGAAGCTATGCTGAGCATAGTACTCGTCCTTCTACTGAGCGGATAACCATAGATCATGTGCTAGGTTTCCCTTGAAAACTTTTTCCTCTTTCTTTGCTGTATTTCTATCATTGATACATCTTTGTGTATTTGTAAACACAATCTATATTGTAAAGCTGTTAGTTCTGTATTTTTTCTATTTTTTGATCACTGAGCCCCCGAGCTTTTGGCTGGAGTTTATACTGTTTTGCTATCTCGAAGGTTTTCCCTCCTGTCATAATAAGATATCTTTATTTTTTCATTGATGGGTTAGAAGCCCCCGAGTGTTGTGGTGTCGAAGTTCTATATTTTTGTTTGCGAGGTTCTTGGACCAAGGCAGTAAGATTTTGACGAGTACCCTATATTTATAATTGTTAGCTTCCGATGTTTATATTTGGCGAGGTATTAGTGTACCAAGGCGAAATATTTCGGTAAGTTTAGTTTGTCTATATTGTACGTATTTTGAGACTTTGAAGGCGTTGAGCCCCCCGAGTGTGTCGAAGAATAAGAAATATATCTCCACTATCTTTATTATATTGCAGCACCGCGAGCCCGCCTCATTAAAAACCTTTCCGGCCCCACTCGGTGCCCCGAAAAGGAAAAGAGTGCGTCTGAAAACTCGCGGGCGTTTCAGTACATTGTATTTTTACAAAGGAGGACTATATTTCAACTCTAGGCGTAAAACCGCCTGAGCTGTGCCACGTTCCAGGGGTTTTTCTCGGGAGCCCCTGTCTTCTTGTCCTTGATCCTGTATGCTCCTCCGTCGATGACTTCTGTGACGACGTAGGCCCCAACTATGGTGATTCGAGCTTCTCAGTACTTTTTTGATTTAACCGCAAGACTAAATCCCCCACTTGAAAAGATCTTGGTCTTAACCGTCGACTACGGTAGTTTTTGAGGTCTTGCTGGTATTTGGTGACTCGTGAAAGTACTTCATCGCGAGCTTCGTCGAGTGCGTCCATATCATCCTCCCGAGCTTTTTGTGATGTTTCTTCGTCATACTCTGTTACCCTTGGAGAATCATGCTCTATTTCAATTGGTAGTACTGCTTCGGCTCCGTGGACGAGAAAAAACGGAGTTTCTTGTGTCGCCGTATTTGGTGTTGTTCGGATGCTCCACAAAACACTTGGCAGTTCCTCTGGCCAAGTATGTCGAGCTTTTTCAAGCGGTCCTAGCAGGCGCTTTTTGAGGCCGTTGCAGATGATACCATTGGCTTTCTCAACTTGTCCGTTAGTTTGCGGGTGCCCAACTGACGCAAAGTGCAATTTAATGCCTACTTCTGCGCAGTATTCCTTGAATTCCTTGGTTGTGAAGTTTGAACCATTATCTGTAACAATGCTATGAGGCACCCCAAACCGAAAAACGAGGCCTTTCACAAACTTTATTGCCGACGCTGCATCTGGTGAATTTATTGGCTTCGCTTCTACCCACTTAGTGAATTTGTCGACAGCGACCAGCAAGTACTCATATCCTCCTGGCGAAGCTTTGTGCAACTTGCCCACCATATCAAGTCCCCATTGGGCAAAGGGCCACGACAATGGTATTGGTGTTAATTCCGCCGCTGGAGAGTGAGGTTTGGCGGCGAATCTTTGACACGCGTCGCAAGTTCTTACTATTTCTTTGGCATCCTCAATTGCTGTCAACCAATAGAATCCTGCCCGAAAAACTTTGGCTGCAATAGCTCGACTACTTGCGTGGTAGCCACATATTCCTTCGTGTACATCTTTCAGAATTATTCTTCCTTCTTCGGGTGTGACACACCTTTGCAGGACGCCTGAAATACTTCACTTGTATAATTCCCCTTTGATCACTGTGAAAGATTTGGATCATCGAATAACTCGCCTTGCCTCAACTGGATCGTCGGGTATTTCTTTCCTGAGGATGTATGATATATATGCTTGCATCCAAGGAACTTGTACCATCATCACAAGCTTTGGTCCTCTTCATCCTCCGTGGTTTCTTTGAGAGGCGTCGAAGTTTTCTCTTCTTTTGCTTTTTTCTGCACCTTTTTTGGCTTCGTGGATCTCTCCGCTATTTCTTCCCAAAATACTCCTGGCGGGATTGGGAGGCACTGCGACCCGATGTTTGCGAGAACGTCGGCTTCATCATTGCTTAATCTACTGATGTGATTTACCTCGCATCCATCAAACAGCTTCTCGAGCTCATTGTACACCTCCTTGTATGCCATCATGCTATCATTGACTGCGTCACATTGGTTCATAACTTGCTGAGCTACCAATTGTGAGTCGCCAAAGATTTTTAGTCGAGTTGCACCGCAAGCTTTCGCCATCTTCATCCCGTGTATGAGGGCTTCATATTCTGCTTCATTGTTGGATGCATTAGGGAACGTCATCCGAAGGACGTATTTCAACTTGTCGCCTTCAGGTGATATAAGTACTACTCCTGCGCCAGCTCCTTCTACTCTCTTGGACCCATCGAAGTTCATGGTCCAGGTTCTCGACAAATCTGGGGGTCCCGTGTTTTGTAGCTCCATCCACTCTGCAATGAAATCTGGCAAAACTTGCGACTTGATTGCTTTTCTTTTTTCATACGTGATGTCCCGAGGGGAAAGTTCTATTCCCCAAAGGGAGACACGCCCTGTAGCTTCTGGATTGTTCAGTATATTTGAAAGAGGTGCTTCGTTGACTACTATTATCGGGTGTGCCGAAAAATAGTGGCGCAACTTCCTTGCCGTTGCAATTACTCCATATGCTAGTCTCTGGTACTGCGGGTACCGCTGTTTGGAAGGTGATAAAACTTCACTGATGAAATATACTGGTCTTTGCACTCCATGGAGTTTTCCTTCTTCTTCTCTTTCGACAACTAGCACCGTGCTAACCACTTGGGGCGTGGCTGCAATATATAGCAGGAGAGGTTCCTTTTCCTTCGGCGCCACCAAAATTGGTGGTGTCGAGATTGTGCGCTTCAAATCCTCGAAAGCTCTGTCAGCCTCTTCGTTCCACTGGAATTTATCTCCTTGCTTTATCAGAGCGTAAAATGGTAGCGCTTTTTCTCCCAGCCTGGCGACGAATCTGCTCAAAGCTGCGACTCGCCCAGTTAGCTGCTGTATTTCTTTCAACTTTGTTGGCTTCCTCATTGTTACGATAGCTTGTATTTTGTCGGGATTTGCTTCAATCCCTCTTGCTGAAACTAGAAACCTCAGAAGTTCTCCTGCTGGGACGCCAAAAGAACACTTCGTCGGGTTCAGCTTGAGGCAGAATTTGTCAAGGTTGTCAAAGGTTTCCTTGAGATCCTCGATCAGCGTTGCCCCCTTTTTTGATGTTATGACGACATCGTCGATGTATACTTGCACGTTTTTCCCGATCTGTATCGCCAAACACTTCTGCATCATCCTCTGATATGTTGCTCCCGCGTTTTTTAGACCAAAGGGCATTGTTCTGTAGCAAAACACGCCGTAAGGTGTGATGAACGCTGTTTTTACTTCATCTTCTTCTTTCAATCTGATCTGGTTGTAACCAGAATATGCGTCTAGGAAGGAAAGACGTTCACATCCAGCCGTGGAGTCGATAATTTGATCGATCCTCGGGAGGGGAAAGTGATCCTTTGGACAATGTTTATTGAGACACGTAAAGTCGACGCACATGCGAAGGACCTTAGTGTTTTTCTTCGGCACCAACACAGGATTTGCTACCCATGTGGCTTCTGTAAATATCTCTTTGATAAAACCAGCTTCTCGTAGTCGATCGATTTCTGACAGCATGGCCTTGCGGTTTGGTTCCGAAAAACGCCGCAAGGGTTGTTTGATTGGTCTCGCTAGTGGATCCAAGTTTAGGTGGTGCTCGGCAAGTTCCCTGGGTACTCCTGGCATGTCAGCTGGACACCATGCGAAGATTTTCCAATTCTCACGGAGGAACTCGACGAGCGCGCTTTCCTATGCGAGGTCCATGTCGTTTGCGATGGACGTCGTCTTTTTCGGGTCTGTCGGGTGAATCTGCACCTCCTTAGAATTTTTCTCGGTGTTGAAAGTTGATTCTTTGTTCGGCCTTCCAACGTCTGGCAGCACGTCGTAGTCAGTCATACTCCTTGACGACAGATACTCAGCTTGCATCCCGAAAGTTTCTGATATCCGATGAAAATCCTTATCGCACTTATCGGCTAAGGCGAAGCTTCCTTTGACTGTGATTGGTCCCTTTGGTCCAGGCATCCTCCACAACAAGTATGTATAGTGTGGCCCAACCATAAATCTAGCATATGCTGGTCGTCCCAACAAAGCGTGGTACTGCGACGGAAAATCCACGACTTCAAATTCCAGTCTCTCGATTCTATAATTCTCTCGGGTTCCAAACTGAACGTCGAGATTGATCTTCCCCAATGGATAACTTGGTTTCTCCGGTGTGATACCGTGGAACCTTGTGTCTGTTGGCTTCAAGTTTGCTAGGGATATGTTCATCTTCCTCAATGTATCTGCATACATAAGGTTTAAGCTGCTGCCGCCGTCTATGAACACTCGAGAGACATCAAATCCCGCAATAACTGCTGGTAAGATGAGTGCTGACTGCCCTGGTCGAGGAACTTGCTGCGGATGATCTGCTATGGTGAAGCCAATATCTTGCCCTGACCAATTAAGATACTCGACTGTTGGTGGAGGCATTTTTTCTGCCATGAACACCTGTCGTGAGATTACTTTCTGAGCTCTATTGGATGGCATTCCCTTCCGAATCATCGACACCGCCCCGTTGGAGTTAGGATCAACGTAAGGTGGTGGTGGAGGTGCTGCCGCTATTCTGAGCTGATGTCAATTGTCTTCTGTAATCGCGGGGGGAGGTGGCAAATGAATCTCGCTCCTGGGTTCTCGAGGATTTCTCTATGCTGCCCGTGCATTAGCGTGCTCTGCCCACCTTAACATTGCCTGGAAATTGCGACAATCTTTCTGCAGATGTCCTGACTGTCTTTTTCCGTTGCTGTCGAGGAAAAAGTGCATCTGACACGGCCCATTCATCATCTCTTCGGGAGACACGAAAGGCCTCGTGAACCTAGGCCCGCTATTTTGCCTGTTGTTTCGAGAATCGTCCCTATTATCGCCTCGCTGCTCATTGCTTCTCTGATAATCATCTCTGTTGTTTCCTCCTGTGTTTGCCCGAAAACCTGTCGAAATTTGTCCTGGAGCGTCATAGTTCGGGTACTGCCGAGGAAATCGTCGCCTCGGTTGATAATTTCGACCACGGTCCTCCTCTGGCGACCTGTGCCGTTTGTTGTGGACAACATCTTCTCCATCTGCCCATCTGTTTGCTATTTCCATTAACGCGGATACTGTCTTTGGGTTGGTCCTTCCCAAGTCCTCGACAAAATCTCCACGCCTGATTCCTGCGACAAACGCATCTATCGCTCTCTCGTCAGATATATTTTCTGCCGAGTTTTTGATGATGTTCCACCTTTGGATATATTTTCTCATTGGCTCATCTGGCTTTTGTCGACATGCTCTCAACTCCTCTAACGACGCAGGTTTTTTGCATGTGGACCGGAAGTTCTTGACGAACACATCCTCGAAGCTTTCCCAGCTGTCGATAGATCCTGGAGGAAGTTTCTTTATCCAAGATCGTGCGGCTCCACTCAAATGCACCTGGATGCTTTGCATAGCTGTTGCCCTGGTTCCTCCTGTGAGCTTCACCGTCTCGAGATAATCTACTAGCCAGTCCTCTGGATCTTGAAGGCCGTCGAATTTCTTGAAGTTGTCAGGTAACTTGAATCCTGAAGGGACTCGAGTTTTTCGGACTCTCCTCGTGAACCATGGCAAGCCACACATATCCTCGTCGTTAAGCTCTGGGGATTGCCGATGTTCCCTTCTGCTTTGCCGTGCTCTGTCGACCCTTGCTTGTGCTGCCGTGTCTCTTGCTCCACTTGGTCCTTCAGGGGCTGCCGCTGCTGCTGCTGCAGGTCGTGGACTATTTTGCCTTGCCGCTCCTTCGGGAGGCGTTGATACAAACGCTGTCCCCATAGCTCCAACTCCTGCTATCGCCATATTGTATAGTGTTTCCCTTGGATCTCCTGGAGGTGGTTTAGATGCGAGGATAAAAGCATGTGTCGCCATATACCCAGCCTCTGGTGTCTTAGGGATGATGTTTCCTCTTGTATCTATCGACATAAAGGACATGTCGAGGTTTTGGACCAAGTGCTCTCTTTCTGCTTCGGGTATGTGTTGTAACCTCGATCTTGCTCTGTTTCGAGCCTCCCTGTGGCTATCACCCGAAGTTCTAGATTGTCGACTCAAATCTGCCCTTCTCCTGCTGGATGCAGAAGCTGCCTCCTTTCTTCTATTTAACTCAGCTGTCTGTTTTTCCAATTCTCTTGCAGCTCGTGCGAGCCTATATTGATATGCTTGCAATTCCTCTGGCGTGGCTGTGGTGGCCATTGGTTCTGAGCCGTCCATAGCTCTCGCGGCTCTATCCCACGCTGATTGCGGGAGTTGAACTCTGTGTCGCGGCTGTGGCCCGACGTACTTATTGCCCAGGCCTCGTCGCAGATCGGAGGGATCGACGTATGGATTTCCCAGATCGTCGAAAGCCTCTGATGTTTCCTCTTGATCATTATTTGGCTCTTCAATGGCATAAATCTGATGATATTTTGTATTCAGATCTATGTTGGGTTTGGTGACACCATCGTTGAGATTGATGAAGACCTTGCCCACTGTAATAGATTTGTCGATGAAGTCGTAACTGTCGACACTGCTTGAGCCATCGCTTATATATGAGTCCGCAGATGACTCAAACGACATGTCGCTGAAGATCTTGGTGAGTTTCTCTCTTGCCCTGGTGCTGACATAGCGTGTCGACGAAGTTTCTTCTTCTCCTGATTCGGTTGACGATGTATAGCTTGAAAAATCGGAATCGACCGCCGACGATCCCGACGAAATCGGAATTTCGACACGATACGATCCTTCTTTCTCGACGTGAAAGCGAAACCTTCCGAACGTCATCTCCATAGGCTCCGCCAGATACGCATATGCATCCAAACGGGAGGGTGGGTGAGGAACAAAATCGACAGGACCAGCAGTGATCTGTTTACCTCGATCCATTGCGTTGCTTGTGGTTGATGATGTCGAAGATCTTGAACGTGCCATCGAAATCAGATCCTTACGCCTCTAGTTCCCACAGACGGTGCCAATTGACAAGGTATTAACTTGTCAATGCCTATGAATTGTAGGCTAGGGTTTAGTTAGAAGTAGAGGGCAAGTAGATCTCGAAGGTTTCAGTCGAAAAGTACTCGACGATTATGAAAACTAGGGTTTGTAAACAATGATTCGATGATTTCTGCGTCCATCGACTCCCCCTTATATAGGAGGCGGAGCCGAGGGATTCGTGCCGTACAAGTTACAGAGTCCGGGAAGGTTTCTAACTCATCCCGCAAGATTACAAATAAGACTTTCTATTACAACTCTAACTCTCCTTAATAATATCTTGGGCTTCTGAATCTTCTTATTCTTCGGGTAGTGGGCCTTCAGTAAACCCCGGGTACTATCTTCGGCAGGCCCATTTGGGATGCCTATGTCACCGGCCTCCTCCTCCCGGCCCGCAGCTGCTTGGCCGGCCTGGCCACGTGTCCGCCTCCCAGTCGCCGCGCCGGATCGGCCTCCATCTCCAACGGGCAGATTTTTGGAGCCCCTTTTTAAGTCTTGTTTCCTCTCTCTCTCTCTCTTAGCACTTCTTCTTCAACCTTCGGCTCTCCACCATTGTTGCATCTTGAGAGATCCTCCTCTCCCCCAATCCCTCCAGGATTCTTGCTCAAATTTGAGGAAAAGAGATAGGTGGTCTAGATCTATATTTGCACCAATCAAATTCCCCTCTTTGTGAGGGAATCTCTAGATCTAGATCTTGGAGAGAAATTTTGTGTTCCTCTTCTTATATTGTTCTTCCTCTCTTATTCCCCCAATAGCTTTAGTAGCTTTGTTGGAATTTGAGAGTGGAGGATTTGGACATCTTTGTGGTGTTCTTGCCATTGCATTTGGTGCATCGGTTTGAGTTCTCCACGGTTATTCGTGGAAGTGAAAGCAACAAGATTGTTACTCTTGGGTCTTTGGACCCTAGACGGCTTAGTGGCCTTTGTGGCATCTTTGTGGTGTTCTTGGGGACTCCAATTAAGTTGTGGAGATTCTTCAAGGGCAAGTCCTTAGTGGCATCTTCGTGGTGTTCTTGGGGACTCCAATTTAGTTGTGGAGATTCTTCAAGGGCAAGGCCTTTGTGGCAATTTGTTGGGAGCCTCCAATTAAGTTGTGGAGATAGCCCCAAGCTTTGTGCGGGTTCGGTAACCTCCCTAAGGTTACATAGTGGATCGAGGACATCCCTCTTGGTGGGAATTCTCGAGGAGAATACGGTGGCCCTCGTGCATTTGGAGTGACTTGTCCTCCACACCGCTCCAACGGAGAGTAGCACTCGCAAGAGTGTGAACTTCGGGCTACATTGTCGTCTCCCGCGTGCCTCGGCTATCTCTATACCCGAGCTCCTTACTTATGCACTTTAATTTGTGATAGCCATCGTGCTTGAAGTTATATATCTTGCTATCACATAGTTGCTTGTATTGCTTAGCATAAGTTGTTGGTGCACATAGGTGAACCATAGTATATAGGCTTTGGGCTTGACAAAGTAAACGCTAGTTTTATTCCGCATTTGTTAAGCCCATCTCGTAAAAGTTTTATATCGCCTATTCACCCCCCTCTAGGCGACATCCGTGTCCTTTCAACATCCCCAAGCGCTGTCGGATGCGGTGGAGCGGTACAAGTGGAGGAATTACTCGCCGGAGATTACATACGGTGGTGGCGAGGTGGTGGCGAGGTGGTGGATATGGCGGAGCAAAAATAGGGTTTGAGCCTATTTCTGTCAGGTTGGCCGGTAGTTGTACACCGCGCGATGGATTTTCACGGCCCCCTGTTAACTGTTTACGGGCCAGGGCGAGAATACCAGATCTGCTCGACGGAAGAAACCAACCCGAAACTATAAATCCGCAAGATTTTTAGAGCATCTCCAGCCGCGTCACCCAAAGCGTCCCCCAAACCGCGCCGGATTGAGCGTTTGGGGGACGTGTTTTGTTCGTGCCGCCTTTGGGGGACGTCGCTCCCCAGCCGCGTCCCCCAAACGCCTCCCCCAAACATTTAAAATACTTTTTTTTGACATTTTTATTTCAATTTTCACAAACTAATACATAATTGGGAACGTGGTTTACACGAAGACACAGTTTGGAACATGGTTTTCCACAAACTAATACATAGTTTGAACCATGGTGGACACAAATATAAAATTTTGCAAAGAAACTAAACCTAACTAGACCGTGCATCGAAGGTTTCTTGTGTTCGCTGCTAAGAAAGAACACTCGAGGGCACACCCAGTCACCTAAACTGGAAAATCCAGCGGGAGGATGGTGCCCTTGTCGGTTCTACCGATGAGGCGAACATCCAGAAACTTCCGTGCACGTGTTCGCTGCGAAGAAACAACACTCAGTCGTCCTCCTCGTCGGTGATGTCGCCGTGGTAGTCCCGGTGGCAGTGCGTCTCGTCGAAGACCTTGACGCCCATGTCCCTGTCGCCGAAGTAGGAGAACAGGAGGATGAAGCCGGCTTCGAGGCTATGGTGCCGCGCGAACTTCTCCCAGCCGATGTTGAGGTACATCTTGCCGCGCGCGTCGTAGATCACGTCGACGATCCACCGGTAGTAGCCGCACGCAGCCTCCCGCAGATGCATCGTGCGCGGGCGGTCATCGCCGGCGACGTAGTCGGCGAAGGAGTCCGGCAGCCTCTGGATGCCGCGCGGGTCGCCCTTGAGGACGAGGACGAACTCGAACAGCACGTCCGGCTCCACGTCCATCTCCGACGATGAAGCCGACGGCGTGGGAGGCGACGGTGAGCGTTCAGCTCTGCCGCGGCCACGACCACGACCACGGCCGCGAGGTCGGCCTCCGCCTCTACCAGACATAGCGTCGAGTCTTGTTGAGATGGTGGCGGCTAGGGTTTGGGAGAGAGGCGCTAGGATTTGTGTGTGAGAGGGACGATGAGAGGCGGCCCTTTTATAGGCCGGAGGGAGGCGGAGGAGCGGTGACGCTCATTAACGCCGACACGCAGAGCTAGGCGCGACGGGACGCGTCGCTGCGGCTCTGCGGGAACTGCACCGTCGCTGCAGGAACTACACCGTCGCTGCGCGCCAATAACTTCCGTCGCGAGGTAGGCGACAGTTAGGTTAAAATTTATTGTACCGCTGACGAGTCGGTCCTGCCACTTCCCGCCTCGCTTTTCGATGTGTCTGGCGTCCCGGTACGTCCCCTGTGGGACGGGGACGGGCTCGGGGCGCCGGACACCGTATGGGGGCGCGCCGGATAAAAATGGGCTTTGAGGAACGCGGCTGGAACGGTTTTTTGGTCCGGCGCGCTCCAAATCCTTTTAGGAGACGCTTTGGAGGAAGCGGCTGGAGATGCTCTTACAATTTTGATCTGGTTTACGGGATCTGCGTCTAGTAACCGTGATCGCGCAATATTTCCCATGGATATTGGCTTCTTTGGTCGGAGATCATCACACCGCCGAGGTGCCATGCCAATGCTTTTGCTGCTGCGTGCGTGTCCCCGTCTGCGTCCGCCCGCCCCGTGACGCTGCTGTCAGTCACACCGAGACAAATAGCCACGGTAACATTGCAGCTGGGTCAAGTTTTCAAATGAAAACATTCAAAAGTTTTTAAAGAGAAATGGAAAAGCTCCCATGTTTCCATCTGCTTCTTCACGTCATCGCATGAGGCTAGTCTCTCTCTGCCCACGCCTTGCCGATTTGAGGCAAAGGCTCGTAGCCAAAGTGGTCTGCAAAACCATCTGCCCCGTCTGGACAAACCTAGTTCGGGAAGCACTTCTCGGCAGGCCATATATTATGGTCCAGTCTCGTCTCGACAAAGAGCTGCTGACCAAAAGTCTGCCTTTTTCGGATGGGGCATTGGGGCCTCGGCTGATTTTTTGCCCTGTTGCTTGGAAGATGGACTGTTGCTTTTCAAAATGAAGGCTTCATTTATTTTTCACCGTCCGCACCAAACTCTGCTGCACTAAAACCACAACAGTTATTTTGGATCACAGGGAGTAGCAACAAAGTTGTAGTTGTTAGCGGCGCGACCGTTTGCGTCCGCTTTGACCGAAAATGTGTCTGGTACCCTCTTCAGCGGCGCGACGCAAAGTGACCGGGGCGTCCGCAGAGATGCAAACGTGCCGCATATTTGCGGCAAGTTTGCGTCTCTGCGGACGCTGCACGGACGCGAAAGTCTCCGCTCGCATCTCCACCGGGCCGGCCTGGCAGCGACTCTGCATCGAGGGCACCGCTTCGGCGGTCAGCGCTTCCGTACGACGGAGACGGATAGGGGAAGGAGGCCGGGCTTCATGGGCAACAGGGATTTTCCCTTCGCGTCTGCACCGCCGGCTCATCCACGGAAACAGGAGGCGCCGACGCGTCGTCAGGCGCAGTACAACGACGACGACGACCGCGACGAGGACGACGACGACGCCTACGCTGCCTACGACAACGACGAAGACTACATCGAGGCGCTCGCCTACCATAATGAGGAGGTGAAGGACGACAGCGACGACTACGTCGCGGCCGTCTTCCACAAATGGCAGCAGGCCATGGCGGAGGGCCGCAACTTCGAATTCCCGGAGAACATGACGGACGACGAGATGGTGAAGGTCGGCGTCCTGGTCTCCGAGAACGACGCGCCTGTGCAGCCGCCGCTGCCCCGCTACGCCACCGGCGTGATGCTGCCGGGCATGTCGGAGGATGAACCGCTTCGACTGGCGCTACAGGACTCGGTGGCGCCTCCTCCACCGCCGTCACAGCCGTATCCCTGGGCGCCTCCTCTACCGCCGCCACAGCCGTATCCCTGGGCTCCTCCTCAACCGCCGCCACAGCCATATCCCTGGGCGCCTCCCACCGCCGCCACAGCCGCAGCCCTGGGCGCCTCCACCGCCGCCACAGCCGCAGCCTCCTCCACCTCCAGCACCGGCGGCGCGCCCGGCGTACGCTCCCCGGATGGCTACTGGCCGTGGGCGATACCGGAGCTCATCGTGCTCGACAGCGACGAGGAGCAGTAGTAGGCGTTAGGGTTTTTTTTATGTTTTAACTATGTAAATTATGTTTCATGTTTAAAAAAATGATTCGGCCAAAAAATGCGTCGTGCCGCTGGAGCCACCCCCGACGCAAACGGACGCGCGGTCGATTTCGACAATTTTGGCCGACGCAAACGGACGCGCGCGGACGCTAAAATGCGTCGCGCCGCTAGAGATGCCCTTATGCGAAGGTAAACGATATTTGATGCCAAAGGTTGTAATTAAAATAAAGTTAAAAGGAACAATTGAGGGGCATAAAAAGTTTAAGAGCGAATTTGAGTCGGCATTTGAAAGGGCATGAAACAAATTTATCCGGAATATATGCCGTTAAGGAGGCATCGCGCGTGGTGGTATTGGATAGTGAGAAAGTAGCTTGGGGGCTCGTTTGGGGCTACCGATGTGGAGATTGCTAGGAAAAAGTGCCAGTCATCTTTGCTGGCTGTTCCCAAAGCCCGCCCGACGTGCACCGGACACGCCTTTGGGGCTTCCAGTGGGGATGCTTTTAGTAAGCGAAAAAAATAGGCCCAAATATCCAATGTTATCTCATAGTTAATGATATTGATTTTTTTTGTATGCATACTCATAGATATTGATGAGAACGCTTGCATCTCTGGTTACCGTAAGTGGCTGTAGAGATCTTCCAAAACCCCGCCGCCACACCTCCCCCATTGTTTTCTTCTCCTTTATACCGCCAAAATAAACCGTTGCATCAAGAATGATGGCGGTGAGGCTCTTCATTCCTTGGTTAGAGGTGCCGACAACATCAAGCGTCACCATTTTTTCCTAAGGCTCTTCCATAACAGGTGGTTCATTTGGTTATGTGATGGTTGAAATTAGCTTGGCAACCTCGAATACCTAGCAATATACGATCTAGTGAGACATATACACCTAATGAAAGTTCATCTGACATTCAGTGTATCGGTGTATGTGTAAGCAACAATGTAATGAAGTTGTAGAGTATAATTAAGATTTCTATAATAGTATGATGATATTGTGAAATACTTCCATAATCATTTTCCTAATTATCTGAGAAATCATGACTCCCATTTGAAATGATGATAATTATCATTTTTTCCTCCATTTGGGTATCCACGTGGCTGCAGTGTTATGCTCATTTCTGCTCAACGGTGCCTTGGCCCTCCCCGCTTCGATTCTCTCACACACCCTGCATAAAAGAAAAATGATTTCTGCCCAAGCGAATACGAGGTTGCCCAATGGAGCTCGAGCAGCACCACATCAAGATGGCGAGAGGGGCAGATTGAAGCCGGAGGAAGGAGACGTGATGCAGGACGGAGGCGAAGGAGGCAGCGCCGTGATGGCGGTGGAAGACACGGCTGAGTTGCAGATCGACGTGAGGATGGACGTTGACGCGCTCCTCTGCCAGGCCTGCCTCCTCCCCCTCAAGCCCCCAATTTTCAAGGTGAGGGTTTGTTTGCCAAGATTGCAAATCTATCTGCAAAAACACTTTCTGCTACGGAGCCATGAAAGCTGAGATTTTTGTCACAGTGCGACGCGGCCGGGCACATCCTGTGCAGCTACTGCCGCGGCGGCCACGGCCAGACCTGCAGCCGCGCCGACACCCACTGCGGCGAGCTGGACGCCGTGGTCAGCGCCGCCAAGATTCTCTGCCCCTACGGGAAGTTCGGCTGCGAGCGCTACGTCGTTTTCCACGGCGCGGCGGAGCACCAACGCACGTGCCCGTGCGCGCCCTGCTCCTGCCCGGAGCCCGGCTGCGCGTTCCAGGGCTCACCGCCGGCGCTCCTCGACCACTTCGCCGCAGGCCACTCCCGCCCCGTCATCGCCGTCCGGTACGGCCGCTCGTGGAGCCTCAGCCTGCCGCTGTCGCAGCGCTGGCACGTCATCGTCGGGCAGGAGGACCGGAGCGTCTTCCTCGTCTGCCTGGGCGCGCTCGGCGCGGCGGCCACAGCGGTGTCGCTGGTGCACGTCAGGGCGGACGGCGGCGGCGCCGCGGCGACCAAGTTCTGGTGCAAGCTCTCCGTGGAGCGTCCCGGCGACGACAAGGATAGGCGAGTTCTCATGGCCTCGAGGGTAAGCAGCAGCGCGCTGACCGGCGGCGCGCCGGCGCCCGACCAGGGCATGTTCTTGGCGGTGCCCCAGGAGCTGCTGTCGGGCGACATGGTCGCGCTCAGGATCCGCATTGATCAGCTCTGAACTCTGACCTGCCGCCCGCCACCGCCAAGTCCACAACTCCACAAGGTAGGACTTCGCGCGTGGAGGAAGCCATGAACTCTGCATTTGATCTTTAGCATGTTATGTGATCGGCATGGTTGTGACGGTGAAGTTTTACTCAGTAGTGATCTCGTTATTCAACTAAGCTTTCTTCTGAACGTTTAACCACTCTTTGTTCCAGTGGCCTGCTTTGTTCTGAACAAAATGTACTGCACCTAGTTCTGGCTTGTTATGCTGGATAGGTAGCTTTGCTCCTGACAGCTTGCTTAATGTGGTACGTAGTAGTTATGAACTAGTAATGCAGATAAGCAAGGGCCTGAGCGTGTGATTAATCCAAAATCATGACTGTTCTGTATCAGATAAGCAAGGACCTGAAGCTCTATAGGAGTGCAAGCCATGCCTTGCCAATTTGAGGAAAATGCCCTGAACTCAAAGTGCTCTGCACAAACATTTCCTCTTGGTCCTCGCAAAAAAAAAAACATTTCCTCTTGGTGCATGTGAGTCAATAAATAGGCTGGTCACAATCTTTGAGGTTAGTCTAGCTTGTGAAGATTTGGTCTTGAGTGATTTCTTTTCACTTGAGTTTTGAGGACAGTAAGATGCAAAAAATGAGAAAAACTAGAGATAAAAAAAATTAGAAGCTCTCCGGTGTGACTTTTCCTTTTATTAGAAACTACCATCGTGCCCCTCGCAAATGCGATGTCATCTTCTTTATTGTGTTAAAAATGCTTTAAGACAAACATATAGTTACACAACCATGTTTGTTGTATGTGTCATTTCTGTATGATTATATACTTATACATAGAAATAAAATTTAGACATCAAGTTGGTCATAAATTACGTGACAATATCGAGCCTTTCAGGTGCATAGTTTTCAAGATATAAATTTAAACATTAATTGGATATATGTTGCTAAGAACTATCTTTATGCGCAATGAAAAAATAGTTTTCAAGAAAAAACCAATAGCATTGTTTTCTTTTCGAGATATAAATATCGAGTATGAAAGTAAATAAGTTTCTCTCTTAAAATTAAAGATGTTCACATTCTAAGATGACATCTTCTTAATCAAAATCCGAACGTTCTGCAATCTTGTAAACATACAAACTAAATAAATTTTTGATAAGTGTTCAATCCTCTGAAATTCATACAAGGATTTTACGTCTTTCAAAATGCATAAGTTAGATGATTGGAAAAATGGAATGGTTAGTAATAGTGCAACTAAATTTATGTGACAGAGACAGTAAATAAACCGATGATGCCGGTCATGCAGCATACTCCTCTATACACATGCTTGACCCATGACTACTCTGTTTCAACACCAATCAACGCTGCAGCTGCCTCCGGCGACTCTTCCTTATTACTTTTCATCACTCTCTTGTCCTCACTCCTCCCACTCGTAAAAAGCTCACCAGAGACAAGACAACGGAGAGATTCCTATCCCACAACTCCTGTGCATTGTGATCTGGAGAGGAAGAAGGTAGAGGCTCAACTCAACAAAGCTCTCCTTCCGTTTTCTCCCGCGATCGAGTGGCTTCTTTTCACCGTCGATTTGAGCTGATATACTTGTTGCTAGGCAGGAGCAGGATGATGCAGGGTGCTGGCGCCGAGGGGAGGAACAACGGGGGCTCGCCGTCGTCAATGGACGAGAGCAGCGCCAAGAAGGCGAGGCACGAGCTTCCCAACGGACACGTGAAGCAAGAGGTCGCCGTGCAGGAGGCCGCCGGAGAAGGAGGCGCGGTCATCGCGGCGGAGTACGGCTCGCCGGTGGAACTGGCCGTGAGGATCAACATGCGGGTGCTCCACTGCCCTCTCTGCACCCGCCCGTTCAAGCCTCCCGTCCTCCAGGTTAATTAGTTCCGTTCGATTCTTTCGTGCAAGAAGACTGCAGATTTCTCGTTGCCAACTCCGGTTCGTTTGCTGCTGTGTGCAGTGCAAAGCCGGGCACTTGGCGTGTGGCGCCTGCGTGGCCGCTCTCCCACGCTGCCTGTGCAAGCTGTGCGTGGACGCCGACGGCGTCTTCGGCCTCTGCCCCGCGCTGGACGCGGTGGTGTCGTCGGCGAAGGTCGCGTGCCCCCACGACGGGTGCGGGCGGTTCGTCGTCTACCACGAGTCCGGCGAGCACCAGAACGCGTGCGCGCACGCGCCGTGCCACTGCACGGAGCCCGGCTGCGCCGGCTTCGCGGTCTCGCCTGAGGCGCTCGCGGGCCACCTCGCGTCCATCCACGCCGTGCCCCTGCACACCGTCAAGTACGGCAAGGTCAGCCGGCTCCAGGTGCCGGCATCCGTGCCGCGGCTCCTGCTCGTCGCCGAGGACGACGGGCGCGTGTTCCTGCTGACAGTGGGCGCGCTCGGCGGTGCCGGCACCACGGCCGTGTCGGTGGTGTGCGTCCGTGCGAGCGCGGCGGCGCGGCCAAGGTTCACGTGCAAGATGTGGGTCAACCTGCCGCCGCCGCCGGCGGCGGCCGAGAACGGCAGCGGGAACGGCGGCAAGTCGGACGTGATCCTGGTGGAGATGATGGTGCGGAGCAGCACGTCGCCTGGCGCTGTGGTCGCCGCCGACCAGCCAACGTTCCTGTCGGTCCCGCCGATGTACCTGGTTCCGCGTCCGGGCGACGACGGGCCGTCCAGGGAGATGCCTCTCAGCATCCGCATCGACAAGGTCTCCCCGTGGTCGTCCTGATCCATTCCTGCAGGTTTGGGACGTGTTCATTGGGAAACCGCAGTTCATCCTTATATCTTGGGGATCCTACTGAAACTATGTGTGAGTGTGTGACTGTGAGCTGAACCTACCTGTGACAGCTCTACTGAACTTAACTGTCACGTTAGGTGTTTATGAAGGCAGATGTTGCATGCTTAACTTAGTCTAATTAAGCATTTCATTTGGACCTGTTGCAACTTGTGATGTGCTACTAAATGTTTAAAGCTTGAGCTTGATGTCTGGACTAGCATTTCGGCTACATCGAAATTTCTAAATGTTCCAACGTCTAAATTTGGTGATGGCATGTGTTTGCACCGAATACGTACAGGTAGACGTTGCAGACAATGCAACACGACTGAACTGGATTTTGGAACATTTTGTTCACACCAAAACAACCGCGCTACAAAATTGCAGGTTGCAGGGGTGTCAAGATTTAAAAAGATCAGGAAAAAAAAGAATTAAAAAGATCAGGAAATGCGGGAAACTTAAAACAGGGGCCGAGCCAGCCACGTAGCCCTTTATTTGTCAACACTCGAAATTCGTATTTCAAACTCCAAGTACTATTTCATTTGTATGTGCTGCGGTTTTTGATACTCTCTCCCTCAAATCGTAAGTTGAGATTAGATTTACATCAAAGAAACGGTATTTTTGTTTGCCGTGCCTTCTGTTTGAAAATGAAACCTTTGCCATTTGATGGAACGTTTTATTCTCCAAGATCTTTCACGTGGATACGGGCTACTCCACTACGCATATGCCTATACCTATACACACTGCCTATACGGCTATACGAGGCAAAATTAAAGTGCTTCCAACATCCATTTGCTACGGACTGAGAGCATCTCCAGCCGCGTCCCCCAAAGCGTCCCCCAAACCGCGCCGGATTGAGCGTTTGGGGGACGTGTTTCGTTCGTGCCGCCTTTGGGGGACGTCGCTCCCCAGCCGCGTCCCCCAAACGCCGCCCCCAAACATTTAAAATACTTCTTTTTAACACAGAACCATTTATCAAATATAGCATATGAATAAAAATGTTTGCAAGGATTGTTTTCAAATTAAATTACAACAAACAATAAAACAAGTTAACAAATATAATAAATAGGGGTAGATGCTACATCAAGGTGCCACGGTATTTCCTTTGATCCTCCACAAATGCTCAACGAGATCAGCTTGAAGTTGCTCATGCATATTGCTGTCACGGATCTCTGCGTGCATGGCGAGAAAATCAGCAAAATCTGCAGGCAACTCATGATCAACCTCCGCAAGAGGGCCTTGACACTCATAGGGACCAACATGTGACCTAGCATGATTCTTGCGGTCATCCTCGATGATCATGCTGTGCATGATCACACAAGCCTGCATCACCTCCCACATTTGGTCGTGAGACCAGCTTAGAGCAGGGTACCGGACAATGGCAAATTGTGCTTGAAGCACACCAAATGCCCGCTCGACATCCTTCCTGCAAGCCTCCTGTCGCGTAGCAAAGTGAGAATTTTTCAGACCTGATAGATTCGAGATTGTTTTGACAAAAGTGGCCCATTTTGGATATATACCATCGGCTAGATAATAGCCTTTGGTATATTCGTGGCCATTGATCTCATAGTTGCATGGTGGAGCATGCCCTTCCACTAGTCTGCTGAACACCGGAGACTGCTGCAACACGTTGATGTCATTGTGTGATCCCGCCATGCCAAAGAAAGAATGCCAAATCCACAGGTCATAATCTGCCACAGCTTCAAGCACCACACTGCAATAGCCATGACGGCCTTTGTATATACCTTGCCAAGCAAACGGGCAGTTCTTCCATGCCCAGTGCATGCAATCGATGCTTCCAAGCATTCCAGGAAATCCTCTGGCAGCATTTTGTGCCATGATCCTTGCAGTCTCTTCCTCAGTTGGCCCTCTCAAATAGTATTTGCCAAACTTTCCTACCACAGCTCGGCAAAACTTGTACATGCACTCAATGGCAGTAGACTCACTCATGCGAAGGTAGTCGTCCTGTGTATCGGCAGGTGCTCCGTATGCAAGCATCCTCATGGCGGCGGTGCACTTCTGAATCGACGAGAACCCGACAACGCCTACAGCGTCGAGCTTGAGCTTGAAGTAGGGGTCGAACTCTCGAACGCCGTGGAGGATATTCATGAACAGCCCCTTGCTCATCCTGTACCGGCGCAGAAAATTCTCGGCATGTGTTGCCTCGTCGGCGAAGTAGTCGTTGTGCAACATGGCATGCCCCTCCATCCTCTGTCGGGGCTTCGACTTCCTTCTTCCCGGCCTTGATCCTCCGCGGCGCGGCCTCTTCCTCTTCTCCGCCTCAGCGTCAAGCATGTCCTGGAGGGACGCGATGATCAGCAAATGCTCCCGCAGGTCGTCGTCGAAGGCTTGCTCGTCCTCCAGCAGCAGGGCAACCATCTCATCGTCGCTGTCCATGGCTAAAGCAAAATCAATGGTTAAAATTGCGCCGAGGCAGACGACGCAACAAACAACGGCCAATCGCGCTTACCTGGCAAGTCGTCGAGCACCTTCTGTGCGCGGAGGTGGGGCGGATTTGACGGCGCGTTCTGGGACGCGCTGGCGACGCGGCGGTGGCGGCACGACCGACGGGAGCCCCAGCCGTGACAACGGTGCCGACTCTCAGCAGAGATCAGACGCCCAAACGGCCGGGAAATCCAGCGGCGGCGGTGGGGTGGGAGGCGCGGGAAGGAAGGAGCGACGAGAAAAGAGGCGCGAACCAACGGTTTATGCAAATAGTCGCCGACATGTGGGAGCCCGCCTCGTTTTTCGTTGTGTCCGGCGTCCCCGGTGCGTCCCCTGTGGGACGGGGACGGGCTCGGGGCGCCGGACACCGTATCGGGCCGCGCCGGACAAAAATGGGCTTTGGGGGACGCGGCTGGAAAGCATTTTTTGTCCGGCGCGCCCAAAATCCCTTTGGGGAACGCGGCTGGAGATGCTCTGAACGACACCAGTTTGGGGAAACTCTCCTTTGCAAACTAGTTGCCCCTACATCTCATTATCGGATGTTGCAATTCCAATTTTCATAATTTCCGAAAAAAATCCGAGACGTATATTATGTTGTGTATTATGTATCTGTAAAGTTTCATTCAAAAATTTAAAAATGTCTGGCCTGCACAAAAAAGGCAAATGATATTTGAATAGTTATGAAATACTATTCACTTTGGTCTTTTCGTTTTTCTACAGGTCACATATGGTCATATTTTGGAAACTAAACTTTATATAAGCACAAAATACAACATAACCCATGCCCATGGTTTTATTTCACAATTTTTGAAAACTGGAAAGTGCGACATCTGATAATGGGGCGTGGGCGCAACTAGTTGCGGAATATTCGCTCTCGTCATTACATTGTTTTCTTACACACACACCGATATACACAATAGCGTTGTATGGATAAATTGTTTTCTGTTTCCTTTTCCTTTTTTGTTTTTTCCTTTTCGGATCTTGGATATCTAGATTGTTCTGAACATTTCGTTGCTCCAAAGGGCTGATATATATTGTATCTTTTTAATATTAATATATTACTTTTATTAAAAATTGTCAAAACACTAAATGTCAGATGGACTTTCATTACGCGTATATGTTTCACTAGATCATATATTGCTACGCATTTGAGGTCGCCAAGCTCAACCATCACATAACCAAGTGAACCACATGCTTCGGAAGAGCCTTACGAAAAAATGGTGAACCTTGCCGTCGGCAGCTCTGGCAGCTCTGACAAAGGAATGAAGAGCCTCACCGCCATCATTCTTGATGCAACGGTTTATTTTGGAGGTATAAAGGAGAATAAAACAATGGGAGTGGGCGAGGTTTTGGAGGATCTCTAGAGCCGCCTACGGTAACCAGAGACGCAAACATTCACATCAATAACTAGTGCATACAAAGAACTCAATATCATTAATTATGAGAAAACATTGGAGAGGTGGGCCTATTTTGTTCGCGTACTAAAAGCATCCTCACTGGAAGCCCCCAAAGCGTGCTCGGTACACGCCGGGTGTGCTTTGGAAATGGCCGACAAAGATGCCAGCATTTTTTTCTTGACAATCTCTAAACCGATAGCCCCAAACAAGCCCCCAAACTGCTTCATCACTATCCAACACCGTGATACGTCTCCGACGTATCGATAATTTCTTATGTTACATGCCACATTATTGATGTTATCTACATGTTTTATGCACACTTTATGTCATATTCGTGCATTTTCTGGAACTAACCTATTAACAAGATGCCGAAGTGCCAGTTGCTGTTTTCTGCTGTTTTTGGTTTCAGAAATCCTAGTAAGGAAATATTCTCGGAATTGGACGAAATCAAAGCCCAGGGGCCTATTTTCTCACGAAGCTTCCAGAAGTCCGAAGGAGAGACGAAGAGGGGCCACGGAGGGGCCACACCCTAGGCGGCGCGGCCCCCTTGGCCGCGCGGCCCTGTGGTGTGGGGCCCCCGTGCCGCCTCTTGACCTGCCCTTTCGCCTATAAAAAGTCTCCGTGACGAAAACCCCAGTACCGAGAACCACGATACGGAAAACCTTCCAGAGACGCCGCCGCCGCCGATCCCATCTCGGGGGATCCAGGAGATCGCCTCCGGCACCCTGCCGGAGAGGGGAATCATCTCCCGGAGGACTCTACGCCGCCATGGTCGCCTCCGGTGTGATGAGTGAGTAGTCTACCCCTGGACTATGGGTCCATAGCAGTAGCTAGATGGTTGTCTTCTCCCCATTGTGCTATCATTGTCGGATCTTGTGAGCTGCCTAACATGATCAAGATCATCTATCTGTAATTCTATATGTTGCGTTTGTTGGGATCCGATGAATAGAGAATACTTGTTATGTTGATTATCAAAGTTATGCTATGTGTTGTTTATGATCTTGCATGCTTTCCGTTACTAGTAGATGCTCTGGCCAAGTAGATGCTTGTAACTCCAAGAGGGAGTATTTTTGCTCGATAGTGGGTTCATGCCTGCATTGACACCTGGGACAGTGACAGAAAGTTCTAAGGTTGTGTTGTGCTGTTGCCACTAGGGATAAAATATTGATGCTATGTCTAAGGATGTAGTTGTTGATTACATTACGCACCATACTTAATGCAATTGTCTGTTGCTTTGCAACTTAATACTGGAAGGGGTTCGGATGATAACCTGAAGGTGGACTTTTTAGGCATAGATGCAGTTGGATGGCGGTCTATGTACTTTGTCGTAATGCCCAATTAAATCTCACTATACTCATCATGATATGTATGTGCATGGTCATGCTCTCTTTATTTGTCAATTGCCCAACTGTAATTTGTTCACCCAACATGCTGTTCGTCTTATGGGAGAGACACCTCTAGTGAACTGTGGACCCCGGTCCAATTCTCTTTCTTGAAATACAATCTCTTGCAATATTGTTCTACTGTTTTCTGCAAACAATCATCTTCCACACAATACGGTTAATCCTTTGTTACAGCAAGCCGGTGAGATTGACAACCTCACTGTTTCGTTGGGGCAAAGTACTTTGGTTGTGTTGTGCAGGTTCCACGTTGGCGCCGGAATCTCTGGTGTTGCGCCGCACTACATCCCGCCGCCATCAACCTTCAACGTGCTTCTTGGCTCCTCCAGTTCGATAAACCTTGGTTTCTTTACGAGGGAAAACTTGCTGCTGTGCGCATCATACCTTCCTCTTGGGGTTGCCCAACGAACGTGTGAAATACACGCCATCAAGCATATTTTCTCGCGCCGTTGTCGGGAGATCAAGACACGCTGCAAGGGGAGTCTCCACTTCTCAATCTCTTTACTTTGTTTTTGTCTTGCTTAGTTTTATTTACTACTTTGTTTGCTGCACTAAATCAAAATACAAAAAAATTAGTTGCTAGTTTTACTTTACTTGCTATCTTGTTTGCTATATCAAAAACACAAAAAAATTAGTTACTTGTTTTACTTTACTTAATATCATGCATGTTTTTATTTCACTAGTTTGGCATAATGGACAAGAATGAGCTTCTATTTCTATTTCCTGATTTAAAACATGGATTGTTTGATGCGAAAATTAAAAAACCTATGGAATCTTATTTGCATGCTGGTAGTAATATTAGTATGAACGCTTTGAACACCATTGTTGATAATAATATAGAAAGTTCTAAGCTTGGGGAAGCTGGTTTTCATGATCTTTTTATTCCCCCAAGCATTGAGGAGAAAATTTACTTTGATGATACTTTGCCTCCTATTTATGATAATGATATTGGTCTTTTAGTACCGCCTGTTATGGAGGACAAATTTGATTATGATTACAATATGCCTCCTGATGATGAGAATAATAATGATAGCTACTTTGTTGAATTTGCTCCCACTACAACTAATAAAATTGATTATGCCTATGTGGAGAGTAATAATTTTATGCATGAGACTCATGATAAGAATGCTTTATGTGATAGTTATATTGTTGAGTTTGCTCATGATGCTACTGAAAGTTATTATGAGAGAGGAAAATATGGTTGTAGAAATTTTCATGTTACTAAAATGCCTCTCTATGTGCTGAAATTTTTGAAGCTACACTTGTTTTATCTTCCTATGCTTGTTACTTTGCTCTTCATGAACTTGTTTACTTACAAGATTCCTATGCATAGGAAGCATGTTAGACTTAAATGTGTTTTGAATTTACCACTTGATGCTCTCTTTTGCTTCAAATACTATTTCTTGCGAGTGCATCATCAAAACTGTTGAGCCCATCTTAATGGCTATAAAGAAAAGAACTTCTTGGGAGATAACCCATGTGTTATTTTGCTACAGTACTTTGTTTTATATTTGTGTCTTGGAAGTTGTTTACTACTGTAGCAACCTCTCCTTATCTTAGTTTTGTGTTTTGTTGTGCCAAGTTAAGCCGTTGATAGAAAAGTAAGTACTAGATTTGGATTACTGTGCAGTTCCAGATTTCTTTGCTGTCACGAATCTGGGTCCACCTCCCTGTAGGTAACTCAGAAAATTAAGCCAATTTACATGCATGATCCTCAGATATGTACGCAACTTTCATTCAATTTGAGCATTTTCATTTGAGCAAGTCTGGTGCCATTTTAAAATTCGTCAATACGAACTGTTCTGTTTTGACAGATTCTGCCTTTTATTTCGCATTGCCTCTTTCGCTATGTTGGATGAATTTCTTTGATCCACTAATATCCAGTAGCATTATGCAATGTCCAGAAGTGTTAAGAATGATTGTGTCACCTCTGAATATGTCAATTTATAATGTGCACTAACCCTCTAATGAGTTGTTTCGAGTTTGGTGTGGAGGAATTTTTCAAGGATCAAGAGAGGAGTATGATGCAACATGATCAAGGAGAGTGAAAGCTCTAAGCTTGGGGATGCACCCGGTGGTTCACCCCTGCATATATCAAGAAGACTCAAGCGTCTAAGCTTGGGGATGCCCAAGGCATCCCCTTCTTCATCGACAACATTATCAGGTTCCTCCCCTGAAACTATATTTTTATTCCATCACATCTTATGTGCTTTTTCTTGGAGCGTCGGTTTGTTTTTGTTTTTTGTTTTGTTTGAATAAAATGGATCCTAGCATTCACTTTATGGGAGAGAGACACGCTCCGCTGTAGCATATGGACAAATATGTCCTTGGTTTCTACTCATAATATTCATGGCAAAGTTTCTTCTTCGTTAAATTGTTGTATGGTTGGAAACGGGAAATGTTGCATGTGGTAGTGTATAATAAAATACTTGTAGAACATTGAGCTTTGATAACTTGATTCTTTGCAAATGTTTTGAGATATTTAGATGGTAAGGCTTGCTGGATAAATGAGTTAAAATTAGTAGTGGATTGTTGTCTTTAAGCTTGTGCCGTACTACAAACTCTATTTAAATAGTTGAAGGCGTAGTTGGACTTGATAGCTTTCCATGTCTGAGAGTTCATCGTAATAACTAAGTTGTGCTGAAGGTCGAGGGAGCTAGCGGGGTACTTGTGCCACCGTGAACGGCCCTCCTTGGAGTAAATTTTAATCATGCTCTTAATGATGAACCTGCTAGTTGTTTGCAATAAGCTTGTGAGTTCTTTTTGACTAATGTTAAGCTACGGTTTTTGGCACTTCCACCATCCAAATTTGCTAGCCTCTTCGGTATCTTGTGCATTGCCTTTTGCTCACATTGAGAATTGTGCATACTTCGCCGGTACATCCAAATCCGTGGGAGAACTTTCTCTTGTTCTCCTACACATAAGCCCATACATCTCCTCAAAACATCCACCATACCTACCTACCACAGCATTTCCATAGCTGTTCCGAGATATATTGCCATGCAACATCCATTTTTACATTACATGCCATGTTGTCATTTATTATTTATATATTGCTTTGCATGATCATATACAGCTGATGTGTGGTTTACCCATGTTACGCTAGATCATTGCACATCCTGCTACACTGGCAGAGGCATACAGTTTCATACATCATGTTTCATTCATTATGAGTTATTTGTACCAAAAAGTGTGTTGTCATATTAGGATGTTGCCCCTAAAAATGGAAAGAGCCGTGGAGGCCATCAAAAAGAAAAGAAAAAGAGAAGAAAGAAAAAAATGAAAAGAAAGAAAAAAAGAAAAAGAAAAAAAAAGAAAAAAAGAAAAAAAGAGAATAAAGAAAAAGGGGGCAGCATTACTATCTTTTATCCACACTTGTGCTCATGTTTTAGCACCAGCATTATTCATAGTCATCATTTGTGCTCATGTTCAGCACCTACATTCATATGAGAGAGTTTTCATGTTTTACTAGTATAACTATGTGGGAATTTACACTATAGAACTTGGGTTGTATATTCCAATGATGAGCCTCCTCAAAAGTGCTCTAGGTCTTCGTGAGCAACCAAGTTGGATGCACCCCCACTAGTTCCATTGGAGAGCTTTCATACACATATAGCTCTATGTGCATCCGTTGCATGGCAATCACTACTCCTTGCATAGCTTCGATCATAAGGTTTCCTCTTGTCTAATGGTCATTTACAGCTTTGCAAGCCTTTCTTCCATTTGGCCTTCCAAACCCCCATTAACGTTCTTTATGCCATAACATCCTGGTGCTAATACCAAATGCTTGCGCTCACCGGTTGAGTAGACTTCGAAACAGTTGATTCATGATGTTCATGTTTATGTTTACTAGATCGAATCCTTCTTATGTTGTGAAAATTTACTTGATGCTTGGAATGAAGGATAGAACTTCTATGCTGAATACTTAATACATCTTTAATGAACTTTGTACGGTTGCATGTCTTTAAAGCAATAGTTCATGAAAACTTTTAGCTTGTCTAACTCTTGCATTATCATCTCTTATGTCAATATAGATACTTGCTTTGAATGATTTGATCTCAGCTCATATGCTTTACAAATAGTATGATCAAGATTATGATGGCATGTCACTCCAGAAATTATCTGTGTTATCGTTTTACCTGCTCGGGACGAGCAGAACTAAGCTTGGGGATGCTGATACGTCTCCGACGTATCGATAATTTCTTATGTTCCATGCCACATTATTGATGTTATCTACATGTTTTATGCACACTTTATGTCATATTCGTGCATTTTCTGGAACTAACCTATTAACAAGATGCCGAAGTGCCGATTCTTTGTTTTCTGCTGTTTTTGGTTTCAGAAATCCTAGTAAGGAAATATTCTCGGAATTGGACGAAATCAAAGCCCAGGGGCCTATTTTCTCACGAAGCTTCCAGAAGTCCGAAGGAGAGACGAAGAGGGGCCACGGAGGGGCCACACCCTAGGGCGGCGCGGCCCCCTTGGCCGCGCGGCCCGTGGTGTGGGGCCCCGTGCCGCCTCTTGACCTGCCCTTTCGCCTATAAAAAGTCTCCGTGACGAAAACCCCAAGCACCGAGAACCACGATACGGAAAACCTTCCAGAGACGCCGCCGCCGCCGATCCCATCTCGGGGGATCCAGGAGATCGCCTCCGGCACCCTGCCGGAGAGGGGAATCATCTCCCGGAGGACTCTACGCCGCCATGGTCGCCTCCGGTGTGATGAGTGAGTAGTCTACCCCTGGACTATGGGTCCATAGCAGTAGCTAGATGGTTGTCTTCTCCCCATTGTGCTATCATTGTCGGATCTTGTGAGCTGCCTAACATGATCAAGATCATCTATCTGTAATTCTATATGTTGCGTTTGTTGGGATCCGATGAATAGAGAATACTTGTTATGTTGATTATCAAAGTTATGCTATGTGTTGTTTATGATCTTGCATGCTTTCCGTTACTAGTAGATGCTCTGGCCAAGTAGATGCTTGTAACTCCAAGAGGGAGTATTTATGCTCGATAGTGGGTTCATGCCTGCATTGACACCTGGGACAGTGACAGAAAGTTCTAAGGTTGTGTTGTGCTGTTGCCACTAGGGATAAAATATTGATGCTATGTCTAAGGATGTAGTTGTTGATTACATTACGCACCATACTTAATGCAATTGTCTGTTGCTTTGCAACTTAATACTGGAAGGGGTTCGGATGATAACCTGAAGGTGGACTTTTTAGGCATAGATGCAGTTGGATGGCGGTCTATGTACTTTGTCGTAATGCCCAATTAAATCTCACTATACTCATCATGATATGTATGTGCATGGTCATGCTCTCTTTATTTGTCAATTGCCCAACTGTAATTTGTTCACCCAACATGCTGTTCGTCTTATGGGAGAGACACCTCTAGTGAACTGTGGACCCCGGTCCAATTCTCTTTACTGAAATACAATCTACTGCAATACTGTTCTACTGTTTTCTGCAAACAATCATCTTCCACACAATACGGTTAATCCTTTGTTACAGCAAGCCGGTGAGATTGACAACCTCACTGTTTCGTTGGGGCAAAGTACTTTGGTTGTGTTATGCAGGTTCCACGTTGGCGCCGGAATCTCTGGTGTTGCGCCGCACTACATCCCGCCGCCATCAACCTTCAACGTGCTTCTTGGCTCCTCCTGGTTCGATAAACCTTGGTTTCTTTCTGAGGGAAAACTTGCTGCTGTGCGCATCATACCTTCCTCTTGGGGTTGCCCAACGAACGTGTGAAATACACGCCATCACACCGCCACGCGTGATGGCCTCCTCTACGGCTCCCTCTAGGTCTGCCGCTCCTTCTCCGCCTTGGTCTGCCCATCACCGGCGCGGCCAGTCGTGATCCACCGCACCATCAGCATCGCCTCCCTCTACTGGAGCTCGTCCTTCCAGGCGGCGACCGGAGTGCGTCCTTACTGGCGGCGATCACAGTGCGTCCTTGCTGGCGGCGACCAAAGTGCATCCTTGCTGGATGGGAAAGAGGAGGTATGGGGGGAGATAAAAGAAGAGGCGAGGGAAATTTTTGTTGAATATATTGTACTAGATCTTAGATCATACTATATTAGATCTGGGGTTACACATTTTTTTCAAAATGGGGGAGATATCACCCCAGCTTCTGCATCCAAAGGATGCACATGGCTTTTTTTTATTAGATTATTCACAAAACCTTACAAGAACAATACACCTTCAAAGCCACCTCACTAAACCTACACTGGGATGAAGGGGGTGACAATACACCAATTCACATCATCCAAAAAACCAAATGTCTTCCCAAACAGCCCAATAGCAGGTGAGAAGCACATCCAGTCGAGTAGACTCTCAGCGCACGCCAACACACACGCCACAGAAGTTGCTACTGCCGTCTTCCTCGACTCCATCTTCAAGAGAGATCCTCGCATTAACCTTGCAATACCTGCCGTCGATGCCACCATGACGTCAGACGGCTCCACCATCCTGCACGCATACATCATCCCGCATCCATCGTCGATACCCTACAGCACCATGCAACCGAGACTCGGCGCCAACAATGTGGTAGATGAATACCACTCCACCAATATCCGCCAACATCCAGCAGCTGCTCCAAAGACGATGCCCCAAGAGGTAGAACAACGCAGGCATCGCCGCCATCGTCCGATCAGGAGACCCAGATCTAGAATTTCCCCCGGAGCAGCACGAGTGAGTAGATGTAGGTTGCGACGGTGATGCCTTCACATATCCTCACTCGGAAAAGTGTGGCAAGAAAGCATTGGATATACTCGGATGGATAATGTGGTGTTGCCACCGGGTGGCTATACCACCCCTCTGCTTGCCGTTCGATCAATCATTATGATTCGGTATCACCTTTCTCACACTTTTCTTAATTAACCTAGCTTCTGCAAATTATCTGGTACATTGACCATCATGGCAGGCTGTCGGTATGCATGTTTCATGGAGCGAGAATCATTGAGAGAGGAGAGACATGGGGAATGCATGCATGCCCCTTATGCATGTAAATAATTAAGTGCACATAGTCCGTGCACTGGGCGCATCAGGTGGTTTGCTTCTGTCCAAGCTTTCATCTCTCTTCTAATTCAGGGCATGCATGCCTATTTTTTTCTCGAGTTTTCCATAGCTGCAACCGTTTTGGCACTAGAAGAAGGCTATAGCTGTGATTAGCACGACCAAGCAACGCCGAGCGCGGAGTTGCCACTGGCCGAAGTTCATCGGATAGCTGCGGCTTAACAGTGATGATTGCGGCGTGGATTTTCCAAGGAAATGCTCTCGAGGTAAGCGCCGGGCTGAGGTTAGCGGAAATGGCCGGGTGCTCTCGTCGTGAATCAGCAATATTTTCTCTTCGCAAGTTTCATGTCAGTATACAAGATCGATTAAGGTTTTTTCCTGGCTAGTTGTACGTGAACTTCGTTTAGTTTAGCTGCACAGTGTACAGAACTAAGGATCGATCAAAAAATCTTAAGCAGGAGCTTCTGAAGTAACAACGAGCCTAACAAAGGGTGAGATCCAGAACAAGTCGCACATGAACTTTTTTAGGCCGATGCCATTCATCAGCAGGTCCTGAATACTCGTTGAGCTAGCTATTACTTTGTGTGGGAGCACAGATGGAAACATTAAAGCGCAGAGCAGGAAAAGCCGCATCCGGTGGACGTGGAAAGCATGCAGCTTGGACCGGTCAAATGTTGTGCTGCTCAAGTGTCAGTTGATCAGAGCTCTGTAAAAAAATCTGACTCATTCGACGGAGATTTAGGCCTCAAAGTAAGGTGGTTAGTGCATTTCGGGAGTTAAAAATGTCTACTCACATCAACGATCGAATCTTGAGGACCACATCCGACGGTAGCCAGCAGGGTGGTATAGCCACCCAGTGGCAAAAAATCCACTCTCATACTCGGATAAGCTTCTTTGGGATGGATTATTTTATGTCTTTACAAATGCCGTCTCAGATATACTAACAACAACAACCACTTTGTTGCTGCTCATCCATAATAAATATCGTGATTTTAGTTTATCTATTATCTATTATATACTAAAAGCAAAATATAAAGGTTTTAAATAGAGACACGAGATTAATCCACATCACTAAAATTATCTAATAATGCGTCTGATTTTGGTGGGGCCTAATTATAACGGCTGAGATTAACAGACTTACGTTCACGTATATATGTACAGAGGGACATTGTTTGTCACGTACATGTGCATACGGGAGGTAATTAACTAACCACGTTCACGTACAAGGGAAAGAGATCAAAGAGTCCTGACCATTCACGTAGCTTCATTTAGAAAAAGGAAAATCAGTAACATGTATGGAGAGAGAAAATTGCAAAGTACTATACGTTTGCATGTAATAGGTAAGAACCTATAGCCCAGATTTAACTAATAATCTAGAGCCATACAACGCCGATGTGATTTTTTTGCGTGATTTTTTTTAACATTGAAGAGATTTGTGTCTATGCGATCTGTGCTAAGAACATACGGAAAAGAAGTTAACTCTAAAGCTGATAGGTTGCGGAAAATAAAAACTCTAAAACAGATACATGCATGCGTGAATCCAACTTTAAAACGGATTGGCGATGAGAAAAAAGAAAACTCCAAATAAGGACGCTATGATCCGATTTTAGCTTACTCACCCATGCGTGCCACAACATAAGAGTACTATGTACGATATGAAGTGGTAGCCTGAGTGGAAGAAAATATGAGATGATCCAAAATCAGACTGTTTATACGTATGTATATACCAATACCAGTGAATACATTCCCTTAAAGTACAAATAATCGAATACATACAAAACTTAAAATCATAATTTATCATTTTTAAATTAGCCTCAAATGTTTTGAAAATGCATATGAGATATTGACTTTAGAGAATAGAATCTACGTCGTCGGACGTGATGCAAGAAACACACTCCTCACATCACATCATTAGAATTTATAATGATGCAGAAAAAATGGCGACGGGTTAAAATGCCTTAAGTGTGTTGTCCATAACAGCTTAGTTGTGTTACATCGCATGACACATACAAGTGAGTGAGTGTGCAAAATGACTAGATTGAAGATTAGGGTTAACACTGAGAGAGTTTTTTTTTGTTAAACATAGTATTGCATCCATTTGAAATAACTAATATGTTATTATTATTGATATGTAAATATATTACTAACACATGGCAAAGAAAGTAAGATCCATAAATTTAAGGAAAAAGTATCACCTTATTTGTTTAATAAAAATGTAATGATCAATGTTGTATATTGTTGGTTATCCATGCGCAAGAAGTTATGTATGGCACAACATAACGAGAGTGTCAGATATCTGTTTTCAAAAAATAAAGGGAACAAGAGGTAGAAATATCATATAAAGGTACAATGACAAACTCTTACTGTTTAATTAGTCGACCTATATACTAATGATGAGATATGCCCTTTTCGTTACCTTATATTAAGTGAGAAAAAATTGGTTCCATCATATCGGTCTAAACATAGTATGATCATTGCTTGAGGCAATCCTCTAGCATACCTATGTAACATCACATTAAAATTACCAGCTAGCTAGCTAGAGGGTGCTCCTATAGATCGCTTTGAGCGATGTAACAGACTCCTATCGCTAAAGGAAATACAATCTGGGCCGGGCCCATTTAACTTCGTTGTCGTAGGAGCATGATCTGTGGATTCGATCGCTGTGCTCCAGTTTTCTGGTGATTTTTTTATGAAAACAAATCAGATTTCAAAATAAATGTACAAATTAAAATTCGGGTGTTTTTCAAATCAGATTTCGAATATTCAAATTTAAGAACTGTTGAAATTTGGAAAAAATGTTCAGATTTTAAAATGTTCAACTTCAAAATTTGTTCAAACTAAAAATTGTTCCGATTTTAAAAGCGTTTAAATCTTCAAAATTTTCAAATACAAATTTGTTTTATTTTTAAAAATAGTTCAGATCTTAAAATGTTCAAAACTTAAAAATATTCAAATTTAAAATTTGTTTGTATTTCAAAAAATGTTCAATTTTAAAATAAAGAATTTTAAAATCAAACAAAATTTAAATTAGAACAAATTTTGAATTTGAACAAATTTCGAATTTGAACAATTTTATAATATGAACATTTTTTAAAATCTGAACAAAAAACAAATCTGAACAAATTTCGAAATTAGCAACACCAGAAAAACCAAAAAGAAAAAAACAGAACCGAAAAAACATGGGAAAGCCAAAAAATAACCAGAAACCAAAGGAAAAAACCACACAGGGTAGTCGCTAATGGGCCGGCCCACCCGTCCGTCGCTTCAGGCGGGAGCGAATCGCTCCCGCTCTGAGCGGGGAATAGGGATCGCGCTAGCTAGACCACGATCTAAACTTTAATTGCAAATACCATTTTAATGTCATGCACGAACTGCACAGTGTGTTCATTAATGTAGTGTTTTGGAAATACACTAATAATCTCTATCTATGACTTAAGTATGATTAAAGATGTATTCTATGCATGTGATATATATTTCGCATATAGATGCTGCTATATAATGTATTCCTTTTTGTAGCATAATATGAAGTTCACCAGTTTGTGAATATCTTAATATCAAATTTGACACACTAAAGACGATGCTCTTTAGTAAAGGTCAACTATATGTGATGCCCTCGCATTTGCGAGGGCCACCATGCTAGTTTAAACTAAAACCACGTCCTCGTTATAGACCGGTCGGCGGTGTAAAATAAATGAAGTCTTCATTGGCGAAAACAAAAGTCACCACAGTAAACCTTCTAGGCAACTTGGCAAAGCAGCCGAGGTCCCATCCGAGGACAGGCTTTTGGTCAGCAGCTCTTTGTCGAGACGAGACTAGATTGGACCATGCATACGGCCTGCCGAGAGGTGCTTCCCGAACTGGGTTCGTCGAAACGGAGCAAATGGTTTTGCAGAGCACTTTGGCTACGAGCATTTCGGCAAAGGCATGGGTAGAGAGGATTAGCTTCACGTGTGAAGGCGGCCAAAATAATTCGAAATTTTATCTAGGCACAAATGCTAAAAATACTACGTGAAGGCGGCAGAGGGAAGCTTTTCCATTTCACTTTTGCGGCAATCCTTTTCGGTGCATAGTCCATCTCGGGATACTGGCCAAAATAATTTGAAATTTTATCTAGGCACAAATGCTAAAAATATTCTTAACTGAAACCCCAAATCTTTAAATCGTCCGTGCAATGGGGATGAAGAACTCACATCCCTAGCAATACTCGCTAGACGTCTCTCCCTCGTTCTTGCTCGGCATGTCGGACACCGACATCGTCAACGGTTCTGGCTCAAATCTACGACGGTGGCGGAGTGCTGCATTGAGCATGGATGTAGCGAGTCCAAACGACTAGGGTGGGGGGAACAGAGGCGACTACGTACTTTCGGCTTGTCGGGTCGTGGGAGGTTGCATCGGTGATTTGACGGCGACCGGGGGGGAGGGAGGGGAGGGGTGAGAGAAGAGTCGAGGGCTCGCGGAGGGAAGAACTAAGGCAAGGGAAAATAACTGGGTTGCTGCCAAGCGGTGCCCACGAAGGAAATCGTACGTGGCACGTGATCCAGCGCCCCCGTCTGATCCCTCAGCGTCGGGCCCAGCAATGGCAGACACAATAAATATCAGTTCACGCTGCTATCACGATTTTTGGGTGCCGCCGTGGCCTATTTTCGGTCCAGCGACCCTTATACCTGCTTGAGGCCTTTTTTGCAGGAAATATCCGAATCTATTTCATGAGGTCACAAAAATTATAAAATGGGGAACCTTGCCGTCAGCACCTCTGAAAAAGGAATGAAGAGCCTCACCGCCATCATTCTTGATGCAATGGTTTATTTTGGAGGTATAAAGGAGAAGAAAACAATGGGAGTGGTTTGTGACGGCGAGGTTTTGGAGGATCTCTAGAGCCGCCTACGGTAATCAGAGAGGCAAATGTTCACATCAATAACTACTATATTAAACCTCAACAACTTCGATTTTTGCTAGAATTTTGAAGTTCGGGTGTTTTTTCTTGTGTGTAGTTCAGGTGCTCTCTTGGATTTTTGGTTGCACCTTTTCTTTACTGTGTGGTGTTTTTCTTTTTGGAATGGGTGGATGTAGCATTTTTAGTGGACCACTTTGACCAACTATTTGGCCTGCTCCGACTAGCCCATATGGCCTCCTCGATTTTCTCCCCGCAGCACTCATTCTCTCCCATTAACTCCACCGCTTCCCCTCAAAAAGAAAAAAAAAACTCCACCGCTTCGACCTCCTCCCCATCGCCGCCAGCGCCATCCTTGTCCTAGGGCCGCCGCCGTCCTCCCCCTTCCTGGCCACGTCTGGCGCCGCCTCCTCCTCCTTTTCTGTTTCCGCTCCAGCGCGGTGCTTGGCTGCGTCAATACGCGCTAGGATGGGTCCTCCTCAAGCCCAGGGCGAGGGTAGGGTTCAACACGGCAGGCATGGCGAACGCAGCTGCCGCTACCGATGATCTCCGGCAGCCGTGAAGGCCGAGGCCGGGCACGCAGCTGTGCTCCGGATCCAAGAACCGTGGCCCGAGCCGCCGGTGGTGATCGCGCACGAGTTGCCCAGCACGATCCGTGCCCACGTCCTGCAGGTGCCCCCGGGGTGTGACGTGCTGTCGTGCGTGGCGGCTTTCGCGCGGTGCAGGCGCCGCGGCGCGCTGGTTCGGGGCGTGACCGGGCGCGTCGCAGACGCCGTGATCTGCAGGGAGCCCTTGCCGCTGGAGCTCCGAGCCATGGCCGAGATCCTGGGGACTGGCAGGGCTCTTCTTCCCGTCTTCTGGCTCGCTGGTGGGCGTGGCGGTCTTCCTGGCCAGGGTTGCGGGGCGCCGTGCTGGTCGGTGGCGTCCGGCCGCAGGGCCGGTTGTGGTCATGCTGGCTACGTTTGTCGCGGGCCGCGTTCGATCGGTTGTGTTGTTGATGGGTTCCATAACCGTCGGCCTCCTTTTCCTCTCTTAGCCCGTCCCCTACCTACGGACTCTCGCCGATTTCTACCACCGCTGTTCAGCCTCCGTGCGACGCAGCAGTTCGTCGTCTCCACTTGCCCGGCCGGTCAGCCCCGTGGCGCTGCCAGGGACAAATGGCCCATGTTGTCCGGCCACCGCCTCCGCGTGTTTCCTAGGCGACCCGCCCGTGCTGTGTCGTGACCCAGCGTCCTGTTGGCCGGTGCGTCACCGTCGCACGTCCCAGCAGCACTCGACGCTGCTTCTTCTCTCTTGCGTTCTGTTGTTCCTCCACTTCGTCCCTCTCTCGCCTGTTCCCTGCGACGAAGACGACGGAAAGCGCCGCGGCTGAAGCCTTGCCAGTTAAGGAGTAAGAGTCGCGAACGGGCCAACGAGGTGGTCCAGGGATGATATGGTCGAGGTGCTCGGCCTGAACAAGCTTCGAGGGGCCAACCATGCCTTTGTCGACGCCATGATATGGTTCCTCGCGCTCCTGCGTGCCATTCCGGACAGCAGTCCTCGCCGATGCCTACCTCTGCATGCTGCAGGTCAGCTCCCTGAGCCTGCAACTACGACATGGTGTGACACTATCTCAAAACTTCAGGTGAGTAATTATCTCTCCATCCATTGTTTACTTCATCTCTGGACCGTGATCCCACATGTAAATTTCTTCTATTTAGCCGCAGATTGCAGCGGTGGTTGTTTTGGATGGGTTGCCGAGGCATCTCTCCACATAGCTTAATTTTTGTTGGAATTTTGAGTCTCGCTTGAGAAGTTTGAGGGTCTAAGGCATATGATGGTAGACATTTCTTTAATGGTTTTCTTTCTGGTGATTTGTTTTCCTGAATTGCATGGGATTCATGTCACAGTTACAGTTTGTTTTCTCATGTACAGAGGTACTATATGCCTGTTAGTAGTAAATGTTTTGCAAGTGTGAGTATTCTCCCGTTCGGTGTAGCAACCAGTGAAAGATTGTATTGCCTAGATTCTTCAGGGAAAGACGAAATAAAGCTCTAATTGATTTAGTGATTTGGTTGTGGTCGTTATAGATTTGTACCTTTTACACTTCAGATTTCATAATTCAGCAGGTTGGGTTGTGAAAACCGAGGAATGTTGTACCGTTTGATTGAATATATGGTTTGACGCCTAAACTAATCAAATATGGTTTAACCTTCTATCTTTTACTGTTTTTGTGTTAGATTTGGTGCAGTTCCAATGGAGCGTCCACTACCAAGGCCAAGGTGTTCATTCATTGGAAGAAAAGATAATAAGAACTTCATATTCAGGGGTTATATTTTGGCAACCTCTAGCAAGGATTCCACTTGAGGCTTTGACAGAAGCACCATGATTGCAACAGACAACTCCATCCCATCTAACGTGGATACCTCGAGGCCTTCCTCCATCTGCAGGTGTTCCTTTCAATCAGTCTGATCCCTCGACCATACAAGCTCTTGCTTAAATGAGCCTCAGGTGCAAATCAACTTTTGTGTAAATTGATGATTTTCAGTAGTTCATCTTGAGTTTATTTGTTTTTTTGACATGAAAATAGGTTCAGTAAATTTACTTCTGATAAAAATTGCATGTTTGTGTTGGTTTCAACAGAGGTAGTGTTTTGCTGAAAGAGATCTTTACTTCTTCATTACAACCCACAAGGCATCTGTGCAGTTCTTAAAAATACTGAATATGATAGGTGCACACTTATTATGCTTCGAAGCATCCAACAAACAAAGATACCGATGCAACAGAGCAACCAACTGAAATCACACCCGTGGCTGATATCTCCTTTACTTGTAATTGTTTGTTCTTCTTTAGTATGGATTTATTATTGTTTTCTTTCCATGAAGATCTCATTTTATACTATTTCAAATTTGATACTGTATTTCGTATGGAGGGCACATCTAAATTCAGTTGATGGGTTTATAATATTTTGCCAAAGCTAAGACCAGGTGATCTTTCTTCTATAAACTATTTTTTCTTGAGATCATGATCTGGCGTTTCTATATTTATTCAGGTATCTATTTTGCTTAGTTTCCAGTTTTTTAAATGTTGTCAAATCATTAGCTAAAATAGCTGGCTGCTAGACTAAGATTGCATGCCAATAGTGTTCATCCATAATTTCACTTTTTTCTTACTTACTACAGTACTACAGAATTCATAGCACACATGTACTTCCCTATAAGCAGTTCGGCAAAGTAATAGGGATATATATTAATCTGCATTTGCTTTGCCCTGCTCTCCCTGGAAACAGTCTTCTGTTTTTAGCAACCAATCCGCAGGTTCACAACTTCACATATAGATGGACATGCATTTCAGTATTTGACCATTGTCTTGCTCAATTGTGGCAATTGGCCATTTTTTCCTTCTGATTTATCAATTTGAGATCTCTCATCTTACATCGAGAGAACATACCCAATTCTTCTGTCCTTTGATTTTATCTTTTGTTTTGTTTATGCATGAGAGATCTCTGGATTTTATGTTTCCACCTACAAAATGGTTGAAAAGAGTTGGAATTCATTATTTGTCAACATATGAGAGTCACAAATTCAATTTTTGTCAGATATGTGCCAGACAAATTCACGCCATGTTTTTGGGCTAAAAGTTCATAAACTGAATATTCAGATTTGATCTTCCTTTCTGTTAAAAAAAGAAAGATTTGATATTCCTTCTGTCATTCTATCCTAAAGATCTGAAAGAGCGGAGCGGGAAGCTTAATATTTTGTGGTAACCCAGGTGATATTGTTGAACTTCCCCGTTTAGATGAGGCCTACAGTGCCAGTTTTCTATTCTGGTCCAAGAAATCCTAGCTCTCACTTACTAGGATGATACTTGGTAGTTGGTTGTGTAAATGGTGAACTCCAGGCTTTAGCTCCTCTAAGGTATATGCAATTTTCTCTTGACATTAAATTTTCTCCGTAAGTTTTCATTTGTTATGGAAATCATGCAGTCAACTCCTTTATGTGAGAACTGATAACCGAGGTGAATATTTTTGGACTTTCCCATTCAGATGAAGCTTGCAGTGCCTGTATTTTATTGGTCTCCGAGAAATCCTAGCTCTGCCTGATGAGATCGGTACTTGGTCCTATAAATGGAGAACTCCAGGTTTTAGCACCTAAGTTATATAGAGTTCCCAATGGAATATCATCCATGTAAGTTCTCATTTGTTATGGACATCATGTAGTTAACTCAACGCAGTTTATATGTGGCTTTTGCTTATGGATAGGGTTAATACAAGAGCCCTGCTGTAGCACATAATTTATTTTTGGAAGATTATTTGGCTTTTGCTTATGAGGGATCCCTGCTGTACCACATGTATTGTGCAACGAACTCAAATTTGAGACAAAAGATCATTTGTTCTTTCAATATTGGAGATGCTGCAAATATCTTTCCTTTGGTTTCACAGCTACAGACTGTATCTAGGCCTGGAGTAGCAACGCTGCGGTAAGCCAAAGCATCTTTGAGAGAAGAATAAGAACTACTTTTTTACTTTCAGTTGTCTGTACCCACTTACCCACTTATTCCTATACTTCTCTTATTAGAAAAAATACATACAAAAATGAAGAAGGGTCCATTTAGTTTAGCTTCCAAGCCATTGGGGACTGTGCATTATTGCAAACTGCAATTTTTTGTTTGGATAATTAAACATGCTATTTCTGGCTTGACTGATGCAATTTTGCGTGAACATTACTTTGGGTCAGCTGCTTTTGTCGTACTAAAGATTTGCGGGTGGGATAAGTATGCAGCATAAAATTCTTGATGCATATACTTGGACGGTTTTAATTGAGATGGATTCATGTAGGCTGTTAGGTTCAGACTGACTGATAGACATGTACTATGGCTTCTTATTTTACATTGAGTTATCTGTTTGACATTTTTACAGTAAACGGATGGTATTTGGATAAACAATTTAGATGCTTTGTAAACTGCAACGGAGAAGATATTTTCTGTTTATAATTTTCACAGCACTTGGGACATGACGAGATGGAGGGTCATAGTACTACATGAGTTATTATGGACAATTCTACATTGCCGTACCAAGAGTGACATCCAAGGAAAGATTAAATATACTTGCACTAGATGAAAATGATGCATCAACTACCAAGCTTAGAAATTTGGTGTACCAAATAGTACTTGATTTGTTCATCATTTGAAATAGTGCTCACCTTTACCTATTCAGGTTATAACTTCAGGTATGCTCACACAACTTCCTGCAATTTAGAGGTCTATACAGATTTATATTCAGTTACTTCAATCCTCCATATGCAAATTTTGACACTTGGCTCTTTTTACAGCTCTTACTCTGCATTCTTGCTCTCTCTTTCATGAAACTCTTTTGATGAAATTAAACATATCTGTGACATCTCATCTATTTTGCTTATTGAGTTTATGTTTTCCTTCTATGTGATACTTGTGTCCCTTAAACTTTGTAAAATACATGTTACTTCATTGGTGTGGCAGACTATGTTTTCCACTATCTATAAATAATGTGAGAACTTTAACATGCCAATGTTTTCACTTATTTAGAGCACAGTTAAGGATGCACAACTTCAGGGAGTTCAATTCGATTAGCTTTTTGAACTGTATAAACACCATTGCTTGGCAGCCATCGTTTCAATCCTCCCATTCCCTGCTACTAAATAGATGCCACAATCCAGTTAAGATAACATCGGCATTTCAACAACACATCACAGGCTTCCTCAGAATATTGTGTGCGGCAGTACCGCCGTTAAACCGTGGGGCGCATGGGTGACAGAGTGAAGGGCCGAATATTCATCGAGCACAAATGGGCATTATCTGCTGAAGCGAACGGCGCAGGCAGCATTTGCTGAAGCGAACGGCGTGGCTAAAGGTGACCCTCTAATCTTCATATATCTCTAGATCCATGTTGAAGGTATCCTTCCTAAGCGGCAACGAATGTGAGAATAGGTCAGTCATGTCTTATGAGCTACTTCATCAGAGCAATAAAATGACTTGAGTGTGTTATTACCCACCGATGCAGCGGATAAAACAGATAAGTTGCTTATTAAAACAGATAAGCCCAGGAAAAAACTGATCTATCCTTATTTATTTTGCGAGAGAACTGAATAGTTGCTTACTGGTAAGTTGCTTTAATTATTTACCCTTTTCCATTGGCCCTTCCTGTCTTGCTGCATCCCATTTCACTTCTTAGTTTTTGAAAAGGGGTGGCTAGATGCCACATAAGGAACATTAAATCGTATACTTATTTGGATAGTAGAGAAACAAATCAAAAATTATTTTGCTCCACTTTCCTTTTTCAGGAGCTTCACAGTTATAAAATGCCAACTAAGCTAAGAGGAAGCACTTTTACAAGCTAGAAAAGCATGAAAAATAAAGCTATCCCATGAATGTTGAGATGAATACAAGAGTTGATTTGATATATTCAGACTGCAGTGCATGGAAACTGATCTCAAAACATGGATTTATGATCTGCATTTTATTTAGTACAACGATGCATTCTTAACTCTACTTTTGAATGATTTTAAAGTACGACTGCTACCAGGATACTATGATATCACCCTTCATGAGGAAGACGTATATGTTCAAGAGCATGACTGAATATAATTAAGAGGATGTATCCTATGTCCAAATTAATTGCGACTTATTTGTATGCCTTAGTTAATGTGGGTAAAATTTTATATACTTTCAATCTCAATACAAAAACATGCCTCCCACCGGTATAAATAGAAGGACACCAGTTATTATTACCATGCCCACTTATTTACTTGATCTTCAAGATTAAAATTTTATACACCTAATTTCAGTGTATGTTATCTACAACTTCATTGCCAACCATCCTAAAACCTACTGTTCAAACAAGAAAATATTAATTACTTCCATCAATTTAAATATGTTTTGAAAAATATCACAACTATCATATTACATGGTCGGCACGGGCGTGCCGCCGTGCCATCCATTGCTAGTAACTATAAATGTGCATACAAAGAACTCAATATGATTAACTATGAGAAAACATTGGAGATGCGGGCCTATGTTATTCGCGTACTAAAAGCATCCCCACTGGAAACCCCCAAGGCTTGTGATGCCTACGGTACTGTGCAGACCAGGCCGCGGGGTTGAGCATTTCTTCAAGGGTCGCCTCTCCCGCGCGATCTGTCTCACAGGCCGCTTCAACGGCGTCCAGAAGGTCGAGGCACTTCCAGACGTAATGAGCTCGTCCGCAGCCAAACAACATGTGCCGTAAGTCCTCTGCTTCCACATGACATATAGGGCATACCACCGGAGTCTTGGAAAAAACAAGTCTGTTCGCCAGAGTGCAGAGGCAGGAAACGCTGCCGTGGAGTGCTCTCCAGGTGAATATTTGCACCTTACATGGCACCGTCAGCTACCAGATCATTTACAGATTTCGCATACTAGGAATGGAACTTAACCCATTGGAAACTCTCTTTAAGACTCATTATATGTTATATACGATAGGCTAATTAAGTTCTTAAATTTAAGAAAGGGGAATCTTTCTGAACTTCCTTACACAAAACAGTTATGTTGTTATGCTGCTCCGTATCTATAATTTTTGATGCTCCATGCTTGTTCTACACCAATTTCTATATGTTTTGTTTACACTTCGTGACATTTTTATGCATTTCCCAGAACTAACCTATTGACAAGATGCCACAGTGTCAATTCCCTGTTTTCTGCTGTTTTTGTATTTTAGAAAAGTTGCACAGGAAATATTCTCGGAATTGGACGAAACAAAAGCCGAAGTTGCTATTTTACCGAAACAAAGACGGGGTCGGGGGGGGGGGTGGTCGAAGAAGTGGCGCAGGGAGGGCAGACCATGCCTAGGCGCGGCCTAGACCTGGCACGCGCCTAGGGGTGGTCTGGGCCCGCCTGGCGCCCACCGAACTCCCCTTCCGCCTATTAATTCCTTTCGACAAGAAAAACCTGAATATACAAGCCTTCGCCCACGAAAAATTCCGTAGCTCCACCGCCGTCGCATACGAGATTCGGGGGACATAAGTCTCTATTCCGGCACCATGCCAGGATGGTGTATTGCTCCTGGAGCCATCTCCATTGACTCCACCGCCATCTTCATCGCCATTGCTGACTCCCATGATGAGGAGTGACTAGTTCTCCCCTGGGGCTGAGGGTCTATGGTAGCTATGTGGTTTATCTCTCTCTCCCATGGTGTGATCTTTATGTGATCATGAGCTTTGTAATCTGGATGTTGTTATGTTATTCAAGTGGATTTTACTTATGTGATCTTCGGAGACTCCTTGTCCCACATGTGTAAAGGCGACAGTGTGTGCACCGTGTGAGTCTCTTAGGCTATATTTCACAGAATACTTGTTCACTGAATTATGATTTGAGTTGGATGTCTCTATAAAATTGTGATGTGTTAGTACCTCCTATGAGTGACGGACTGGGGTGTTCATTAGTACTTAGAAATACATCTTTAAGGTTTGCTTTTGCGGTCCTACGCGGTGAATTAGTGTTTGTTATCCAACCGGAGAGTAGTTCAGAGTAGCATAGTGAAGTGCTTATATTTATATTTCTTTATGATATCATTGTTGAGAGTAACCACTAGTGAAAGTATGATCCGTAGGCCTTGTTTCAAAACATCGAATCACCGTTTATTTACTGTTTTACTGCATGTTTTCTTGCTTCCATATTTATTTCAGGTTGTTATTACCGGTCATATTCATCCATATCAATTACATTTTACTATCTCTTCGCCGAACTAGTGCACCTATACACCTGACAGGTGTATTGGGTGTGTTGGAGACACAAGAGACTTCTTGTATCGTAATTGCAGGGTTGCTTGAGAGGGATATCTTTGGCCTCTACCTCCCTGAGTTCGATAAACCTTGGGTGATCGACTTAAGGGAAACTTGCTGCTGTTCTACAAACCTCTGCACTTGGAGGCACAACACTGTCTACAAGAATAGAAGTGTGCGTAGACATCAAGCTCTTTTCTGGCTCCGTTGTCGGGGAGGTAAGGTAACAGGTACTCACATCCTTTGGCTACTAAGTTTTTTTAGTTGGTGGTGAGTGCTCGAAGTTATCTCCTTTAGATTCTGCAGTTATATCTTTTTGTTTCTTGTTTTAATTTTCATTAGTTAGGCTTAATGGAAAACAACAACAAAATTGGAGAGCTTTATAGTATTTATCTTGAGTTAGGACATGAGGTGTTTGAATAGAAAATTAAACAACCTATGGAACTTTACTTGCATGCTAGTAGCAATTTTATTGGTATGAATTCTTTGAACACCATTATTTCTAATGCTATGGAAAATTCTAAGCTTGGGGAAGCTAGTTTTTATGATTCTCTTTAGTCCCCCAGGTTTAGAGGAGAAGATTTGCTCTGATGATATTTTATCTCCCATATGTAGTAATTCTAATGACGCTTGTTATATTTTAAATCAACCTACTGAAAGTTTCCTTTTAAAATTCCTATGAAAATTGTTGAAAAGATCATGGATGAATGTTATGCAGGGGATGGAACAATCCATCCAAGTGATCACTTGTTGAAATTTAAAGAACTTTGTGAGTTGTTTAAGGTTGCAGGTTTATCAAGAGAAAATGCCATGAAGAAATTATTTTCATTGTCACTTAAGGACAAAGCAAGGGAGTGGTATTGACTACTAGATGATCCTCATCATCTGGAGTGGAAGGAGTTTGAATCTCTCTTTTACTTTAAATTTATCCTCCTCATGAAGTGCAGATAGATAGCAATTGTATTTATAATTTTTATCCTCATGATGGAGAAATTATTTCCCGAGCGTGGGAAGATTGAAGTCACTAATGCTCAAATGTCTCACTCATGAGCTCCCCAGTAATATTGTTATTAATAATTTTTATGCAAGGCTTTCAGGACACTACAAGGACTATCTAGATGCTTGTTTAGAGGGATCTTTCACAAGTAAAGAGGTTGAAGCTAAGTGGAATCTTCTTGAAGCAATTCAAAGCAATACCGAAGATTGGGATAGCGACAAAGTAAAGATTCAGGTATAAACTATGAGTATGATTGCATTAAGTCTTTCGCTAAAACTGCTGATTTTCAAGAGCTTAGTGCTAAATATGGTCTTGATCCTCAAATTATTTTTGATTGTTGTAGAACCTTTGCTTCTCATATTAATATTCCTAAAGGAAATTGGGACATGTATCATGAACCTTACAAAGACACTAGCATGAAAAATGAAATCGTTATTAATGATTGCAATACACATGCTCATACTTCTGAAAGTACTATTTCTTATAAGCATGTTAATTTTGTGGAGTACTTAGACCTTGTGAAAAGAATCAAATCGAAGAAGAATATTGTATCCATCACAGGAATAAAAAAACTAGTATGTGGGACAAGGCTTTAAATGATCTTGGTAAAAAAGTTTGTGCCCCCTACCCTTTTGTTTGTGAACTTTGCTATGAAGTAGGTCATTTCAATTTTCAATGCTCAGGTCATGATAACAGCCTTTCGAATTCAATGAGTACTGCAAGTTTGTATTGTGATGACATGATCACTCCTAATCAGCATGATGAACTTACATTATTTTTGGGGTGTGAAGAGTTATCAAGAAAAACTTCTTTGGTAGATATGAGTGCTCTGATATGAATAGCATCCTACATGGATGTCATCTTTATTGTGTTGATAATTGCCATGCAAATGCTTACATACAAAATATTATAAAATATGAAACTTTACCAAAATATGACAGGACTAATATGTGCTTTGCTCTTATTAATGAAAAGGAGAAATCCTCCAAAGTTTCTTCTATTATTTGTGACAATAAACCAGGGTATGTGGAGAAACTTCCTTTCAAGCCTCTCCCTCCTAAAGAGAAGAAGAAGAGGTGGAGGAGTAAAATGAGAGAGGAAACGATATTTTCCCCTAAACATGTTGCTCCTATTATAGTTTTTGATGAGTCTGAACTCGATGATGTTCCTATGCGTGTTACCTATAGTAGTGATCATGATTGGGAAAAGCACACTACTTTTGATATTTAAAATCTCTTTGGTACCAATTCTGAAAATGATGATGTTAATAATTGTTGTACTATTAGTACTATCCATGTTCCTTCCAATGATGATTTGTTTACAAATGAACATACTTTGGAAGATAACTATTCTATTGCTTACGGATGAAGCTCAGTGATCACATGGGTACGTGCGCATGCGTTTATTGCACGACACGTGTCTAACATCGTTAGTTTGCCGTTTGTATCTGAGATGGGAACGCAGCGTGTGGTCTAAAAAGTAAAGCCAGACCTATGGCTCCTTTATCCTTCTCAATCGAGAGCCCCGCTAATCCCCATCGACAAAACGACCTACCTGGAAACAGCTCAAACAGCGCCGGAAGATCTAGAACACCGCCCGCTCCCTGGAAGCTACTGCCTTGTTTCCGCCCACGAGGCCCGGTCGGCAAGCCATCGCCACACCTAGCCACGCTGCAGCGCAGTCGCAAGCAGAGCCACCACCATCCGCGCTCCTCTGCCGTTGCCAAGACCAGCCCGCTTCCCGGCCAACCGCCCCAACCGCCGCGCCTCCGCTCCGGCCTGGTAGCCACACGCTCCGGCAGGCCAAGTGCCCCGCTCAACTCCCGCTTGGCCCCACCACCTGCGCGCGCCGCCAGCACCCCATCATCGCAGCACGCCACGCCCGGCCAAGCTCCACCCGCCCGCTTGCCGGCAGCTCCTGCGAGCGCTGCCGCCTGGCACCATCCGCAACTGGCCGCTGCTCCCTCGCGTGACCCTGGCTCGCCACCAGCCGCCGCCTCCCCTTGCCGTCGGGCCACCCGAGGCTTCACCGTTGGCCGGTTCTGGAGCTCCTCTGCCTGATATATTCGTTCACCCAAGCCATTTGGCTACGACCTACAAAATCGATCTCTCCGATCTGTATCGGCGATGTCCTCGATTTGGGAAAAAGGCGCTTTAATTAGCCGCTGCTCACCACCGCTCATTGCCGGGATGACTCCGCGCGCCGCTGCCGCACGAAGCAGCCAGAGATGCCCGCCACCACGCCCAAATCAGGAGCTCCCTGACCTCCGGCAGGTGCGGGGCAGGGGCAGAGCAGAGCGCCCGCGTCGGCTGATTTTATGCCATCAATGGAGCATCCCGAGCTCGTGTTGTCCGCCATGGCCGCACCCTCGAGCTCCCGGCCTCCCGCAACCTCAATTTGTTGAGTCGATCTAATAGCATCCATCCGCTCCAGCTAGCAAACCATCAGATCCATTATTTCCGTGAAGCTACTAGCCTGCTTGATTAGCTCATACGCGTGTGTGAATCATCGCATATTTCTAGCAACAGCTCTCGATTCTTGGCCGGCATCAGAGTACGCGGCGGCCGCACTCTGATTCTTGGCCAGCGGTGGGAGCAGTCGAGCGTTTCTTAATCCCGTGATTAGCTACTTGGTTTACTGTGTCATGTGTGGGACACGGTCAAAAGGAAGCAAGGGAAGCAGCTAAAAAGGGGTTTCACGCCGTTGGTCGCCGTGAGCCAGCAATTGAATCTCAACGTTGATCCAACGGTGACTAGAGGGTGCGCACGTACCCCCCTGAACACCAAATCCACTCTCCTATTGCTATGATGATATTATACCTCCAATATATGATGATTACAATGATGAATATGATATTTCCAGTCCACCTACAATTGAGGAGAAAGTTAATTATGATTACAATATGCCTCCCATATTTGATGATTATGGTGATGAGAATAATAATGATAGCTATTTTGTTGAATTTGATCCCACTATAATTAATAAGAATAACTATGCTTATGTGGGGAGTAATATTTATTTTATGCATGTGGCTCATGATAAGAATGTTTTATGTGATGCTTATATTCTTGAGTTTATTCATGATGATACTGGAAGTTATTATGAGAGAGGAAAACATGGTTGTAGAAGTTTCTATGGTACTAAAACACCTCTCTATATGATGAAAGTTTTGAAGTTACTCTTGTTTTATCTTCCTATGCTTGTCAGTTTGTTCTTTGTGGATTTATTTGTGTACAAGGTTCCTATGCATAGGAAGTGGGTTAGACTTAATTTCTTTTTTATTTGCTTCTTGATGCTCTCTTTTACTTCAATACATATTTCTTATGTGAGCATCTTCTCAAACTACTATGCCTAGCTGAAAGGCGTTAAAAAAGCACTCTTGGAAGATAACCCATGTTTTATTTCTGTAATTTTTCTGTTGTTGAGTCTTGAAAGTTATCCTGTAATAACCTCTTCTTATCATTTTTATTTCGTTTTTGTGCCAAAAATAGCCTCTAATGGGAGAAAGTAAGATTTGGGCAAGTTGCTGTCCTGAAAACAGAATCTGTGATGTCACCATAAAAATCCGTATAAAAAGCCAGAGTGGAATTTTGAGCTTCCATTTTTTATGCATATGCCCCAGGTTATTATATAACTTCCGTTAGTTGACCACTTTTCTAGATGGGCAACAGAGGATTTTCGAAAAAATCGATCTTTACATGTTGTTCTGTTTTGACAGATTTCTGCACTATTTGCATTTGCCTCTTAAATCTCTTTCTTTTTTAGTTCTTTTGATCAAAGAGCTTTTTAAAGAGTTGCTACAGTAGCTAATGCTTTAATAGATATTTGATATATGTTATAGCTGAAACCATGTGGATTTGTTTATTTTGATTGTACTAATGCTGCTAATAAAGAACTGCGTTAAGTTTTGTATGAAGGAAGTTTTCAAGTGTACGGAGAGAAGAATGATGTGATGAGATGAAGAATGGACAAAAGCTCAAGCTTGGAAGTGCCCCTGCACCCCAATAAATATCCAAGAGGTACAAGCGTCAAAGCTTGGGGATGCCTTGGGCATCCCCTCTTCATCAACAAAGCAACAGGTCATCTTTCTATGCGCTATATTTTGATTGCTTCATACGCTATGTGTTGTTCTTGGAGTGTCTTTATTTTTGTTTTTAGTTTAGTTTTTTTCTCTGTAGCACATGGTTGGATCCTAGCATTCTTGTGTGGGAGAGAGACACGATCCGTTTTAATTGCATAGAACACTCTAGTTCTCACTCTTATTGTTCTGCGAGTGTTCTAGTTTTCTGGTACTGCGTTTAGCTCTTGTTATTTCACTTGAATTTTGTTCAAATCTCGTTAGTATTATTTATTTATCTATGATTAGATCTTTGGTCCATATTTTTTTCATCTCTGAGAGCTATTTCAAATAAGTTGATTGATGTTGGAGACGAGTAAAATGTTTCATGACTATAGTGATGCAAAAGGAAGCTTGCCTAGATTGTGGCATAGATTTTGGCATGTCATGTTGGATATTATTCTTGTCATATGCTTAGTATTTATTGTTGTAGCATGGTGATGCAAAAGGAAGCTTGCCTAGATTGTGGCATAGATTTTGGCATGTCATGTGGATTTGGTGTTCAGGGAGGTAGCTACGCATGCATCCATCGCCATTTAAACTGCGCTGAGATTCGTACTGACTCGCCTTGGCCTTTGACCGTGTCCCACGCCATGTACAGTAAACAGAGTATCTAATTAGCTAATCCACAGATACGCTCAAGCTCTTGAACGCGAGCCGACATGGCCTCACTGTCGCCCGGCGGCCGACGCCGCATGAAGCCCCAATGCCGCCATCTACTCCACCGCCAGCCAAGATTCCGATTCGCATCGGCCCTGGACCATACACGCCGCCGTCGCCCCTTCTAATTCGCATTGGCCCGATTAGTGCCGCTCCAGCGTGGGTCCGACCTGAGGATTTGGCCGCCTCTCCTGTACCTCGAGGTCGTGGGGCGATGGGGATCAACAGGCGAGCTCGTCTGCTGCTGTCCACCGATTTCATCCGCGACCAGCTAGCGCAGGCACAGTGATGCGGAGGCGGCGAAGGTAGATGTGCGCCCTTGATTTCCTCCGGGGGAGATGGGGTTAGGTGGCGCCATTCGTCTTCCGCGTCGTGCTCCATGGCGAGTTCGATTTGGGAATCAGCCGAGCCCCAAATCGAGTGCCTCGTCGCCTCGTCAAGCTCCGCATCGGGTCGGCTCCTCCCCATCCAGCCGCCACCACCAATGCCTTGCCGAGCGTCCGCAGAACAGAGGACGATGGCGATTTAGGTCGCGATGGCTTCCCCTGTACCCCGTTGACTCGATCTGAGCGCCCGCCCAAGAGGTTCCTACTAGCGACAGGCAACCACCACCAACGAGGTCGGGTCCCGCCGTGCCGCCGCCGCTGTTAATGGAGTGAAATAGAGGAGGAGAGGGACAGCGCGTCGAGAGCTTGTGCAGGTCGCCTCGTCAAGCTCCATGTCGGGCCAGCTCCTCCCTAGCGAGCCCCAAATCGAGCGCCGAACAACACCTCTACAACGTCGCGGTATCCGCCCCGCCCCGTCCACTGTTTGCCCGGCTGGACTCGCCAAGGTGCTAGATGTGTTGGATTTGGGGGAGAAGAGCCGAGTTCGATGGAGGGGAGTGATACGTCTCCGACGTATCGATAATTTCTTATGTTCCATGCCACATTATTGATGTTATCTACATGTTTTATGCACACTTTATGTCATATTCGTGCATTTTCTGGAACTAACCTATTAACAAGATGCCGAAGTGCCAGTTCCTGTTTTCTGCTGTTTTTGGTTTCAGAAATCCTAGTAACGAAATATTCTCGGAATCGGACGAAATCAACGCCCAGGTTCCTATTTTGCCCGGAAGCATCCAGAACACCCGAGAGCCGCCAGAGGGAAGCCCTGGGGGCCCCACACTACACCCTGGCGCGGCCAGAGGGGGGGCCGCGCCGCCCTATGGTGTGGTGGCCCCAGGCCCCCTCCGAGGCTGCCCTTCCGCCAATTTAAAGCCTCCGTGGCGAAAACCCTATCACGTTCGACGAAACCCACAGAAACCTTCCAGAGCCGCCGCCATCGCGAAGCCAAGATCTGGGGGACAGGAGTCTCTGTTCCGGCACGCCGCCGGAACGGGGAAGTGCCCCCGGAAGGCTTCTCCATCGACACCGCTGCCATCTCCACCGCCATCTTCATCATCGCTGCTGCTCCCATGAGGAGGGAGTAGTTCTCCATCGAGGCTCGGGGCTGTACCGGTAGCTATGTGGTTCATCTCTCTCCTATGTGCTTCAATACAATAATCTCATGAGCTGCCTTACATGATTGAGATTCATATGATGATGCTTGTAATCTAGATGTCATTATGCTAGTCAAGTGAGTTTTACTTATGTGATCTTCGGAGACTCCTTGTCCCACGTGTGTAAAGGTGACAGTGTGTGCACCGTGTGGGTCTCTTAGGCTATATTTCACAGAATACTTATTCACTGTTATGAAGAGCATAGTGAAGTGCTTATTTATATCTCTTTATGATTGCAATGTGTTTTGTATCACAATTTATCTATGTGCTACTCTAGTGATGTTATTAAAGTAGTTTTATTCCTCCTGCACGGTGTAATGGTGACAGTGTGTGCAACCGTGTTAGTACTTGGTTTATGCTATGATTATGATCTCTTGTAGATTATGAAGTTAACTATTGCTATGATAGTATTGATGTGTATTATTCCTCCTACATAGCATGAAGGTGACAGTGTGCATGCTATGTTAGTACTTGGTTTAGTCGAATTGATCTTTCATGCACTCTAAGGTTATTTAAATATGAACATTGAATTGTGGAGCTTGTTAACTCCGGCATTGAGGGTTCGTGTAATCCTACGCAATGTGTTCATCATCCAACAAGAGTGTAGAGTATGCATTTATCTATTCTGTTATGTGATCAATGTTGAGAGTGTCCACTAGTGAAAAAAGTCTAATCCCTAGGCCTTGTTCCTAAATACTGCTATCGCTGCTTGTTTACTGTTTTACTGCGTTACTACTGCTCGTTACTACTGCTTGTTTACTGTTTTACTGTGTTACTACTGCTGCGTTACTACTGCTTGTTTACTGTCCTGGGCAAAGCACTTTTCTGGTGCCGTTGCCACTGCTCATATATATTCATACCACCTGTATTTCACTATCTCTTCGCCGAACTAGTACACCTATTAGGTGTGTTGGGGACACAAGAGACTTCTTGCTTTGTGGTTGCAGGGTTGCATGAGAGGGATATCTTTGACCTCTTCCTCCCTGAGTTCGATAAACCTTGGGTGATCCACTTAAGGGAAAACTTGCTGCTGTTCTACAAACCTCTGCTCTTGGAGGCCCAACACTGTCTACAGGAAAAGGAGGGGGGGCGTAGACATCAAGCTATTTTCTGGCGCCGTTGCCGGGGAGGAAAGGTAAAAGGTACTCACACTCCGGATCTCGGCTACTAAGCTATTTTCGCTGTTGTAAGTACTCGAAGCTATTTCCTTTAGATCCTGCAATTGCATCTTTTTGTTTCTTGTTTACACTAGTTTGGCATAATGGACAAGAATGAGCTTCTATTTCTATTTCCTGATTTAAAACATGGATTGTTTGATGCGAAAATTAAAAAACCTATGAAATCTTATTTGCATGCTGGTAGTAATATTAGTATGAACGCTTTGAACACCATTGTTGATAATGATATAGAAAGTTCTAAGCTTGGGGAAGCTGGTTTTCATGATCTTTTTAGTCCCCCAAGCATTGAGGAGAAAATTTTCTTTGATGATACTTTGCCTCCTATTTATGATGATTATAATGATAGTGGTCTTTTGGTACAACCTACTATGGAGAGTAAATTTTGTTGTGATTATACTATGCCTCGTACACTTGATGAGAATAATAATGATAGCTACTTTGTTGAATTTGCTCCCGCTATTACTAATAAAATTGATTATGCTTATGTGGAGAGTAATAATTTTATGCATGAGACTCATGATAAGAATGCTTTATGTGATGGTTATATTGTTGAGTTTTCTCATGACACTACTGAAAGTTATTATGAGAGAGGAAAATATGGTGGTAGAAATTTTCATGTTACTAAAACACCTCTCTATATGCTTAAAATCTTGAAGTTGAGCTTGTCTAGTTTTTCTATGCTTGTTGCATTATGCTTCTTGAACTTGTTTATTTACAAGATTCCTATGCATAAGAAGCATGTTAGACTTAAATGTGTTTTGAATTTGCCTCTTGATGCTCTCTTTTGCTTCAAATACTATTTCTTGCGAGTGCATCATTAAAACTGCTGAGCCCATCTTAATGGCTATAAAGAAAGAACTTCTTGGGAGATAACCCATGTGTTATTTTGCTACAGTACTTTGTTTTTATTTTGTGTCTTGGAAGTTGTTTACTACTGTAGCAACCTCTCCTTATCTTAGTTTTGTGTTTTGTTGTGCCAAGTAAAGTCTTTGATAGTAAAGTCAATACTAGATTTGGATTACTGCGCAGAAACAGATTTCTTTGCTGTCACGAATCTGGGCCTAATTCTCTGTAGTTAACTCAGAAAATTATGCCAATTTACGTGAGTGATCCTCAGATATGTACGCAACTTTCATTTAATTTGGGCATTTTCATCTGAGCAAGTCTGGTGCCATTTTAAAATTCGTCTTTACGGACTGTTCTGTTTTGACAGATTCTGCCTTTTATTTCGCATTGCCTCTTTTGCTATGTGGGATGGATTTCTTTGTTCCATTAACTTCCAGTAGCTTTGGGCAATGTCCAGAAGTGTTGAGAATGATTGTGTCACCTCTGAACATGTGAATTTTTGATTATGCACTAACCCTCTAATGAGTTTGATTCGAGTTTGGTGTGAAGGAAGTTTTCAAGGGTCAAGAGAGGAGGATGATATACTATGATCAAGAAGAGTCAAGCGTCTAAGCTTGGGGATGACCCGGTGGTTCATCCCTGCATATTTCAAGAAGACTCAAGCATCTAAGCTTGGGGATGCCCAAGGCATCCCCTTCTTCATCGACAACATTATCAGGTTCCTCCCCTGAAACTATATTTTTATTCCGTCACATCTTATGTGCTTTGCTTGGAGCGTCGGTTTGTTTTTGTTTTTTTTTGTTTGAATAAATGTTTGTGTGGGAGAGAGACACGCTCCGCTGTAGCATATGGACAAGTATGTCCTTAGTTTCTACTCATAGTATTCATGGCGAAGTTTCTTCTTCGTTAAATTGTTATATGGTTGGAATTGGAAAATGATACATGTAGTAATTGCTATAATGTCTTGAGTAATGTGATACTTGGCAATTGTTGTGCTCATGTTTAAGCTCTTGCATCATATGCTTTGCACCCATTAATGAAGAAATACATAGAGCATGCTAAAATTTGGTTTGCATATTTGGTCTCTCTAAGGTCTAGATAATTTCTAGTATTGAGTTTGAACAACAAGGAAGACGGTGTAGAGTCTTATAATGTTTACAATATGTCTTTTATGTGAGTTTTGCTGCACCGGTTCATCCTTGTGTTTGTTTCAAAATAACCTTGCTAGCCTAAACCTTGTATCGAGAGGGAATACTTCTCATGCATCCAAAATCTTTGAGCCAACCACTATGCCATTTGTGTCCACCATACCTACCTACTACATGGTATTTCTCCGCCATTCCAAAGTAAATTGCTTGAGTGCTACCTTTAAATTCCATCATTCACCTTTACAATATATAGCTCATGGGACAAATAGCTTAAAAACTATTGTGGTATTGAATATGTACTTATGCACTTTATCTCTTATTAAGTTGCTTGTTGTGCGATAACCATGTTTCTGGGGACGCCATCAAGTACTCTTTGTTGAATTTCATGTGAGTTGCTATGCATGTTCATCTTGTCTGAATTAAGAGAGATCTACCACCTTATGGTTAAGCATGCATATTGTTAGAGAAGAACATTGGGCCGCTAAATAAAGCCATGATCCATGGTGGAAGTTTCAGTTTTGGACAATATCCTCAATCTCATATGAGAAAATTATTAATTGTTGTTACATGCTTATGCATAAAAGAGGAGTCCATTATCTGTTGTCTATGTTGTCCCGGTATAGATGTCTAAGTTGAGAATAATCAATAGCGAGAAATCCAATGCGAGCTTTCTCCTTAGACCTTTGTACAGGCGGCATAGAGGTACCCCTTTGTGACACTTGGTTAAAACATGTGCATTGCGATGATCCGGTAGTCCAAGCTAATTAGGACAAGGTGCGGGCACTATTAGTATACTATGCATGAGGCTTGCAACTTGTAAGATATAATTTACATGATACATATGCTTTATTACTACCGTTGACAAAATTGTTTCATGTTTTCAAAATCAAAGCTCTAGCACAAATATAGCAATCGATGCTTTTCCTCTATGGAGGACCATTCTTTTACTTTCATTGTTGAGTCAGTTCACCTGTTTCTCTCCACTTCAAGAAGCAAACACTTGTGTGAACTGTGCATTGATTCCTACATACTTGCATATTGCACTTATTATATTACTCTATGTTGACAATATCCATGAGATATACATGTTACAAGTTGAAAGCAACCGCTGAAACTTAATCTTCCTTTGTGTTGCTTCAATGCCTTTACTTTGAATTATTGCTTTATGAGTTAACTCTTATGCAAGACTTATTGATGCTTGTCTTGAAGTACTATTCATGAAAAGTCTTTGCTTTATGATTCACTTGTTTACTCATGTCATGTACATTGTTTTGATCGCTGCATTCATTACATATGTTTACAAATAGTATGATCAAGGTTATGATGGCATGTCACTCCAGAAATTATCTTTGTTATCGTTTTACCTGCTCGGGACGAGCAGAACTAAGCTTGGGGATGCTGATACGTCTCCGACGTATCGATAATTTCTTATGTTCCATGCCACATTATTGATGTTATCTACATGTTTTATGCACACTTTATGTCATATTCGTGCATTTTCTGGAACTAACCTATTAACAAGATGCCGAAGTGCCAGTTCCTGTTTTCTGCTGTTTTTTGTTTCAGAAATCCTAGTAACGAAATATTCTCGGAATCGGACGAAATCAACGCCCAGGTTCCTATTTTGCCCGGAAGAATCCAGAACACCCGAGAGCCGCCGGAGGAAGCCACAGGGGCCCCACACTACACCCGGCGCGGCCGGAGGGGGCCGCGCCGCCCTATGGTGTGGTGGCCCCAGGCCCCCTCCGAGGCTGCCCTTCCGCCTATTTAAAGCCTCCGTCGCGAAAACCCTATCACGTTCGACGAAACCCACAGAAACCTTCCAGAGCCGCCGCCATCGCGAAGCCAAGATCTGGGGGATAGGAGTCTCTGTTCCGGCATGCCGCCGGAACGGGGAAGTGCCCCCGGAAGGCTTCTCCATCGACACCGCTGCCATCTCCACCGCCATCTTCATCATCGCTGCTGCTCCCATGAGGAGGGAGTAGTTCTCCATCGAGGCTCGGGGCTGTACCGGTAGCTATGTGGTTCATCTCTCTCCTATGTGCTTCAATACAATAATCTCATGAGCTGCCTTACATGATTGAGATTCATATGATGATGCTTGTAATCTAGATGTCATTATGCTAGTCAAGTGAGTTTTACTTATGTGATCTCCGGAAACTCCTTGTCCCACGTGTGTAAAGGTGACAGTGTGTGCACCGTGTGGGTCTCTTAGGCTATATTTCACAGAATACTTATTCACTGTTATGAAGAGCATAGTGAAGTGCTTATTTATATCTCTTTATGATTGCAATGTGTTTTGTATCACAATTTATCTATGTGCTACTCTAGTGATGTTATTAAAGTAGTTTTATTCCTCCTGCACGGTGTAATGGTGACAGTGTGTGCATCCGTGTTAGTACTTGGTTTATGCTATGATTATGATCTCTTGTAGATTATGAAGTTAACTATTGCTATGATTGTATTGATGTGTATTATTCCTCCTACATAGCATGAAGGTGACAGTGTGCATGCTATGTTAGTACTTGGTTTAGTCGAATTGATCTTTCATGCACTCTAAGGTTATTTAAATATGAACATTGAATTGTGGAGCTTGTTAACTCCGGCATTGAGGGTTCGTGTAATCCTACGCAATGTGTTCATCATCCAACAAGAGTGTAGAGTATGCATTTATCTATTCTGTTATGTGATCAATGTTGAGAGTGTCCACTAGTGAAAGTCTAATCCCTAGGCCTTGTTCCTAAATATCGCTATCGCCGCTTGTTTACTTGTTTCTTGCGTTACTACTGCTGCGTTACTACCGCTTGTTTACCGTTTTCTTTGCGTTACTACTGCTGCGTTACTCGCTTGTTTCTTTGTCCTGGGCAAAGCACTTTTCTGGTGCCGTTGCCACTGCTCATATATATTCATACCACCTGTATTTCACTATCTCTTCGCCGAACTAGTACACCTATTAGGTGTGTTGGGGACACAAGAGACTTCTTGCTTTGTGGTTGCAGGGTTGCATGAGAGGGATATCTTTGACCTCTTCCTCCCTGAGTTCGATAAACCTTGGGTGATCCACTTAAGGGAAAACTTGTTGTTGTTCTACAAACCTCTGCTCTTGGAGGCCCAACACTGTCTACAGGAAAAGGAGGGGGGGCGTAGACATCAGGGAGTGCTAATCGTTCTTAACTGTTAAGTATGGGTACAGTAAGAGGTGGGAGGGGATAATGAAGTTTCACCAATGGGACACGTGTTGGGTCCAGAAGGGGTGTGTAGCTACCCATGTGAACACCAGCGTTCATTCGCTTGTCTCAAATAGCTAAGAGTGTGCATAATGTGCAATTGAAAGAATCATGTATTGTTTCCATCATAAAAGCATAATATTATGGTATTCTCCTTTGATGCTTTATTGGGTTGACTTGGCACATGTTTATACCATGTTATAACTATAACCAGTCAACTAAAGCCTCAATGATCATTTAGTTTTTGACTTGTAATATCACTTTATGCTTTGATTGATAATGTTTTGTCACTATGCATGATTATGGCCATTATTGCTCTCTTAGTTGGTTGCTCCCAGTCTTTTGCTAGCTTTCACCTGTGCTGAGTATGAACTCTACTTGTGCATCCAACCACCATTAATCAAAGTTTGCAAATTGTGTCCACCATATCTACCTACTAGCATTATTACTATTCCAAGTATGCTCATCATGTTTTTATTTATCTTCCAAATTAAATTTTGGCATGAGAAAATTTGTCAGTAAAGCTCTCACGAACTTCATGGCACATTTACTTTCCTGCAATTAATAAACTTGACCATTGTGACTATTTTATGTAGTTTATATGTTTGTAAATTGCGAGTTGGGAGTTAGTATAACCATTCTTTCAACACTTTCGACATTGCACTTATATTTAGTTGATGTCATGTTTTTTTATTTATGGATGCCTAGCGGTGCAAAATAAAATGGAAACTTATAATAAGTCCATGGAGTTTGTATATGAGTTAGAGAAACACCTGGGCCGGTAATCTAAGCCATGCATCATTCATGGTGGAAATTTACAGCTAAGCCATAGTGAGCATTCTATGAAGCATTTTCAATAAAAATCCATGCTCATAGTAAATAAAAAATTACTGAGATGCTCATTGTCTGTTTGTCTTGTCATTTTTGCATGGGATTGCTCCTACAAGAGTACCTCCATATCATCGGGGCAAGAGGTACCCTGTTGGCGGTTCTTAATGATACATGTATACTTACAATGACAAGAACTTATTTGGGACCTTAGTTGAGTAGCATGAGGTTTAGGTACTCGCATTCAAGGGGCATGAGATTTTCAACTTGTGATTTGCAAGCATATAGCTCATTTTTTTACTCACATTAACTTTAACCATTCAAGATGCTTATGATAGGGGCAATGAGAGCTCAAAGCTAATAAGTACCATACTTTTTGGAAGGTTTATAAAACTTGTTTAATCTTGCTTACTCTTCAAAGAGTCTCTCTTTTACTATGTTGAGTCTTCATCTTCTACTTTATTCACTAATTAAGACAACATAGTTGTCATTCTTAGTGCAATGTGCATAGTCCCAAAATTATTATTGATTGATTCATTATTGTGCTATTGCTTGTTCTTGTATCTTGTCACCCCCTGAACTTTAAACGTGTCCTTGCATTTATGTTTTTCTATTCCATAAGGACATGTTGAGTATCATTTTGTTATGTTTACTCTATGCTCATAAACAAACAGTTTCTTTCAATGCGCTATTATTCATGATCTCTTTTTTGAGTTACTCTTCATGTTATAACATAGTTACTAAGTTCTATTGAATTATATCTATCATGCCTATGTTTAGAGTACTTTGATCCTAGCTTACAATGCTTTATAATAACACTATCAAGATTGTGTTGGCTTCATGTCACCTTAAAATTTTTTTTTTTATCACTTACCTACTCAAGGATGAGCAGGAGTTAAGCTTGGGGATGCTTGATATGTCGTAAACGTATCTATAATTTTTGATGCCCCATGCTTATTCTGCACCAATTTCTATATGTTTTGTTTACACTTCGTGACACTTTAATGTATTTTTTGGAACTAACCTATTGACAAGATGCCACAGTGCCAGTTTCCTGTTTTTTGTTGTTTTTGTATTTCAGAACAGTTATACAGGAAATATTCTCGGAATTGGACGAAACAAAAACAGAAGTCAATATTTTACCGTAACGAAGACGAAGTCCGGAGGGGGTTCGAAGAAGTGGCGCAGGGTGGCCAGACCATGCCTAGGCGCGGCCTGGACCTGGCCCGCGCCTAGGGGTGGTCTAGGCCCACTTGGCGCCCACCGACCTCGCCCTTCCGCCTATAAATTCCCTTCGACGAGAAAACCCTGAATATACAAGCCTCCGCCCACGAAAAATTCCGGAGCTCCGCCGCTGTCGCAGACAAGATTCGGGGGACATAAGTCTCTGTTCCGGATCCCTGTCGGGCTGGGGAATTGCCCCTGGAGCCATCTCCATCGACTCCACCACCATCTTCATCGCCATTGCTGACTCCCATGATGAGGAGTGACTAGTTCTCACCCGAGGCTAAGGGTCTACCAGTAGCTATGTGGTTTATCTCTGTCTCCCATGGTGTGATCATGAGCTTTGTAATCTAGATGTCGTTATGCTATTCAAGTGGATTTTACTTATGTGATCTCCGGAGACTCGTTGTCCCACGGGTGTAAAGGTGACAGTGTGTGTACCGTGTGGGTCTCTTAGGCTATATTTCACAGAATACTTGTTCACTGAATTATGATTTGAGTTGGATTTCTCTATGATATTGTGGTGTGTTAGTACCTCCTATGAATGCTCAAAGTGACGGAGTGGGGTGTTCATTAGTACTTGGTAATACATCTTTAAGATTTGCTTTTGCAGTCCTACGCGGTGAATTAGTGTTTGTTATATAACCGGAGAGTAGTTCAGAGTAGCATAGTAAAGTGCTTATATTTATATTCTTTTATGATATCATTGTTGAGAGTAACCACTAGTGAAACTATGATCCGTAGGCCTTGTTTCCGAACATCGAATCACCGTTTACTTACTGTTTTACTTGTTTACTTGCTGCCGTATTTATTTCAGATTGTTATTACCACTTATATTCAACCATATCATTTGCATTTTACTATCTCTTCGCCGAAAGAGACCATCTGCCCCAATTCATTGACAAAAAGGACCACCTCTGAGTCAAATTGACAAAAAGGACCACGTCGTGCGTGATGGCAGGCCCCCCAGCCGACACGTGGAGCTTGCCGCCGGGGGCAGCGGCGGCAGGGACCCGCCGCCGAGCGGCGTGGTGGCATGTTAGCTGCAGCGCTGCACCGTGAGCCACCGTTTGCGCTGGTGGGCCATGCCGCCAGTGCATGGGGCGGCAGGTCGACGTGGCGCTTGCCGCCGCATGTGCTGGAGGCAGGTTTCGAGCTGGAATCTTCGGCCGACCGCGCCTGCTGGTGACGCTGATTAAAGAAACGGCCGATTGCACTGATTTCAAAGCGCCTGCTGAAGCTATCGGAGATTCCCGCTCGATACAGAAAATTAACCACCGAAAGCAGTCTATTTGCGTAGGAATTCTGTACTGGTACAGCAAATAGACCACCGACAGCCTGCGTCAATTATTCTGCACTAATTTGTTGGTATGGCTCACACTAATTGAAGGCTATATAAGCCCTCTTACCCGCATACAAATGAAAATAGCAGGATCGAGCTTGCCTTCTCCGTGTCTCTCTTTCGTGCGTAAAATATTGAAGTGATTATGAGTGTGCCTTGCTCCGACCAGGATTTTAGGTCGATGAAGGGTAAGAATGCAAGCTTGCCACCGGGGGTGAGAGCAGAGAGGTGTTGGTGTGGCCGCCTTGCGAAGGTGAAGGAGGTGGTTGATTTTTCTGATAAGTTCGGCATGAAATATTTCATGTGCGCGAGCTATGATCATGATCGACCTAGACAATCAAGTTCATTGTCCTCGAGGCCTGCGGTATGTTATAACAGCATGATTTAAAAATTTATTTGTATGTCATTAATTTTCGTTTATTAACCGTATTATTTGTTTTGTAGTCTCTCCCGCCCCTTTGCATGTGGTTTCATTGGATAGACCAGGATCAGCCAGATTGGGCACGCCGTGAGGTGGAGGAAAAATAGCGGCGTGCATGGACAATGTTCCTTGAGGAAGAGCGTAGGGAAAAGGTTGTTGCTAATGCTAAAGCAGAGAGAGAGATACAAAAATTAAGGGCGGAGCAAGCTCGAAATCGTGAGGTGAATCAGAAGAGGATGGATGATGAGGCTGCACGTAGGTATGCAGAGGAAGAGGTGCACAGAGAGGCCCGTGAAGCGGAGAGGAAGAGATTAAGGGAAAGAGCTGCCGAGGCGCAAGCGGCAGAAGAACGCGGCGACAAGTCCGGAAAATAGCCACGGTGGACGCAGGGCAAATAGAGTGATCTGTTGTAGTAGCTATGTATGTTAATTTCAGTTTTACTTTCTCGTTGTATCTTAAAATTCGTCGCAGTAATTAGCCGTATTATTCATTACATGTTGTATCTTAAATGTTTATACTTATGTTGTATCTTCATTATTGGAGTTAATTTAGAAATTAAACTTATTGGAACTAATATTAATATGTCTCCGAGATACATAGAAAAATGTCTCATACATAGATTAAATGTCTGTCGCGCGCATAGATAAATATATGGTACATAGAAGTAAGGTCCATGTGTATCATTCCTGTCGACGAAGACGACGTTGCTGCCGTGGCCTTGGACCGGTAGGCGACAACCGGGGACGAGGGGGATGAGGTGCACGCAAACCTCGGCCGTACTGATTTTCCTCATCCTCTATACGTGTCTCATGTGCTGGTGATGGAGTCTGAAATACGTATGGAGATTCCTGATTTGGGGGAATCAAACTGGCATATGTGCTGAAAATAGCACCTCCAAAGAATTCTTCAACTATCCCGGTAACATCATCGCGAGGTTGTTGGGAAGTGTTGCCGTAGTATTGTGGTTGCTGCGTCATATCAGGCCATGTTGGGACTGAAGATTCCTGCGTATTGAACGGCTCCGTTAGAAACATGCACGCAATAATCATGTATGTAATTAATATGCATTAACCTGAGTTGGGTATTGCAATTGCATGTGGTCACGATCCCGCAGTGGGGGCATATTGTGGCCTAAACCAGCTTCCATGTTGGACCACGTAGGGTCAATAGATTCCTGCGAACGTAAACGACATGTCATTAGTAGGCATGTAAATAATCACGTGTTGGTAGTTAATTATTAAATATGAGCATACCTGAGTGTTGAATATTTGCGAGTACTCGCCTTCTGTGTAGGAGTATCGTTGTCCATATGGATATGACGGAAAATGATCGTCCTCCTAATACAATTGGAAAAAATGTATCATTGTTGTAAGTTCAGGAGGAATGTATGTACGCAAGTTGATTACCTGTGTGGCGCCATGGCGTTGAGATATGTGTGCGAACTGTGATCGGTTAAGTAGAGATGAGTCACGTCGTGGATTAGATGTATGCGAGGTAGAGGGAACTGGTACGGTCGGTGTGGCGGATGGCTGGCTCACACGTACCATACTCGGTCTGTTGGACGGCGCCTCCGGCATGTCGAATGCTCGGCTGACAACATCATCGTGACGGCTGCAACCAAGACGCCTAAGCCCTTTAATGGCAGTATTAAAAATACGTTTTACCATGGACTTTCCCTCCGAACTATCCATGTTGCGCAAGTCCAAAGTGTCCTGGGCGTCCCGTGCGATCTGCCTAAACTCGTCAATCTGAATGAAATAATTTTTTTTTGGCTATAAACACATATTTTCTTAATTACATTTATATAACAAGTACCGAAGTGTCACGGTGGTAAACTGATGCCCATGTGAGGTGTGTCAGACTCGATGGTGGGGGACCGATGAGCAGAATCCGTGTGCTAGCGTGGTACCATTCAGTATACATTGGCAATATCTCACCGTTGTACCGTCTGCATTAGTGATAAATTACATTAGAAGGTACATGATGATAAGATGAATTAAAATATATAATTACCTATTTTCGCGTACTCCATCGGACTCTGCTTCATCAATCCATTTCGTAATCCATGTTTGATTACGGTGACTCCTGTCGAAACAACTCATGCCCGGGAGAACAATGTCACCATGGGACGAAGGAAACATTATACCAAATAGGTATAGTAAATACGCAAAAAGATGTCGCCTCATGGTCGCATTATCTGCATCAGATGGTAACTCTTGAAAATTATTGACCAACCAACTTAGAGGGACCCCCTAGGACGTGACCCTCCGCGGCTCGTAGCAGGCATTTGCATGCCAAGACGGTCCTATACCTCAGTCGGCCAAGTACTAGAATAAGAGACAGCGACCAAAGGAGTACCCTTGATTGACAAACAAGTGATCATGGAAACATCTTTCAGCGTAGGTGTCAGCTCCCCATAACTTAAGTGGAAGGTGTGGGTTTCCGGTCTCCAACGATCAACAAGGGCCGATAGAAGAGATGGGTCTAACGTGAACTTCTCCCTGCTTGATGTCAGCTTAGAAAATGGCAGAAGTCCGTGGACCCTGAGATGTTCCTCATAAACATTGTTAACAAGAAACCTATTCTTAATGGTTCGTACCCTGAAGGTCGGAGGTGGGTTTGAGTGCGCATCCGGATTCAACCAGAGGTGGCAACGGTGTCCGACATCGCAGGATCTTCGCAAAAGGACTGGCAAATCGAACGTCATAACCTGCATCCATCGATAGTATAATCATACATTAATACATTAATCAGACATTCGTATAAATTTAATTTAAATATGTATGCTTTCAGCGATGCGGTAATCATACAATAATACATTAATACATGTCTCTTTATTACATCACACTAGACATACAAATATTTGAAAACAAAAAATTACATCACGCATGGTTATTGTTGGTGTGGTAAGGGCATTCCCTTCGCGCATGACCGGGGCATCTGCAAAGGCGACAACGGCGAGGTTCTCCTGCCTGGCTATGATCCATGCCATTCCTATGACGTCGAGATTGGCATCGTCCCCTCGCGGTTCTCTTCAATGTCGGGTCTGGAACCCATTTGGTAGTTCTTTCTGGAAACTCGTACCTATAGTGTCCGTCGAGTCCCCAGATCCAGAACTCACCGTTCCAAGTTCCGAGTAGGTTCTGGATGTTGAAGTAGGGAGATATGTAGTTCTCCACGCTGATGTTCTGCGCTGTAGCCGCCCTCAGGACATGACTACATCGGTATCCTAAAATCTTGAGCTTGTTGCAACTGCATTCACACGTGTTGGGGCCGAGCTGAACAGCTTGCTTTCTCGATCCTCTATGGTGGCCTTTCACATACTTGGCTCGTACGTTGATTTTCCACTTATTATTAAGTGCATCAATTTGACGAAACCCATGACTTTTGGATTTTTCAGCTTTCTCATCCAAATGTCGTTGCATCTTTTCAGACCATTGCTTGTTCATCACAAACCGTGTGTTTGCGACCTGCACTCTGTCTGCAAAGTATGACAGAGTCTGGTTCCAAGTTTCAGTAATCAGGGCTGTGATAGGGAGGGCTCGCACACCTTTCAGCACGTCATTGTAAACCTCTGACATGTTGCTGGTCATTATGCCGTACCGAGCCCCTGAGTCGTGAGCTTGCGCCCACTTACTTAAATCGGGGCAGTTCTGATTAATCCATGTAGTCAAATTTATTTGAGTCCTCCGGCCCCTCCGGTCTTCTCTCGGCGGCAGAGCAGCTTTCTCGATTTCTTTGTTGATTCCTGCCCAAATAGCATTCATCTTCGCTTTTGTCTTCTGCATGCACATCCTCTTAAATAGCTTGAACCAGTCCTTCTTGAACTTTGAGTAAAAATTGGCTGCCAAGTACCTCATGCACCACCTTGTCTCCAGGTCGGGCCACCCCCAGTCAGGGTCCGATGAATTCTTGATTAATTCGAGAGCGCTCAAAAGGCCTGTGTTGCGATCTGATATGATGCAAACATCGGGCCGATCTCTCACGACTCCCATCTTCAAGCAGCTAGGGAACCATAACCAGCTATCTTTATTTTCACTCTCGACAAGTGCATAGGCAATAGGCAAGAGCTGGTTATTTGCGTCAGTGATAACCCACAAGTATAGGTGATCGCAACAGTCTTCGCGGGAAGTAAAACCCAAATTTATTGATTCGACACAAGGGGAGGTAAAGAATACTTATAAGCCTTAACAACTGAGTTGTCAATTCAGCTGCACCTGGAAAAGCACTAGTAACAGGGGTGATGTGAAAGCAACAGTAATATGAGAGCAGTAGTAATAGAATACAAAGCATCGCATAGCAGTAATATGAGAGCAATGGCACCAGAAAATAGTTGATACTACTTCTAATGACATGTAGGAACGAGTATATGATGATGAGAGATGGACCGGGGTTCCCAGCTATCTACACTAGTGGTAACTCTCCAATAACAAGTATTGGGTGAACAAATTACAGTTGGGCAATTGATAGGATTGAAATAGCATTAAGACAGAACATCAAGATTATTAATCATGTAGGCATGTTTCCCATATATAGTCATACGTGCTCGCAATGAGAAACTTGTACACCATCTTTTGTCCTACCAGCCGGTGGCAGCCGGGCCTCTAGGGAATCTACTGGAAATTAAGGTACTCCTTTTAATAGAGCACCGGAGCAAAGCATTAACACTCCGTGAAAACATGTGATCCTCATATCTAAGCCTTCCCCTCCAGTTGTCCTAATTTCTGTCACTTTGGGGCCTTTGGTTCCAGACATAGACATGTGCAAACAACTTGTAGATACAATCTAAGCAATAAGTATAGAGCTTAAATCTAAGATCATGCCACTCGGGCCCGAGTGACAAGCATTAAACACAACAAGATTGCAGAAACAATAACTTCACAAACTTTATAGATAGACTAATCATAATGTAACAATCCATCGGATCCCAACAAACACAACACCGATTACATCAGATGAATCTCAATTATGTAAGGCAGCTCATGAGATCATTGTATTGAAGTACATGGGGGAGAGAATACAAACTAGCTACAGCTAGAACCCGTAGTCCATGGGGGAACTACTCACGAAGCATGATGGAGGCGGTGGCGTCGATGGAGATGGCTTCCGGGGGCACTTCCCCGTCCCGGCAGGGTGCCAAAACAGAGACTTCTGTCCCCCGAATTGGAGTTTCGCGATGGTGGTGGCGCCCCTGGAGTCTTTCTGGAGTTTCGTCAATTGGTATCGATGTTTTAGGTCACCAGGGCTTAAATAGGCGAAGAGTCAGAGTCGGAGGGGCCACGGGGCCTCCTCACACTAGGGTGGCACGCCCCCCTCCTGGGCCGCGCCGCCACCACGTGTGGGGCCCCCAGGGCACCCCTCTGGTCCCCCTCTGACTTTCTGGAAGGTTCCGGGAAAAATAAGGTTCTAGGCGTTGATTTCGTCGAATTCCGAGAATATTGCCCGAACAGCCTTTCTGGAACCAAAAACAACAGAAAACAGCAACTGGCCCTTCGGCATCTCGTAAGTTCCATAAAATGCATAAAAACATTATAAAGTGCAAGCAAAACATGTAAGTATTGTCATAAAACAAGCATGGAACATCAGAAATTATAGGTACGTTGGAGACGTATCAGCATCCCCAAGTTTAGTTCATGCTCGCCCTCGAGTAGGTAAACGATAAAAAGAGTAATTTCTGTAGTGACATGCTACTTACATAATCTTGATCATCCTATTATAAAGCATATGAGATGAATGCAGTGACTCAAGGCAATGATCTATAGTTGCTAACAAATAGATAACATATAGCAAAACTTTTCATGAATAGTACTTTCAAGACAAGCATCAAAAGTCTTGCATAAGAGTTAACTCATAAAGCAATAAATTCAAAGTAAAGGCATTGAAGCAACACAGAGGAAGATTTATGTTTCAGCAGTTGCTTTCAACTTTCAACATGCATATCTCATGGATAATTGTCAACACAAAGTAATATGATGAATGCAAATATGCAAGTATGTAAGAATCAATGCACAGTTAACACAAGTGTTTGCTTCTAAGATGGAAGGAGGTAGGTAAACTGACTCAACATAAAGTAAAAGAAAGGCCCTTCGCAGAGGGAAGCAGGGATTAAATCATGTGCTAGAGCTTTTTAAGTTTTGAAATCATATAGAGAGTATAAAAGTAAAATTTTGAGAGGTGTTTGTTGTTGTCAACGAATGGTAGTGGGCACTCTAACTACCTCATCAACCAGACTTTCAAGAGCGGCTCCCATGAAGGACGTTATCTCTACCAGCAAGGTAGATCATCCCTCTTCTCTTTTGTTTACACATGTATTTTAGTTTTATTATTTATGGATGACACTCCTCCCAACCTTTTGCTTTCACAATCCATGGCTAACCGAATCCTCGGGTGCCTTCCAACATTCACATACCATGGAGGAGTGTCTATTTGCAAAATTAAGTTGCTTACTGATGAATCAGAGCAAAACATGTGAAGAGAATTATTAATGAAGGTTGATTAATTGGGGGCTGGGAACCCCGCGCCAGCTCTTTTTGCAAAATTATTGGATAAGCGGATGAAGCCACTAGTCCATTGGTGAAAGATGTCCGAAGAAAATGACAAGATCGAAAGATAAAACACCACATACTTCCTCATGAGCTATAAAACATTGACACAAATAAGAGATAATAGCTTTTGAATTGTTTAAAGGTAGCACATGAAGTATTTACTTGGAATGGCAGGAAATACCACATAGTAGGTAGATATGGTGGACACAAATGGCGTAGGTTTTGGCTCAAGGTTTTGGATGCACGAGAAACATTTCCTCTCAGTACAAGGCTTTGGCTAGCAAGGTTGTTTGAAGCAAACACAAGTATGAACCGGTACAGCAAAACTTACATAAGAACATATTGCAAGCATTATAAGACTCTACACTGTCTTCCTTGTTGCTCAAACACTTTTACCAGAAAATATCTAGACCTTAGAGAGACCAATCATGCAAACCAATTTCAACAAGCTCTATGGTATTTCTTCACTAATAGGTTTAAACTACATGATGCAAGAGCTTAATCATGACCTACTTGAGAGCTCAAAACAATTGCCAAGTATCAAATTATCCAAGACAATATGAGGCATTTTCTTTTTCCAACCAAATAGCAATAAATGCAATAGCTTCCAACTTTTATCATTGAACATTAAAAGTAAAACGAAGAACACAAGTGTTCATATGAAAAAGCGGAGCGTGTATCTCTCCCACACAATGATTGCTAGGATCCGAATTTATTCAAACATAAACAAAAATAAAAACACACAGACGCTCCAAGTAAAGCACATAGGATGTGACCGAATAAAAATATAGTTTCAATAGAAGAACCTGATAAGTTGATGAAGAAGGGGATGCCTTGGGCATCCCCAAGCTTAGATGCTTGAGTCTTCTTGAAATATGCAGGGATGAACCACGGGGGCATCCCCAAGCTTAGACTTTTCACTCTTCTTGATCATATATCATCCTCCTCTCTTGACCCTTGAAAACTTCCTTCACACCAAACTTCTCATAAACTTCATTAGAGGGGTTAGTACTCAAAAAACTTTAATCCACTTTAGCCCTGTAGTGACACATTGAAAGAACTCAATAAAACATTAGCTACAGCTCTCCATGTCTAGAAAGCCTTGCTTAAAGTCCACAAGAGACAATGCAAAAAGCAGAGACAGAATCTATCAAAACAGAACATCCAGTAAACACGAATTTTTAAGAGGTACTTCCGTTGCTCAAATCAGAAAACTCAAAACTAATGAAAGTTGCGTACATATCTGGGGATCACGCACGTAAATTGGCAGATTTTTCTGAGTTACCTACAGAGAGCCCTGCCCAAATTCGTGACAGATAGAAATCTGTTTCTGCGCAGAAATCCAAATCTAGCATCAACCTTCTATTAGAGACTTCACTTGGCACAACAATGCAATAAAATAAAGATAAGGAGAGGTTGCTACAGTAGTAATAACTTCCAAGACACAACAAAACAGTAGCAAAATAAAGACATGGGTTATCTCCCAAGAAGTGCTTTCTTTATAGCCATTAAGATGGGCTCAGCAATTTTAATGATGCTCACATAAGGATGAGAGTTGAAGCGAAAGAGAGCATCAAAAAGCAAGTTCAAAACACATTTTAAGTCTAACCCACTTCCTATGCATAGGAATCTTGTACACAAATAAATTCATGAAGAACAAAGTGACAAGCATAGCAAGATAAAACAAGAGCAACTTCAAAATTTTCAGCATATAGAGAGGTGTTTTAGTACCATGCAAATTTCTACAACCATATTTTCCTCCCTCATAATAATTTTCAGTAGCTTCATGGATAAACTCAACAATATAACTATCACATGCAGCATGCTTTTTATGGTCCATAAACACATAATTTTTATCAAGCTTAAAAATAATAGGATCAGAACTTTCAAAACCACTTTTATCAATACTATAACAAGATGATTGATCAATCTCAAAAGATATGGGACTCCTAGATAAAGTCAAGACTTCTCCAATCCCATTTTCATTAGTAGTACAATTAATATTATCAAGTAACATAGGACCATCATCTAGAGATTTATCATAAACATTTGCCAAGCAAAACTCTTTAGTACCATGCATTTCAACATCAGGCACAAGCAAAGCATTATCATAAGATTTATCAAAATAGCATGGATTATCATAGATAAAAGTATCATAATTATTCTCACAAGTTTTACTCATAGGGAATATTTCAAGAGAATCCACAGGAACATAACATTCATCCTCCTTTGGTAAGCATGGAGGACAATCAAATAATGTAAGAGATAAAGAGTTACTCTCACTAGAAGGTTGGCATGGGTAGCTAATCCATTCTTCCTCCTTTTGTTCATCACTCTCCTCTTCTTTTTCATCCAATGAGCTCTCAGGCTCATCAATTTCCTCCTCTTTTTCATCCAATGAGTTTTCAGGTTCATCAATTTCTTCTTCCACTGGTTCCTGCAAATTGTGAGTGCATTCTTGTGCATTAATGAGTCTCTCTTTATAATCAATGATATAAGGATTATCACTGTAGCTTTCTATGCAAAAATTAAGGATAGAAGAGACATAATCTTTAAGGTCCTTACAAACAACACAACTTTAATAATTTTTAGCAATGAAGGATTCTATCTCAGAGGCTCCCATAAATATGACAAATTATTCTACCTCTTCGAACCCAAGATGAATATAACTATTCCAATTATAGTTCTTAATTAAAACTTCCTCACTAAAGCCACATTGAAATTTAAGATGTTTAGTATCCTGTTTAGAGCAACAGTTTATATCATGGCGTTTAAGCAAGATTTTAGCAATTGTATTCAGTTTTTCTATCACAGCACTCATAACTTTTCCCGTTCTTGATTCTCTATAACTATTATATAATTCTATAAGCTCCAAATAGGTTGTAGGTTCTCCCATAGCAACAGTTTTTAATTTTTCGGTTTTTCAAATTTTAAGGATTTTCGGGTATATGAGGAAAGTAAAAAAAAACAAAAACAAACTAGACAAAAGTAAACTAAGCAAAGTAATACTAGACAGAAATAAACTAAGCACAAATAAACTAGACAAAAGTAAACTAGCAAAACAAAATGAAATAAAAACAGAGAGAGAGGTAGAGTGTACTCCCCATGTGAACTTATGAGTAGAGCTATGCCTCCCCGGCAACGGCGCTAGAAAATAGTCTTGATAACCCACAAGTATAGGGGATCGCAACAGTCTTCGTGGGAAGTAAAACCCAAATTTATTGATTCGACACAAGGGGAGGTAAAGAATACTTATAAGCCTTAACAACTGAGTTGTCAATTCAGCTGCACCTGGAAAAGCACTAGTAACAGGGGTGATGTGAAAGCAACAGTAATATGAGAGCAGTAGTAACAGTAACACAACATCAGTAGCAGTAATATGAGAGCAATGGCACCAGAAAATAGTTGATACTACTTCTAATGACATGTAGGAACGAGTATATGATGATGAGAGATGGACCGGGGTTCCCAGCTATCTACACTAGTGGTAACTCTCCAATAACAAGTGTTGGGTGAACAAATTACAGTTGGGCAATTGATAGGATTGAAATAGCATTAAGACAGAACATCAAGATTATTAATCATGTAGGCATGTTTCCCATATATAGTCATACGTGCTCGCAATGAGAAACTTGTACAACATCTTTTGTCCTACCAGCCGGTGGCAGCCGGGCCTCTAGGGAATCTACTGGAAATTAAGGCACTCCTTTTAATAGAGCACCGGAGTAAAGCATTAACACTCCGTGAAAACATGTGATCCTCATATCTAAGCCTTCCCCTCCAGTTGTCCCAATTTCTGTCACTTTGGGGCCTTTGGTTCCAGACATAGACATGTGCAAACAACTTGTAGATACAATCTAAGCAATAAGTATAGAGCTTAAATCTAAGATCATGCCACTCGGGCCCTAGTGACAAGCATTAAACACAACAAGATTGCAGCAACAATAACTTCACAAACTTTATAGATAGACTAATCATAATGTAACAATCCATCGGATCCCAACAAACACAACACCGATTACATCAGATGAATCTCAATCATGTAAGGCAGCTCATGAGATCATTGTATTGAAGTACATGGGGGAGAGAATACCAACTAGATACAGCTAGAGCCCGTAGTCCATGGGGGAACTACTCACGAAGCATGATGGAGGCGGTGGCGTCGATGGAGATGGCTTCCGGGGGCACTTCCCCGTCCCGGCAGGGTGCCGGAACAGAGACTTCTGTCCCCCGAATTGGAGTTTCGCGATGGTGGCGGCGCCCCTGGAGTCTTTCTGGAGTTTCGTCAATTGGTATCGATGTTTTAGGTCACCAGGGCTTAAATAGGCGAAGAGTCGGAGTCGGAGGGGCCACGAGGCCTCCTCACACTAGGGTGGCGCGCCCCCCTCTTGGGCCGCGCCGCCACCATGTGTGGGGCCCCCAGGGCACCCCTCTGGTCCCCCTCTGACTTTCTGGAAGGTTCCGGGCAAAATAAGGTTTTGGGCGTTGATTTCGTCGAATTCCGAGAATATTGCCCGAACAGCCTTTCTGGAACCAAAAACAACAGAAAACAGCAACTGGCCCTTCGGCATCTCGTTAATAGGTTAGTTCCATAAAATGCATAAAAACATTATAAAGTGCAAGCAAAACATGTAAGTATTGTCATAAAACAAGCATGGAACATCAGAAATTATAGGTACGTTGGAGACGTATCAGTCAGCTGCGATCACCACCAACAATGTGCCCTTGTACTTTCCTGTGAAAAAGGTACCATCTATTGATAGCACCGGGCGGCAGTGATGAAATACCCGTATAGTCTGGGGGAATGCCCAGAATAAACGATCAAGGATTTCTTGGTTTTTCTCCAGAGGGTGTTGACGGGCTCTCCTGACCACTTGAGTCCCCCGGTTAGTTGTTGCTATCTGATGGAGTAGTCTCGGGGCAAGGTCATATGCCTCCTCATAGGTGCCATACAATCTCTGGAAAATCTCCCCCTTCGCTCGCCTTGCCTTACTAAAGCTGACCGGGAAGCCAATCAGATCTTCCGCGGTTTTTTGCAGCTTCTTTGTACCAAGGGTTATATCTTCTTCCACCGCCACTTGCATGATATGTGATACATATTTTGCAGTGACGTTGCGGTGTTTGTCAAGAGCCCCCAATTGCTCGCAGCTATGGGGTTATATTTTTGAGATATGCCATGGCTGACATACCCTAGGGCTAACCCGAGCGATAACTCTCCCCTGCAACCCTCATTCAATTTGACGCATATGACTTTCAGCTGCCTTCGATCAGACTGCTTCACTCTGTGTTGCGGAGATATGGCCAACGCATACCTCTTGATTGCTTGGTCAGCCGAGACCTTGTCTGGGAAAGTTTGCCCAACCTGCAGACTCGCCTCCCCTATGCCTGGAACAGAGCGGAATTCATTGCTGATGGTCATTGTTTTTAAGAACTTAGGGTCCATTGGTGCCGCAACCGCCCTCCGGGAAGGACTGTCGCCTTCTTCGTCCGAGGAGGATTCAGACGAAGAAGAACGAGCATCATCGTCCAACGCCTCCGGCAGTCCCTCCACACGCTCGCTAATGTCAACGAACACGGACTAGTATCCAGGCTCGGTAGCAAACTCGGCGACCATCTGCTCCGATGGGCCGGTGCTATGGCCTGCAGTCAGTGCCTCATGCTCTGATTGGCATATCATGCCTATTGCAGTCAGGGCCAAATGCTCCGATTGAACGGTGCTCGGTCCTGTGATGATGACCATCTCCTCTTCACCAGCGTCGGTACTACTACCGGCACCATCATCACCTGATATAAACTGAACATACACCATGGGCTCTCCGTACATAGCTGCACCAGGTGTGCTTGCAAACCTCATGTACGTACCCCAATTTCTATCACTCTTTACCTCCCGCAAACCCCAACGGGCAGGTGTCCCATCATTCCCTCCTACGACGATGAGAGCCTCAACGGTCATCTTCTTCCCACGCATCTCACATCCAAACTGTGCCCGGATGCATCTTCTAACATCCAAAAAATCTCTATTGACCATGTCTGTCACTACAACTTTCATCGAGTCGCAGCGCGACACATCGACACTAAAAAATTCGTCGCGTACGACGTCTCCATAAAACACTAACACAGTTTCCATCGTACCTACCGCACAACCATATTTTTAAAATAATGTTAGATTACAACACTAACATGTGATTAACAATTTTAAATAATCATAGCGCAACACCATCTATAATAATTTTAACACCATTCCATAATAATTCTATTAGTCGCCTACCGCTCACTCATTTCATAATAAATTTAACACTAAACATAACACGACACCATATTTTAATACGCAACAAATTTGAATAGTACCAACTACAAAGTTAAATTAAAATTAGTACGGACGGATTTTAATACCTCAACTTCAGCCCTCCACTTCTAATTATATCTTAAAATACTTCCACCTTATTGCAGTCAGAGCAGTCTATAATTAAATCGATCTAAAATACACGTTCAACATATTTAGTTAGACCATTAATATTTCAGCGTCATATATTTCTAATTACAAGTTCATCATTCGTACGTGATATATTTCTACGCACATAAAATCATAGTCTATATATTACTCAATAATAACTACACAGTCGTACCGATATTTTCATCGTACCTAAGCATACATACAGAACATGCATTAACTAAACTAATTACACTACACAACTAATTATGTTCTAACTACGTAAATAAAATAGATTATGCTTGCTTTTTCAAATCCTTACGTTGATATCACAGATTGAGCAAACACTTAATCAGCCGAGAATTCTTGAGCTGCGAGTAGGAGACATCAACTACGTGAGAAAATACTAAGTACCCGAAGAGCTGTGAGAGTGCACAAACAGTGTGCTGAGATGCTGTGAGAGTGCACAGACAGTGAGAGTGCGGAGAGTGAGAGTGAGAGTGCGCGGATAGTGTCGGCTGGGGGGCCTGCCGCCACGCACGACGTGGTCCTTTTTGTCAATTTGACTCAGAGGTGGTCCTTTTTGTCAATGAATTGGGGTAGATGGTCTCTTTTGGCAAAATATCCCTTAAGGTTAATGCTCCGTGTAGTATATAAGTGATGCATTAGAGATTCATTAAGCTCCTCATTGCAGAATCATGCATGTTCAACTATAGATACTAAATATTGTTTGGATTTAGCTACTGGTTAATCTATGTCGCGTAAAGTATTTTTTTCGAAATGGGTATCACCCCGGCCTCTGCATCAAATAGATGCACACAACCATTTATTAAAAATCTCAGTTTAATGTCTTACAAACTTAGTCTTCACCGCTCACATAAGTTGCTCACAAAGATAAGCCACCAAAAAACAGTAATGCCATGAGAAAATCTAATACATCCATGCATATTGTACTCTAAACATATTGTATCCTATCAGCACGCTGCCAACCACCCTGGCTGAAGATAGCCCGAACGATGTCGCGTAAAGTATGGCGCATGCAATCATTACCTACTGAACTTCTGCTGTAGCAAACTTGAGTTGGTTATTATTAAGTATGTTCAGCACTGTTTGCTTGGTAATGTAAAATTTCAAAATTCCGTGTATAAGCTGGAGCTCTCATTCACCTCCCCATCTGACTATTACTGAAAAAATAATAGAGCTTATTTCAAACATGGCATATTTGATGGGGTTTTAAACATGATTAATCCCAGCGAGTTTGTGCTCTTGCATTTATCTTCATTTTGTATAGTCTTGTTGCTCCAGGAATTAAGCTTCGGCCGTATCCAATAGCTTGGTTGGGGCTTCATCATCTTGGGTCGTTTCTTGACATCTTATTTGGTGCTTATTAAACTGTACTTATGTTTGCATTCTCGTAGGCAGAAGAGCAGCCTGAAAATATTGTAAGGCAGGGAGTCATCGGGTAGGCACCGACAGAAAGCTTACTGCTCCGCTGAGAGCTGTGGCAAAGCCGAGTAAGGGTATGCATAGGGAAGGAGGGGAAAGGGATGTACCTCGATGTAGCCCCCAAGGAGGAAAGTGGCGTTCGAAACGTCGCCAATGCCGGGCTGCCACCACTGGCCAGAGATTTCTCCCGGACAGAGCCCCAGCCCCACCACCCCGAGAGGGCACAACAACCACCGTCCACCGTCCCCTCGCCGCCCGCACGACCAAGGAGGGCGGTCAACAACACCGGCAAACGTCTCCCGCCGCCAGGACCAACGCCGCCCGCTCGGCCATCCAGGGCCGCTGCCCTGGCTTCCGTGGTCCCTCACATGGTCGCGACGCACGGCACCTCGCCTGCGGCCACCCAAGCGACGGCGAGACCGGGTGGAGGGTGGGAGGGAGGAGGACCGTCGTGCCGCCAGATGCAGGGACCATCCCCCTCGCGCAGCACCTGGGGACCCACGAGCATATCCCCGTCGCCCCCATCACCGGCGATGCACGTCGCCGGCAGCAGCCTCCGGGGACGGCGAGGAGAGGGAGGGAGGCTGGGGGAGGCGGTGGCGGGGGTTAGGGTCATCACTCCCTTGGTCGCCTAGAGGAGACGACGCGAGGGGGTACCCATCCCAGGGCTGTGCAATGTCCTTTCAATGAGCTCTGATCACTTGAAGTAACCTCCATTTTCTTCCTAGATGCATATGAGGTAATTCAACCACTGCCACTTCTTTCCGTGTTTTTTTTGCTTTAAGCTCTTATCATTTGTTTTCCTATATGGCTACATTGTACCGGACAACTCCTCTATGGCAGGAAAGGTGGCATTGAGCAGCGGAGCATGCTGGGTAAGCGGCGGCTGACTATCAAGTCATGGCCAATCAATACCGAACAATGTGAGGAAGCACTTGAAAGCAGGGGACTACATGAAACGTCTTTTGCCACCAGGGTGAAGGTCGTGAGGCGACAAGAACGTAGCAAGCTAGGAGGATTTTCGTTAAGCAGAATTTTTGTAAATAAACTCAAGTAACTTTATCTGTATGATTCAACATTGATGCAGACCTATAGAACTAAAGCTATAGCTAGATTTCATTTAAAAGATTTAGTTTAGCAGTCTGCCATTTTCCAACTAATTTTGTGGAGCGTAGCAAATGCATGGGTTGATATAAATTTCATTCTCCCTTTAACTATATACTTTCTTTTAGATACAAATAGTGCCATAGAATAAACTGTGCCTCCTCATGGAAGTTATTTCACTACAAGAAGTTGTTTTCTATTTCTCTTTATTTATTGATTTGTTTTGATTATTTTTCTCAATGTCATTAGCGGTTCAATTTGAAGCATGCTACTTCATGTGAGGAGACATGGGGATATTTTAGTAAATAAACTTACTAGAGGCTTAAAGTTTTCTGTTGTTGTATAACATAATTTGATATTTTTCGTCTCTTCTTGACCATTAAGCTCATTATTTTAGAATTTTGTTTCAGATATTTCTCAAGCTAATCTTGCAATCTTGGGAAGGGATCCCGACAACATCTCGACAATGGCAAAATGTGCAAGGAGATAATATCTCATGTAGGATAGATTTGTCCGATCGACACCAGGCCAAATAAGACACTCTAAACATCCCTTCTGAAGCTCCTGGAACGTCTTTATCATCATCGGACTCTGAGCTGGGCACGAGATTTCCACGCTATATTTTCATGGCTGCAGAGAAAGATGTACAAAATCGTGGTGCAGGAAATATCAGTTCGTTCATGGTTAGGAAAACCCATGAAAATGACAAGAATCTAGCCAAACAGTTGCATGCCATTAATGTTAGAATAAGAAGCCTAAATTTTCAATAGTAAGGGCCTGATAAAATTCCTTGTGCCATTCTGTTCAGCTTTATCATTACCGTATCAAGAAGCCTTGTTTCCCTCAAAGAAATCTCTACAAGTTGAAGACATTCAGGTTTGTCAATTTGGACCTGGCGATTTGTACAATGTTTTGAAATTTTCGCCCTGGGCAATTGGTTCCCATCGCAGGTTAAAATGGTTCGATTTGTCTCTTCATATGAGGATGAAGACACGAGTTATTGTTGGACCGGTGCATGTATTATGTATATATACAAATGTGTTTTTGTTGATCCGTGGCACAGTATTATAGTTTTGTTATATTCATATTTGTTGCATGCATTTTATGTGATATTTGTGATAACAAAAGAAACTTACAAAGCCGTGGCAACACACGGGGCATTCAACTAGTAATGATTCAAATGGGAGTCTGATTTCTCAGATAACTAAGAAAATGATTATGGAAGTATTTCACAATATTATCATACTATCAAAGAAATCTTATACTCTACAACTTCATTACATTGTTGCTTACACATACACCGATATACACAACAACGTTATATGGACAATTTTTTTTTTTCCTTTTAGGATCTTGGATATCTAGATTGTTCTGGACATTTCGTTGCTGCAAAGGTAGAATGTATATGGTATGTTTTTTATATTAATATATTCTTTTTACCTAAAAATATCAAGACACTTCGTATATTGCTAGGCATTCGAGGTCGCCAAGCTAATTTCAACCAAATCACATAACCAAGTGAACCACGTGCTATGGAAGAGCCTTACGAAAAAATGGTGACGCTTGGTGTTGTCGGCACCTCTAACCAAGGAATGAAGAGCCTCACAGCCATCATTCTTGATGCAACGGTTTATTTTGGTGGTATAGAGGAGAACAAAACAATGGGGGAGGTGTGTGTCGGCGGGGTTTTGGAAGATCTCTACAGCCGCCTACGGTGACCAGAGAGGCAAGCGTTCTCATCAATAACTATGAGTGTGCATGCAAAAAACTCAATATCATTTACTATGAGAAAACATTGGATAGGTTGGCCTATTTTGTTCGTTTACTAAAAGCATCCTCACTGGAAGACCCCAAGGCGTGTCCGGTGCACGCTGGGCGGGCTTTGGGAACATCCAACAAATGCCGGCATTTTTTCCTAACAATCTCCACACCGGTAGCCCCAAACAAGCCCCCAAGCTGCTTCCTCACTATCCAACACCGCCACACGTGATGCCTCCTTAACAGCATATATTCCGGATAAATTTGTTTCATGTCCTTTCAAATGCTATAACCTTTGGCATCAAATATCGTTTACCTTGGCATAACAACTGCAACTTTGTTGCTACTCCCTGAGATCCATAATAGCTGTTGTGGTTTTAGCTTAATTTAAATTAAAACCATGACACTGGTTATGAAAACGGAGGGAGCAGTTTATTTCATCACGCGGAATATGGTGTACAATCCCTTTTTGTGAACCTCTGCTCATCACGCGGTGTGCAGCAGAGTTTGGCGTGGACAGTGAATCACCACAGTCCATCTTCCAAGCAACAGGGCAAAGCAGCCGAGCTCCCATCCGAGAAAGGCAGACTTTTGGTCAGCATCTCTTTGTCGAGACGAGACTGGACCATACCATATGGCCTGCCGAGAAGTGCTTCCCGAACAAGGTTTGTCCAGACGGAGCAGATGGTTTTGCAGACCACTTTGGCTACGAGCCTTTGCCTCAAATCGGCAAGGCGTGGGTAGAGAAGATGGAAACAGAGGAGCTTTTTCATTTCTCTTTTAAAACTTTTGAATGTTTTCCTTTGAAAACTTGACCCAGCTGCAATGTTATGAACCGCGGCTATTTGTGTCGGTGTGACTGACAGCAGCGTCACGGGGCGGGCGGACGCAGACGGTGACACGCACGCAGCAGCAAGAGCATTGGCATGGCACCTCGGCGGTGTGGTGATCTTCGGCCAAAGAAGCCAATATCCATGGGAAATATTGCGAGATCACGGTTATACGATAGAAAGGTTGCATTTTGGGATTTTCGGTTGCAAAAGCTGAAGTACGTGGAACTGTGACTTAAAGTTAGGATTCAACCGATCAACTGAAATTATCAGCTGACGGATTTGGTTCACACTAGAGCCCCTCTGTTAGATAGGCACATGGTGAACTGCTGGTCATTTATGCGCACCACCCTCAGCAAAATCTCAGGTTGCACATTCCCTCCCCACCCACAAAGGCGCACCCTCCCTCTCCTCGTCTGCTTCGAGGCATCCGGCGTCAGTCCCGCGCCGCAGCAAGAGCAGCTCTCCATGGTGGAAGTAGCAGCGTGCAGGAGGATCAAGACGGGGACGGAGGTTGGAGCGAGGCCAGACGGGGCGGCGGCGGAAGAGGGGAGGCCGGATGGCGAGATATCAATCAAGATAAACTCGGAGGCCCTCCTCTGCAGGATCTGCCTCGAGCTCCTCAAGCCACCCATCTTCAAGGTAATCGTCCGTCCACAGCCGCCTGCCTGCATTCGGTTCCTGTTTCTGCATTTGCTCTTTTAGTAAAAGCGAAAACTTTTCCCTCTGTTAGAGCTGTTGGCTGTAGAACATAATGTACGTGAGCCAGCAAACTGAATATGTACTGCCGTTTTCTCTGATATGTCGGTGGATTGACATTTTGGTGGCATAAATTGCAGTTACTCCAGTTTTGATTTTCAAAGCAAGTTTTTTTTGGTTCCATTTACTTAATGTTCGACTACTGCTGTTCTTGCTAGATTACCAAATTTTTCCCCATGTAAGATCTCTATTGTTGGTTGGTGTAAACTGAATGCAGCAGTTAGGGCTCTGTTTCCAATCTAGTGGGTAGAAATGAAATGCTAATTTAGCACATTTGAACATAGACAGCAGTAAAATGAAATGCTAATTGCTAGGATGACCAAAGGGCTGATCTCTGTTGAAAACTGAATGTAGCAGTTTGGATTCAGTTTGCAATCTAGAGGGTAGTGGTGAAATGTTAGTTTAGCTAGTCTCTTGCTGTGTAGGATCTTAATTGATGGTGTCCAATTTCTGTCCAGTGGGTGGTAGTGGAATTATATCTTAGCTATCTTACTATGTACATAGATGCTAGATTACCACTGATCAGTCTATCGGTGCCTATGGCACTTAAATCTTGTCCCGCTTACTCTTTACTCTCTGTGGATGTATGGATTCCTTTGTTCTTTCTTCTTCGCAAGAGTAAATCCATTTAAACACTTTTTACGAGTAAAAACAAGAACCTTTTCTCCTTGGGTAGTAGCAGCAGAACACATAGTTTCTGCACGCAAAGGTTAAACTTCCTGCTGTTCTCATTGAAATTTAAGAATGCCAGTGGATCATCATTTAGATGGTATAAATTTCAGTTGCTCCTTTTTTTTTTTTGCTTTTCAAGGAAGCAAAGAAATGTTCCATTTACTTGTGCTGTTCTTGCTACGATGAGTTGATGACCAAGTGACCTTTGTAGGATCTTTATTGGACTCAGTTTCCAATCTGGTGGGTTGTAATGAAATGCTACGTTAGCAGATACTCCTCTGGTCACCTTTAATCGACGTGACAAACGTAGATACGTAGGTTATTCATAGCTCGCGTCGATTTATTACGACTGGAGGGAGTATATCATATAGACATCAATCATGGCGTAAGGCCGTAAGTTGCCTGCCATTTTCTCTGAAATTCAATTATGACTGCTCAGCGCATGTTGTGGTTTTCTTTTTGAAGTAATTTACTCTTTATTACGATTCAAAAATTTCCATTATAATTGAACATTTTCAATCAGAAAAGCCAGGAGTTGCATAAACGCAAACACTAGAGTCTATGCTAAGATCTTGTTTTGCACACTAATGAACACCACGATTGGCATCAACATTAATATATTGAAGCTTGAATCTCTGGAATGAGCTGCGTAACATCTGCAGTTCTTTCAAAATATGAATACAATCCTTCTATTATTCCCGTTGTCTGACATGCAGTCTGTTTGGAGTATGACATTACGAAGTCCAAGCCTAACTGCACTCTCTATACCTTCCCTACATCCCAGCAATTCACTGAGAAAAGGGATCAATTATTCCACTGAATTTTTGGGAACCTGAATTGGCAAATCCCCCATATTATACTTCATTAAACATCCAGCCCCAGCAGTTCGGGTTGTCTGATCAATAGCTTGGCTGCTGGAGTTCTTCCTAGGATTACTAAATTGGCATCGTGTAGGATCTTGTTGGTGTCTCAAAGGTCAAAGCTGAAAGCAATTAGGACTCAGTTTCCAATCTTCTGGGTAGTAGACAAATAATAGTTTAGCTGCTGTCTTACTATGTACCCCCGGAGCTTAAACTGTTTGTTTCCAAACTGAATACAATTTTTGTCGCAAAAAAAAAGAATAAAGTTTGCCATGTCACAACTGACCAGCAGCCGGTTTTCAATCCAGTGGGGAGTAAATTCTAGGGCGGCTGATCTCTTACAATGCACTAGGTTATCGATATCCTTTTGTTTCTGCTCGCATTGCACCCTGTATACTGTTGTTATGAACTGATGAAATGACCGAGGAGAGGCATTGCACACTGTTGTGCGTTTCTCCTAATCTTTTATTTCTCCACTTTATTATCCATTATATATTGCTGCTGAAGGTTATGCTAATTTTCTTATATTTCTTCAGTGTGAGGCTGGGCATGTTTTGTGTTCTCCGTGCCTAGAAAAGCTCCGTCTGGACGGGCACACTTTGAAGTTAGAGATCTTTTGTGATCTGTGTTGCAAAACCACGAGTTACCGCCGTTGTGTCGAACTAGAGCTATTCATCAACGCCATCAAAGTTCCATGCTCAAACCAAACATATGGCTGCAATGAGTCCGTCAGATACCATGAGAAAGAGAAGCATGAAATCCAATGCACACATGCTCCATGCCACTGCCCAGAGACTGACTGCACTTTCAGAGGGGCAGTATGTTGCCTTCTGGAGCACTTCATCACCGCGCACGGATGGTCGCCAACCAACTTCAGCTATAACAAGCCACTGAAGGTATCCATTCCTCATGACCACCGTTTCACGCTCCTTGTCGGGGAAGATCAGTCCATTTTCCTCCTGACCAACACTCTGGCGGGAATCGGCAATGCTCTCTCCATGGTCTGTGTCAGGCCTTGTGAATCTGGACCAAACTATTCATGCAACATCTCTGCTGCTAACAGTGTTGTTGGTGGAAAAGCTGAGGGGAGGCTTGTGTTCCAGAAGGACCCACTTGTGTCGAGCAGCTCGTTGTCAGGTGGAGTTCAGTTGGGCAAGTTCTTCCTGCTGGTTCCCCCAGAACTCGCCGATAACCCATCTGGCGAATTGACCGTACACATCCGTGTCGACAGACTCGCGGCTTAGGGATCTCAGCTAGAAGTTCACAGCGAATTCTGGGTTGGCATCTTTGCAACTAACATCACTAGGAATGACTGCAGAAGAAAGTTGTTTAGTTATGTAGCTTTGTTGCAAGCCCCAAACTCATGAGTGTCATGAATGACTGGCTGCTCTTGGTAATGAAGAATAGCTTCAGATGTACCGGTTGTTTAATGTATCAATTGATGATCTATATCTTGCAACTGAATATTATACTGTTTGTCGGGTATGATCAGTTTAAAATGAATATTATTGGAACTAGTAATTGATCCAGGAGTTGTTGTAGATATGATTTACCACTATAATCTTCACTTGGCCATGTTGGATACACGTTTCCTTTGCCTTCTCCGCATTGCACATTTCTGTAACCTAATATTTTGGTACCATGGAAGTCCTCAGGCTCTTCAAGAATTTGGGATTGTTGCCCTCCTTCCTTAGAAAAGTATCTTTAAAGATATGAGGAGCAGAACACCATATTTCTTTTAAATAGTATAAAGATTATTGCTAACCTTTGCCATTTAGTGCATGTACAGTGCAGGTGTTAACTTAGTGGGGCTAGGAATAAATTCCTTTGGCAGTTTGCAAGTTGATCCCAGCTTCTTTCTTCGCGGCGACGATGAAGAGGAGCCTGACGCTTGCAAACGCATACAAAATGACAGCATCTAACGCTCATGCTTGTGTATGCTCGCGACTTCAACTCCTTAAGCGCCCTTAATTATCTCTTTAATCGACAACATGTGGTTAGATGTGCATCCTTTGTACTTTTTTTGAGTGTCTATTTATTTTCGATTGGTATCTATGGATTGATCACAAGCCGAAACATGGTTAGAGCTCTAATATGTCTTGAACTTATACTTAATTCAATTAATCTAAATCTCGTAACATTTTCTGATCTATTTGATAGTCGCCAATTAAAAGGAGACATTTTCGCAATTAAAAGGAGACATTTTCGCCAATTAAAAGGAAACCCTAGGTGCATGAACTGAAGTAAAGGTGAATCGACATCGAGCCCGACATATAAGAGAGGGGTCTATTTCTCTATTTCTATTTCTCTATGGTGGAAATGGTGGCACAAATCATATTTCTTTCTCTATTTCTATTTCTCTATTTCTCTAAGTACAAATAAGAGTAAAGTACAGAAATGATAAAGTACAAAATAATATTTTTTAAGTATCCAACTTTCTATTTTCTAAATAATCTTTGATATGAATCTTTGATGTTTCTAAATAAATTTATTTTATATTTTTATATTTGATATTTCTAAATAAACCTATTTGATTCCTCATATTTTTTAACAGAAAATAGAAAAAAATAGAAACAATAAAAAAACATTGCCTCTCTCCTTCTCCTCGGCCGGCCGGCAGTACCTACACAGGGCGGCGGCAGACATCGGCGGCTCCCTCTCCTTCTCCCTCTCCTCCATGCACGGACAGCGGCGACGTGGGCGGACAGCACCTCCCCTGCATCGGCAAGTTCAGAGGCGGCACAATGGAGGGCTAGTGTCTCGCTTAGTCGCTAGTCGCCGTCGTCTATGCAATCTTCGAGTTCTATCTTTTTCTCTTTTTTGTTGGGCATGTTTTTGCTGCTGCCCCAACACTTTTCTTGTGTGTGAACTCTTGTATAGTCGTTGCTTTATTTATAAAGCGGAGCGAAAGTCTATTTTGAGAAAGTACATGTAGAAAACAAGGAGAACATGTTATGAATATTTGAGTTTGATTTCCGTGCGATGAGAGAGAAACAATTTTAGTATTTTAAAATGCACATGAAAGATAGAAATACGTAGACAAATTTTCAAGCTAAACGTTTACTAATTTGAGAACGGAGGGAGTATATTTATCTCAACTAGCCAAGCCAACGAGGTAGGTAGGTGGCCAAAAAATCCAAAATGATCAATGTGGAAGGTTGCCAATATCTTTCAAACATTGCTAGGTTATTTCTTTCAATATGCTGCAGATCATAAATGTTTTATTTTGTACTGTACATGCATGAGCGACTTCTGAACAAAATGATACCAGGAGTTCCTGCACACGAAATGCATTTCTTCACGAGCCTCGTTCGTCTATCTTTCTCACAGTCACAGCTGACATTTAGACAGGCAGGCACATGTGCATTTACTCGGGCACTGTCACCTTGGACGCTCCCTTCCCCTCCTCGTCTGCTCCGAGGCGTCCGTCAGTACCATGGCGGAAGAAGTAGCGAGCAAGAGGATCAAGACGGAGAAGGACCATGGAGCGGGGCCGGACGGGGCGGCGGCGGAAGGGGGCAGGTCGGATGGCGAGATATTCGTCAAGATACAGTCCGACGTCCTCTGCTGCAGGATCTGCCTCGAGCCCCTCAAGCCACCCGTCTTCAAGGTAATCATCGGTCGCCAGCCACCCGCCGCATTCGGTTCATGTCACTGCGACTAATTTTTTTACTATCCGTGGATGAATGCAACTGTTCTTTCTTCTTACCGAGAGTAGATCGATGTACTCCCTAGATATTATTTCTGATTGATGTTAGGAATAACTTTTCTCCCTGATAGTGGATGTAGCGCTGTAGCACATAATGCACTTCGGCAATGTGAAAAATCCCTGCCGTTTCCTCTGAAATTTATATGATATTTCAGTGGATCAACAATTTAACATTTCTCTGAAACTTACCTGTTTGGCTGCTGCTCTTCTTGCTAGGATGACCAAATGCCCCTTTTGTAGAATCTTTTATTGTTGGTGTGTGAAAACTGAATGTAGCGGTTATTACTTGATTTCCAATCTGCTGGGTAGCACACATTGCATATAGACAACAGTCAGGAGGTAAAGTTGCCTGCATTTTCACTGAAATTTAATTATACTTGCTCGGCTGCTGTTGTTCTTGCTAGGATTACTAAATTGGCACCTGGTAGGTACTTTCCTGTTGCTGTCTCAAAGCTGAATGCAATTAGGACTCAGTTTCCAACCTAGTGGGTAGTAGTCAAATGCAATTAGGATCTTAACTGTTTGTCTATCCAAATCGAAAGTAATTTTGCGTTACACAACTGCTAGCAACCTGTTTTCAGTCTAATAGTTAGTGAAATTTTAGGTTGATCAGATTTTTAGATGATTCACATCCTTCTATTATGAACTGATGGAAGGACCGAGGAAAGACATTCCACACTGTCGCGGGTAGTACTAAAATGTTAGTTTTGCACATATGATAGTAGCATTCAGGAGCTGAAGTTGCCTGCATTTTCTCCGAAACTTAATTATGCTTGCTCAACTCCTGGTGTTCTTGCTACGTTACAAAATCAGTACCTTGTAGGATCTTACTTGGTGTCCCAAACCTGAATGCAGATAGCACTGAGTTTTCAATCTAGTGTGTAGTGTTTCAATTCCAGTTTACCTGCTGTCTTATTATGTAGTCTTAACTGTTGGTGTCTCGGTCATTCTGAAAAAACGCTTCGCTCGGCCCCCGCGTCGCTCCGCTCTGGGGCGACTCGGGCGGCGACGAAACCCTAGCCGCCAAGCCCCTCCTCCTCCGCCTTCCTTCCCCTTGCCGCCGCCAGAGGAGACCGCCGGAAACCGGCGCGTGCTGCCAAGGAAGGTGGCGGCAAGGATCTCGCGGCTCTGCTCTCGGGCGGAGCGCTTCGGCACCTGGGGCGGCGGCCTCGTCGGGTGAGGGCGGCGCGGATCCTGGCGGCGGGAGGCGCTCGCCGGTGCTGCTGACCATCCTCCTGGGTCGCGCGGGCGGCGTGGGGATGGTGGACGGCGGTTGCAGCGCGGGGGTCACCCCGATTTGACCTCAGCCAGATCTGAAGACGGCGCCTCCGCAACGCGTGGATCCCACTCCCTTGGCTCCGATTCTCCCGGATCTGGAGCTTCTCGGGGTGGTGGGGCGGGGGCTCTGTCCGGGAGAAATCCCCGGCCGGCGGCGGCGGCCCGGCGTCGGCGACGTCTTTGACGCCGCTTTCCTCCTTGGGGGCTACGTCGAGGTACATCCCTTACCCCTCTTTCCTTTACCCGGGTGAAAACCCCAAGTCCTTCGGACTGGGCGGCGGCGGCGCTTTGGCGTCGTTCTCCTCCTTGGAGGCGCTGCCTTGGGTATGTGGAAGGTGGTCGGTGCCTGTGTGCGGTTTGGTCTGCCTGTTGCGGCAGCTACAGAGGAGCTACGGTGGCGTGGATCTTCTTGCCGTGTCTTCGGTGGTGACCTGGTCCAAAGCTTGTGTCTTGCCGGCTGTTTGGTGTGGTGGCCGGCGAAGCTGTTGGTGGAAGCTCGCGTGCAGAGGTGGTCGTGCTCTAGTCTTTCTTCCCGGGCTACTTGGCCTATGTTGTGCATCCGTGCTCTCGGGTGAGCGTCTCTACCTCTCGATGGTGCGGCGCCCTACGAGCCAGGGCGAGAAGGCAGGGGCCTTCTTCGGAGGTGGAAACGGATTCCACATCGGCGGTGTCGCGGTGGAAGGTGACAAAGGCCTGATCTTCTTCCGGCGGTGTGCTCGTCTTCACAGCATAGTCTACACCCTCTGTTCATGTCAGCAGTCAATGGCCTTGAAGCCCAATCTGTACTCCTTGTTTATTTCTTTGCTTGCTTGTGGCTTTGAAACCTGTAAGCTGTTCGTTCAGCACCATGTACTTGCCGTTGTGGCGTTATTAATTTAACGCAGGGCTACGGCCTGCTGTTTAAAACTGTTGGTGTCTCGAAATATGAATATAATTTTCTAGTACACAACAGAGTAACATTCTATTTTCAATCTAGTGTATACGGGTGAAAGTCTAGGTTGGCTGATCTCTTACGATGCAGTAGATGATCGATATCCTTCTGTTTCTGCTTGCGTCACAAACAATTCACTGTTGTGTGTTTCTCCAGTTTTTCATTGGTTCTTTGTTGCTGCCAAACGTTATACTAATATTCTTGTATTTCTTCAGTGCGAGGCTGGACATGTTTTGTGTTCTGTGTGCATGGAAAAGCTCCGCGAGGTTGGGTCTGTTTTAGGATTGGGCATTATTTGTGATGTGTGTCGCAAAAATACTAGCTACTGCCGTTGCGTCGAACTCGAGCAAGTCATCGACGCCATCAAAGTGCCATGCTCAAACCAGACATATGGCTGCAATGAGTCCATCATCTACCACGAGAAAGAGAAGCATGAAACTGAATGTACACATGCTCCATGCTACTGCCCAGAGAATGACTGTGATTTCAGAGGGGGAACATGTTGTCTTCTGGACCACTTCGTCACAGCGCACGGCTGGTCGCCGACCAACTTCATCTACAACAAACCACTGAAGATATCCGTTGCTCGTGACCACCGGTTCACGCTCCTCGTCGGGGAAGACCAAACCATGTTCCTCCTGACCAATACTCCGACGGAAATCGGCAGCGCTATCACCATGGTCTGCGTCCGGCCTCATGAATCTGAACCGAGCTATTCATGCAACATATCGGCTGCTCAGGTTGTTGCTGGTGGAAAAGCCGAAGGGAGGCTTGTGTTCCAGAAGGATCCTCTTGTGTCAAGCAACTCGCTGGTGGGTGGAGTTCAGTTGGGCAAGTTCTTCCTGCTGGTTCCCCCTGAACTCGCTGATCGCTCATCTGGTGAACTCTCCTTACACATCCGTGTTGACAGACTGGCGCCATAGAGATCTCTCAGCAAGTAGTGGTGGACAGGAAAATCTGGGTCACACATATGGGTTCCTTGCAACTAATCTCAGCATGTAGTTCTATGCTCTTTAATCACCACGGACTGAAGTAAGTAGGCTGATTTTGGAAGAAAAAATGTTTCATTATCTAGCTTGTTGTCTGTAATGGTAGAAGTTAACTGTCCAAACTCGAAACTCATGAGTGTCATGGTAGAAGTTATCTACTTAAATTCACGAGCGTCATGATTGGCTTACTAACCGAAGTATCAATTGAAGCTCGTGCCACTTAGAACTGTACTATTTGTCAAGTATGAACAGTTAGTCAGATGAATCTCATTGTACTAGTATATGATCCTAGAGTTGCTGTAGATGTAAACACTTAATTCTTCAGTTGGACGTAGTTATTCTTTGCTTCTCTGCATTACACAAAATGTTCATACTTCTCTGCATTGTAAGATGAATCTCATTGTAATATGTTGGACGCAGTTATTCTTTGCTTCTCTGCATTACACAAACGGTGGTGCAGACGAGGCGCTCAATATATGATGCTGGTACCGGTCGCTGTGTTTGTTAGTACCACTACTGTCATTTCTCAAGATTCAGTTCTAGGACGGACCACATGAAAACGAAACAACGGCGAAATAGTATAACCCGTCACTGATTTTATACAAATTAGTTGACCCCGCACGTTGTTAACCAAAAATGTGTTGATAAACCACTCTAGAGAGACGAGTGCATGTCCTCCAATTAGACCATGGTCAATGCAATGTGCTTAATAGAGGTGTTTTAAAAAATATACCGATTCTAGAACCGTTCCTATCTTTCTAGACAAATGCTTAAATTAGCACCTCCAGCGTAGAATAAACACAAGTGTTAAAAGCCAAGCGCAGGTTTAGTTTTGCAAGCACCTCCGACTATACATGGCTTTAAAGATCTGATGGGCCTAATTCTTGACTACATTGTAGTAGTACGGAAGAGCTAAAAGGCAAAAATGACTTAGAGCATCTCCAGCCATCTCCGCGGGGAAGGCCCCTCGGATGCTTTTTTTTTTATCCGGATAGACGAAAACGGTTGAGTCGCGCCCCCGGCTCCTCATTTTCCTCCGAATTAGGCCTTTCATCCGTCCGGAGAGTCCAGGCCATCCCCGGGTTCCCGGGCCCGGTCGGGGACTCCAGACGAAACAAAAGCGCACGAAACGTCGAGCGGGCCCGCGTTGTCGGTGACAGAACTGGTAGTTCCCTCCATTAATTTTGTTTTTCCTCCAAAATACGTCGCATAGAACCATTTTCCCCACCGAATTTCGGAGGAGTTACCACCATTTTCCCCACAGTTGCAGCTCCTCCACTTCCCTTCCACCACCATGCTGCCGAAGAAGCTCACCGCCGATTGCGCGCCAAAGGCGAGGAAGCCGCGGGCGCCAAAACAGAGGCCGCCGGGCCTGACAAACGCGCAGTGGGCGGCGGATGTGGAGCGGCGGCAGAACGAAACTCGCGACAGGGCGGAGAGGGAGAAGTGCAACGCAAAGAGGGTGGCGGCGGCAAACGAACAGGCGAGGATGATCTCCATCAACTTCGGCCAGCCGCGCGTCAGCCAATTCCCGGGCCATGGCCGACCCTAGGTATGATCGGCTCTCCTTCCTTCTCGCCGGCGTCGCCGGCCACGGCCATGTTCCATGACACCTACGGCAGCGGCATGGCGGGGTTTACGTCGACACCGCCGGCGTACGACGGTGCGATGTACGAGGGCATCTCGCCTGCCCTGCGATGTGGGCCGCTCTCCTTCTCCAACCCCGGGATGCCGCCGCCGAATGAGCCTGTGATGCACGAGATGATCACGTCGGGCTTCATGGCCGCCGCGTCGAGCCCGAGTTTCTTCACACAAGAGGAGGCAAGCCCGATGCCGCGCTAGACGCCGATGCTCAGGACGGGACCGCCGATGAGCCTGTAATCATCTAGTTTGTGTTTCGATCGCCGGAATGTGGCTGATCCGATCGCCGGACTTTGGTGATTCTTTTGTGTAGCGGGAAGACGATTTTTTGAATCTATCGCCGCTGATGGGCGAATGCCGGGGGTGCAACTGGGAAAATGTTGCCCCCACGCCCTTTTTACATCCAATCAGGCGTTTGTTATATCCGGATTTTCGCCCGGGGGGCTCGAACAGCTGGAGATGCTCTTACATATTGTTATTTTTGTGTAGCCGGAAGCATTTGAGATTTTCCACCCTCGTAGCATGCACCCTTATGTACATCTAATAATTTTTCAACTATGTTTTTTAAAGAGCTACTTGCATCTCGAGCTCCAAATGGAACTTCTGTCGGCCGCTGTTGTATCAAAGATGGAATATCTGTATCACCGATGAGGCCTATATTATTGAGGATGGTAGGGACTCCGTGGTAGAGAATGATCAGAACATGTCATCTATGTGCAGATGATTGTGATCATCATTTCGATAAAAATTTCTTGCTCGTTGGGTGGCGGCTTCGACGTAGCTTGGTGGCTGAGTTATGGGCTCACTTGGAGAAGACACCGCATTTCCCGTTGTCACGGTGGCGGCTCTACTGGTGAAGGAGTGGTGTGGCCATTGGCCAAAATCTACTCGTTCGATACTTCGATGCATGAAGAGGAATGGGGTGGTCCACCAAAGGGGACAATGTTGGGGCCATGGGCGCGCAAATTCTCATAGGAACGAAGCTTGATAAAGGTGATGCCGTTGCTTGGGAGCCTTGGGGGACCCGTGCAACTACCACAATGATGATAGAGCGGATGACCACGTATTGGCATCTCCAAAGCAGCATTGGTCAGCAGCATTGGTCAAGGTGGCCATACACAAGGCTGGTGCCGAGCTTCACCAATAGGTCGTAGGAGTTTGATGATTCGTCTTTGGGCGCCCTCTGAACTCGTTCTATGGGAGAAGACGAGCGATTAGGAAGAGACTCCTAACCTAGCCGCCGCCCTCCTCCTCTCCCGCACCCCTCCCGGGCGGCGGTGGAGGATCCGCACGACCCGCCCCGAGCAGCCGCCCCCGGACCGCCGCTCCTCAGCCGTAGTGCAACTCGTACTTTCTTGATCGTGCCAGTAATTAGTGGAGATGAAGTATTAAAACTGCAGTTTTCTGTTGGACCCAACAACTCAAAGTATTGCTCATATATTTCCTGTAGCAATCGGAAACAGTTTTTTTCCTTACTCCTGAGTTCCAAACAAGCACTAAATCAGGAGCGATAGACGAGAGGTCTCACGCCCCGACCTCACTCACATTAGCTGCGATCTGGCCTGTCTGATTGGCCAATTGCGGCACTGCAAGAACATATAATCTAGTAGAAAGAAATAAAATGCAACATGCCCACTGATGAATCAAATGGCACACATAACACAGGAGACACAACACATGCGCTTAAGCTTAACAATGGCCCCAGTTGCACACTACATATTACAAGTCCAAAAAACTAGCTAAGATAAATACATAGCCACGGCTTCATGCTATGACATGGCAAGTACCTTAACATGTTAATTATAGCTGAGTCCAGTATGACTACGAAGTTATGGAAAAATTCACATATGGGCATGCTCCTGATTTACCCTCGTGGTAAAAACAAGGTTGACCAGATAACTTCCATTCGCATAATGTAAGGACCACAGCTAAACTCATCCTCATCTGCACCTTTAATCACTGGAGTGAACTTCCTCAGACAACTCGACATGTTACCACTGTGATCAGCACCATGGGCACAGATATTGAGTATCAGCATCTCATCTACTGAAACTGCCACCACATGCCGCAATAGTGGGATAATTCCGTCATCATCAACTGCCATACCACCACCAACATCACTGTCGTACATCACAAAATTGTTTGGAACTTTTGTGGTGCAAGCAGTTATTTTGCCATGAAAAACTTCAGGCCCTGACAGAACTTTGATCTCTATTGTGGCCTCCAGTGCATTTTTAACATATGAAAATACCAGTTGCACATCACTAAGCCAGCTAGGAACAGTCCTGCTACAAACCTTAGAGTTTATTCTGCCAAGTAACACATCAATCAATAATTTGCTGAATTGTCTGTCATTGCCCTCTCCATCTTCTCTTAGCATCAAATTTATCTCAAAGAAAGCTGCACCACGGAAAACAACTCCTCTAGTTGGGCCAGTCAGAATCAGATCTTCATTCTACGAAGAAGTTCACAAAAACAATATGTTCATTAGAGCACTACGGTGGAAATTTGGTGTACATTATCATTGCTCAAATAAGAGATCTCATGTATCGTAAATATGCAACATAGTTTCAGCCAACTTCACAGGACCCTAATGAGTTTACATGAGGAATAATGTGGGAAATTATAGAGGATCATAGATGAAACACCTGCTGAACTAGGGAAACACCATTAAAGAAGATAATTGGCATTGAATTAAAAGAGTGCACGGATTATACTGAAGGCAAAAGGCAAAGTGTCAACACCTCAGAACACTAGGAAGATCACTACACCCTTTTAGCAATAGAGAAAATGTTAAGTCCTCCGAGAACTAGCCTTTTATTCGTCATTAATACAAACTCAGATGCGTATCACTTTTGTGTGACTCAGCTGCAGTATACTGTTGCCTACTTGTTATGTGAAAACTAGTGGGTAATTTATAGCGATATACTATATTTAGATGATCCATGGGGGACAGGTTCATTTAGGTCACCAAAACATCCACCTGAGCTGAAAACTGGTACACTGAGCGATGAATCACTGGTACTAGTCGATCACTATCTAATCTAGTAGCAACTGTGTAGTTTTTCTCATTGTTGTGAGATTGTTGGTGCCGGCCCACAAGACTAATTCGGTCACCAACACCACATAATCAATGTTAGATGGGTCATCCTTAGCCTTAGTAAATGGACAAGTGGGTCACAGAGAATTACAGACCTAGCCCAGATAAGCCATGGAGACAATTACCATCCTTAAAGAACAGTAAAACAATCACACTACACAATTTTAGTGATAAAAGTATAACTCAGCTCTTCAGGTCCGTTATGTATAGCACTCTAGCTTGTGTTGGGACACAAATAAACAACAAAACATTGAAGACGAAGGCCCAGACCTGTGATTATTATGTTAGAAGAGCTGGCCACTTATCACTAGCAGACTCTTTTATGATATGTGAAATTTAAAAGTGATTTTCTCAAAAACTTTTGGCCACTGTGAGAACTTACAAAGCGTCACCGAGGTTTCCTGTACAGTTACCAGAAACTTCAGCCACTTTACAAACCTTGTATTAGATATTTAAATTTGCCCCTAGGGATACAAGATAAGTCATGCAAACAGCAACAATGACAATAAATTTTATATGTCTACATGATAGAATGCTAGAATGCTTTTAGTAGCAGGGATACAGATTTAACGTCAGCTAAAGAAACAGAAGATGTGGCATTAAGCCATTGTATTGAATACCTTTGACGTGACTTGCTGGCAATTATTTCTGTCACGTCGGAAGATGTTGATGCATTTATAATCAAGATTATCTCTGACTATCACGGTCCCATAGACATTGATAGGGTAGGCAACATCTGAGGAGATTATCTTGAGACAAAGCACATTTAAAGAGCCAACCAATCTGTGGTCATCACCAATAGTTGAATTCACATAACGCATAGGACCATATTGCGCTGAGACAAAAGAAAGTGAAGTTATTTCCCAAAGAGGAACGAATATTTAGGTACTAACAGAAGTTGAGATTGGTAATGGCTCAAGCAATAACAAGTTAAAACAGCATCCAAGTATAGATCCTGTAGGAACATCAGGATTAGCGGACGTATACATCTGGTAGAGCTTTGTAAATTTAGACTTCTACAAAGCAGACCAATGATTGTTCTACAGAAAATCAAGCAAAAGAGAAAAATGATTCCAGATGGTATGAATGCCAGCCTAAAACAAGCATTGTACTAGTAGGTTCAAATGGGCAAATTTATTGGACATGGTTAAGCCAGAGAATTAAAAATAAAGACGCCTGAGGTTCTCTTTGGATTCATCATGGGATCTAGTAACTTTGGAGATAACAAAATACCGTTGCAACTTTCCAACTAATGCAGGAGCATTCTTCCATGGAGCATTTCTACTAAAACTGTGAATTTAGCTCACTTTGCGATTTTCTCCATGCATAGGTTTCACCATATATACTTAAAATATCAGTGTGCAAGTTGTTCACCAGGTTAACAAGCATTGTAGCCTCTGTGGTTCTGTGCACAAACAAATGAGTATCCTAGGAGACAAAATATTTTAGCACCCTTAGTATTGAACCATATATGCACGTCCACTTAATGAAATTCGCCAGCTCCCAGCAGGAAGGGAAGAACTACTATCACTCTGTTCCATAATATAAGCCGTTGTAGTACAACATAGCACATACACATTTTGATTCTGAATCTACACAAGGTTTTCACACCTAAAATAATTATTAGATGTCCATCTCTTCAGTCTTCATAGAACAGTTCATCTTTGTATGCCCAATCACTGAAAAGCACTCCTACTTCCCCCGCCTCTCTCCGTGCGAGGAAAAGGCTTTGTGACTGAATGTTAAGTAGGTTTCATTCAGTAAGTTCCATAGAAGATGAATTCAATGTCAGTCACTTCCTTTTCTCTCTTTACTTTTACTTCTCTAACACATTCACTTTAAAGTGTTCTATCTAACTTCACTTAAGGTGCTCTAATGTGTTGTTGCATTTTGTCTGAAGAAAATGGTTGAGAACTCGACAATCTAATCCTAATCAAGCAGATACCACATTTGGCCAAATATTGCTAGTACGGTCTAAGCACATACCACATTCATTGCAAACCGATAACTTGTGGTTAACTAAGTGTTTGCATTATGATAATAAACATATTGTGCTAATCATATGGTTCGTTTAAGTATAACGCATTGGAGAACGAACGGCCACGTACTCTCTTCGTCGAGGTCGAAGATGGTGCGGTCAAGGAACCAGACGCGGGTGAAGCAAGTGTCTCCAGTCTTGGGGTCGTGCACGATGAGCTCGCGTTCCAGAGCCAATCTCGCCTCCGCCTTGGCCTCCTCCTCTGGCGTGGCGAACTCCCACGGCATCCTCTCCCGAGGCTTCTTCCTCTTGCTCTGCTGGCGGCGCAGCTGCTTCGACGCCGCGGCCTCCTCCTCGTCCTCCTCGATGTAGGGAGGAAGAACGCCGGCATCGTCGTCTGCCATCGGACAGAAGCAAAGCACGGAGGTGCCGCGCGTGACCTCCAAACCCTAACCAACCTGGGGAAACAGTCGCAAATGAAAGGATTTAGCCGACCGGAGAAATCAAGGGAGTGAGCGAATCGGGCAGGACGACGCACAGATCTGACCTAGTCAAACTCGCCGCAGGCGGCAAGGCTTGGAATTAATTTTCTTCTAACCTTTCACGGTTTGGGTTTTGGATGCCTGGTGATCCCTATTCCCCCTTTCACATGAAGGTGCGGACGCGGAAAAAAGCGCTTGGTGGAAGCAAGTTGGTAAACCATCAAAAACAAATTATTTTGCAACGGCCAAAGAATACATGCAATAGTGCTTCTTAAGCAATATATGTTCATGTTCATCAACTCACAGCAGTTAAATATTATGTGCAAGTTCATCAACTCACACCAGTTAAGTAAAGTGAGATGGGGAGGGGATTGCCTCACCTTGTCGCTGGAGGAGGTTGGTGCAGCAGGGCGACGGAGGTGGCTGACGGTGAAGAGCAGCTGGAGCAGCACGTCGCCAAATCGGCTTAGAAGCTCACCGGGACGGCGGCGGACGAGAAACGATGATGCGCCGGCGGCTCGAGATCCTGTCACCGGCGGCCGACGGAGACAAGATCGACCCGCGGACACCCGGCTGAATCGGTGACGGAGAGAGTTGTAGGAGGCAGGGAACAGCGCGGACGATTCGGGGACAATGGGAGTTGAACCAGGCCGAGAAAGGGGCAGGGGAGGGGAGCTCACACTGCGGCGGCGGCGGCGGCGGCGACGGCGGCGGCGGGGAACCCTAGCTCTGTCACGGCACCAACGCGATAGAAGGGGAAGAGTCGAGTCGTTTGCACGGGGGCGTTTTGCATATGTGGAGTGGCACTAGTAGAAAACCTCTCATCCATCTAAGCCTTTAGTACCGGTTCCCTTACGAACCGGTACTAAAGGGGGCATTAATACCGGTTCCGTGCGTGGGACATCAATACCGGTTCGTTATGGACCTTTAATACCGGTTCGTAACAGGAACCGGTATTAAAGGGTTTGGGCCCGATTTCCAGGCGGTGGTGGGGCCAGGGTTTCACCTTTAGTACCGGTTCGTGTAAGGAACCGGTACTAAAGGGTCCGTGCCTATATGATCGCGCGGCAGCGCCCGGCCAGCTCCCTGCATATCTCATTCTCACTTCTCCTCTCACATTTCCAAATATTCTCCACCTCTCACACTCCAATAATCTTTATTTTTCTCCACCATTTTAACAAGATTAACGGCATACATCTATCCAAGGGTTAGCAATATCATCCTTCCTTCCGGCGTTCCTAATTTAGCTCAGTTCTTTGGTAGTTTTAACTCGTACTATTTTTGTAGTGCAAGCAAGGTGTTCGATTAAATGCCTAAGTTAGTGATTTTATTTTTTTATATGCAATTTGAGCTGAAATTATGGTATGTTTTGTAGGTTTTAATTAGTATCATCCCCGTCCTTACCGCTGTCGATCGCCAGCGTCGTCCCCTAGCCGGCACGGTACCACCTCGGTGAGCCCCTCTTCTTTTATAAAAAAACAATTAGTTTTATGTGATGAACTTGAATATTAATTAAGTTGGTCACTCATATATCCATGATGTTGTGATTTTAATGATTTTTGATATACATATAAAATGCAGATGAGTCGACAATGGATGTACGGTAACCGGTGCCATCCCGAGTTCATTACTGGCATGCATTATTTTCTCAACGTGGCTGAGGCAAACAGGCGGTCGAATGGTTTCATGTATTGTCCATGTAGTTCCTGTAAGAATATGAAGGATTACTCTACCTCGAAGACCCTTCACGTCCACCTGCTGGAGAATGGTTTCATGCCCAGCTATAATTGTTGGACCAAGCACGGAGAAAGAGGGGTTATATTGGAAGACAACGAAGAAGAAGAGGATAGTGACAACTATCCCTTATTCACTGAAGACGGTGGTAGAATGGGGGAAGACGAAGCTGAAGAAGAGCTCATTTTCGATGAGCCGATTTTTGATGACCCGGATGACGATTTGGGTCGGGCCATTCTTGATGCGAAGATGAACTGCGGAAATGAAAAGGAGAGGTTGAAGTTGGAGAAAATGTTAGAGGATCACAACAAACTGTTGTACCCAAATTGCGAAAATGGTCAGAAAAAGCTGGGTACCACGCTGGAATTGCTGCAGTGGAAGGCAGAGAATGGTACTTCTGACAAGGGATTTGAAAAGTTGCTGAAAATAATAAAGAAGATGCTTCCAGGGGAGAACGTGTTGCCCTCTAGCACGTACGAAGCAAAGAAGGTTGTCTGCCCTCTAGGATTAGAGGTGCAGAAGATACATGCATGCATCAATGACTGCATCCTCTACCGCGGGGAGTACGAGAATTTGAATGCATGCCCGGTATGTAGTGCATTGAGGTATAAGATCAGGCGAGATGACCCTGGCGATGTTGAGGGTGAGTCCACCCCCAGGAAGAGGGTTCCTGCGAAGGTGATGTGGTATGCTCCTATAATACCACGGTTGAAACGTTTGTTCCAGAACAAAGAGCATGCCAAGTTGTTGCGATGGCACAAAGAGGACCGTAAGAAAGATGTGATGCTGAGACACCCCGCTGACGGGTCGCAGTGGAGAAAAATCGACAGAGAGTTCAAGTCATTTTCAGATGACGCAAGGAACTTAAGATTTGGTCTAAGTACAGATGGCTTTAATCCTTTCGGGGAGCAGAGCTCCAGTCATAGCACCTGGCCAGTGACTCTATGTATCTATAACCTTCCTCCTTGGTTGTGCATGAAGCGGAAGTTCATTATGATGCCAGTGCTCATCCAGGGCCCGAAGCAACCCGGCAACGACATTGATGTGTACCTGAGGCCATTGGTTGAAGAACTTTTAGAGTTGTGGCGTGACGAAGGTGTACCTGTGTGGGATGAGCACGAACAAAAGGAATTTAACCTACGAGCGTTGTTATTTGTAACCATCAATGATTGGCCTGCTCTTGGTAACATTTCAGGGCAGTCAAACAAGGGATACAATGCATGCACACACTGTTTAGGTGAGACTGACAGTAATTATTTGGGAAACAAGAATGTGTACCTAGGGCATCGTCGATTTCTTCCAAAACAACATCACGTAAGAAAGAGAGGAAAGCATTTCGGAGGTGAGGCAGATAACCGAACGAAGCCTACCCGCCCTAATGGGGAAGTTATATATGATATGGTCAAGGATTTAAAAGTGATCTTTGGAAAGGGTCCCGGCGGACAATCTGTTCCGCATGATGTTGACGGACACGTACCCATGTGGAAGAAGAAGTCGATATTTTGGGAGCTACCCTACTGGAAATTCTTAGAGGTTCACTATGCAATCGACGTGATGCACGTGACGAAAAATCTTTGC